>NC_080173.1:84205069-84505069 GCF_950295315.1 Erinaceus europaeus | reverse complement strand
GAGGTAGATCGACTTTAGCACTACTTCAGGGCTACTGAAACTTCTCTCCTGAAAGTGCGAACTGAAGGCTTGAACCTTGGTCTTTGCACATGTAATGTGTTCACTCAGCCTGTGTACCATTACCTAGCCATCTTTTTCTTTCTTTCATGGAGGACAAGAGACAGAAATATAGAAGGAGAGGGAGGGAGGGAGAGAGGGAACAAGGACGAGAAAGAGAGAGGTCTGCAGCACTGCTCCACTGCTCATGAAACTTCCTTCCTACAGGTGGGGACTGGAGACTTGAACTTAGGTCCTTGCACATTGTATCATGTATGCCACCACCTGACACCCCCTCAGGCCAATTTTTTAAAATCTTTTTTATTCATGAGAGCGACTGATCCAGAACATCGCTCTGGCATATGTGGTATCAGAGATCTAACTTAGGACCTTGTGCTCTCAAATCCTATGATCTTTCATTCTACGACCTCTCTGACTGCTCAGATTAAAAAAAAAAAAACTTAAAAAAAAATTTTTTTAATCAGAGTTGAAAACCAAAACCAAAATACTGCTCCACCATTCGTGGAGTTCCTCTCTCTCTCTCTCTCTCTTTTAAAATATTTATTTCCTTTTTGTTGCCCTTGTTTTTATTGTTGTTGTAGTTATTATTGTTGTTGATATGGTCGTTGTTGGATAGGACAGAGAGAAATGGAGAGAGGAGGGAAGACAGAGAGGGGGAGAGAAAGACACCTACAGACCTGCTTCACCGCTTGTGAAGGGACTCCCCTGCAGGTGGGGAGTCGGGGCTGGAACCAGGATCCTTAAGCCGGTCCTTGTGCCCAACTCCCGGAGTTCCACTCTTTGTTGCTCTCTCACATGGTGGTTGAGATATAGCCTAGGGCCTCACACATGTAAGGTATGAGTTCTAATATGTCATTTCCCTGGCCCCTTCTAATCTCTTGCCTTAGATTCATTTTAGTCCACAGTAAGAACCCCACTGTTCAAAATGGGAAGCCCCCAATATGTCATATCTTTTCTTCAGCCTGCAACAACCTCTGTCCCTCCCCAAGGATCTCCTGGTCAACATACTGATCTTCTTTAACATTCAGCTCAAATTCTACCTTCTTTTTAAAATATTTTATTTTAATGAGAGAGATACAGAGAGAAAGAAAGAGGGAGTGACCAGGGCAGTGCTCAGGTCTGGCTTACGGTGGTGCTGGGGACTGAACCTGAGATCTCAGAGCCTCAGGCAAGAAAGTTTTTTGCATAAACATTATGCTGTCTCCTCAGCCCAAACTGGACCTTCTGAGTAAAAACCTTTTCATCTTCCTAACCTGATGTGCTAAGAAATTTTCTCCTCACCTCTGAAACCCCATTAAAATTGTGCATAACTCCTTAGAGAATTTAATCTTGTTCTGCTCTACTATATACTTGCATGATTTTGCTTTTCTCCCTTGGTTATCCTCATTCAATCTCCTCCTCCTTGAGATCAAAGACCATATTTATCTGTGTCTCTCCCTTATTGCCTAATATGACAGACACTTAGATAGTTGTTGACTGAGAGAATCTGTGATGAACTCCCTCTTATCAGTACAGTGTCATGACCATGTCATGGACTCTGAGACTCTGAGTCACTCTTTAGTTGTGTGACTTTGAACAAGGTACTTAATAATAGTATCTACCTCATGAGACTATGCTGAGTTGTCAGTGAGTAGCCTCACCCACTGCTCCAAAATGTATCAGAGAAGAGAGTGTTGTCATCCAGTCTGAAACACTGTCAGGTAATGAGGTGCTTCCCACTCTTACTGACTTTTTTTTTAATCTTTATTTGTTTATTCCCTTTTGTTGCCATTGTTTTTTTTTATTGTTGTAGTTATTATCATTGTTGTTATTGATGTGGTTGTTGTTGGATAGGACAAAGAGAAATGGAGAGAGGAGGGGAAGACAGAGAGGGTGGGAGAAAGATAGACACCTGCAGACCTGCTTCACGAGTTGTGAAGTGACTCCCCTGCAGGTGGGGAGCCGGGGCTGGAATCCGGATCCTTACGCCGGTCCTTGTGCTTTGTGCCACCTATGCTTAACCCTACTTCACTACCACCTGACACCCTCTTACTGACTTCTTATTCCACTAGCACATGTGCTGTCACTGGTGAGTTTTTATTCTCTTACGGCTGCTTCCAAATAATACATATTTTCCAAATAAGTTTAGGAAAATTAAGACTCTTTTTTGTTTGTTTATTTATTTTTGTTTTCCAGAACACTACTCAGCTCTGATTTATGGTAGTGCTGGGGATTGAACCTGGGACTTCAGAACCTCAGGTGCAAAAGTCTTTAGCATAGTCACTATGCTGTCTACTTTGCCCTCTGCACATTGTTTTCCAGCTGTTCTATTATTATTCCATTATATTTTTTAAATTGATTAATTTACTGTTATTAGAGTACTGCTCAGCTCTGGTTTATGGTGGTGCTGGGAAATGTACCTGAGGCTTTTGATGCCTCAGGCATGAAAGTTTATTTACTTATTTTTAACCAGAGCACTGCTCAGCTCTGGCATGGCGGTGCAGGGGATTGAACCTTGGACTTTGGAGCCTCAGGAATGAGAGACTTTTGCACAATCATTATGTTATCTACCCTCTACCCTGAAAGTGTATTTTCATAACCATTATGTTATCTCCCAAGCTCTCTAGTTATTTTTAAAAATGTATCTCATTAACAATTTTATTTCATGAGAGAAAACCAAATTGTCAGTCTGAATATGCAGTGGTGGAAACTGAACCTGCACCCTCATGTTTGCAAATAAATTTATTACGGATAAAGACTGTGAGAAATTGAGAGGGGAGGGAGATATAGGGAGGGGAAGGGCGGGCATAGATAGCATAATGGTTATATAAAGAGACAAGAGACTTTCATGCCTAAGTCCCAGTTTCAATCCTCCGCACCACCATAACCTTACTCATAATCCAGAGCTGATAAAAAAAAAGAAGAAGAAGAAGAAGAAGGAGGAGGAAAGAGAGAAGGCCAAGTAGTGGCACACCCTGTTAAGTACACACATTATCATGCACAAAGACCTGAGTTCGAGTCCCTGCTTCCCACCTGAAGGGAGGTGCTTCATGAGTTGTGAAGCAGGTCTGGAGGTGTCTATCTTTCTCCCTTTCTTTTTTAAAATATTTATTTATTTATTCCCTTTTGTTGTTCTTGTTATTTTATTGTTGTAGCTATTCTTATTGACGTCCTTGTTGGATAGGACAGAGAAATGGAGAGAGGAGGGGAAGACAGAGGGGGGAGAGAAAGATAGACACCTGCAGACCTGCTTCACCGCCTGTGAAGCGACTCCCCTGCAGGTGGGGAGCCGAGGGCTTGAACCAGGATCTTTATGGTGATCCTTGTGCTTTGTGCCATGCGCTCTTAACCCACTGCACTACCTCCCAACTTCCCTCTCTCTCCCTGCCTATCTCCCCTCCCTTCTCAATTTCTCTCTGTCCTGTCTTATCAAGTATAACAGAAAAAAAGAGAGAAAGAAAAAAGAGGGAGAAAAAAGAAGGAAAGAAGGGGTTGGGTGGTGGTGCACCTGGCTGAGCACATGTTACCATGTGCAGGGACCTAGGTTCAAGTCCCTGGTCACCATCTGCAGGGGGAAAACTTCCTAAGTGGTGAAGCAGTGCTTCAGGTCCCTCTCTCGCTCTCTTTCTTTTCCTCTCAATTTCTGGCTATCTACTAAATAAATAAATAAAGATAAAAAAATTAAAAGAAATAAAGAAAAAAAAAAAAAGGAAAACTGGCTTCTTGGAGTGGTAGCAGCAAATTCATAGTGCTAGCATCGAGCCCCGGCAATAACCCTGGTGGTGAAGAAGAAAAGAAAAGAAAAGAAAAGAAAAGAAAAGAAAAGAAAAGGACAGAGAGACACTTGAAGCCCTGCTTTACCACTCATGAAGCTTCCCCCCTGCAGGTGAGGACCAGGGGCTTGAACTTGGGTCCTTGTCCATGGTGATGTGTGTGCTTAACCAGGTGCACCATGGCCTGGCCCTCCCATAATTTCTTTTTGTTTTAAAACTTTTTTATGATTTTTATTTATAAAAAGGAAACTGACAAAAACCATAGGATAAGAAAGGTACAACTCCATACAGTTCCCACCACCAATAATTTCTTTAGTCAGTCAACTGCCCATGGACATTTAGGCTGCTTCTACTATTTGGCAATTGTGGATAATGCAGCTATGAACATAAGAATTCATATATATCCCTTCCCTTTGAATTTGTTTTTTTTTTCTTCTTCTTATGTCCTTAAGAGTGGTATTGCTGGATCACAGTGTAATTCCACTTTTGTTTAAGGACTCTCCATATAGTATTCCAAAGGGGCTTCAGCAGCTTCAAAAATATTTGGCTTCTAGGTTGTTAATTTTACATGATGAGGTGGATTTTCAGATGAAAAACGGTAAGGTGAGATGAGATGACTAGAGAAGACCAGAAGGTGATGCAGTGGATAAAGCACTGGACCTTCAAGTATGAGGTCCCATGTTCAATTCCCGGCACTGCATGTGTCAGTGATGCTCCGGTTCTCTCTCTCCCTTTCCCTTGAATAAGTGTAAGCAAGTAAGTAATTAAGTATGTAGTAACTAGTAGAGTGAAGGGGGGCTGGAAGGAACTCTGGTTCTCTGCTCTTTATTATCTATCACAAAACTGAATCAACTGGTCTTCTGTCTAGTTTTGCTGCTTTTCACTACAAGTACTTTCTGGTTTTGAAGATTTTATTATTTTTGAAGCCACAGATTGGAACTGTATTATTCCCACCACATCAACATCTAGCACGGGGAGGAAGGTCTGCAGAGAAAGGATTCTCCCAAGTCTTGAGGAGGGGACAGACTAGGCCCCACCCAACCTCCGTGTTTCCAGGTACCAGCCAGTTTTCCCTTTGCTCCCTGTGGGCTGGGCTGGCATGGTGTAAGAATGAGGCAGTCAGAACTAGCAAGCACCGTTTTCCACAAGCTGCTTGCCTGTCTCCTTTTAAGGGCATCAATTTTGATTCTGTTCCCACAAACAAATAAGATTTTCCATGGAGGACTGGACAATAGGAGGAACTTGGAACGTGTAGCTCAGTTCCTGCTTTCGGTGCAAGTTTGCAAGGGGGAAAGTAAGAAGAAAGGAAAAGAGGAAGAAAACTTCAGCGTGTGTCCTTAAGAGGGGTTCTATTTTAGGTTAAACGAACTTTGTTGTTGGCCATCCCCACAAAAGGAGCAAGCTGAGGGTTCAGGACAGGAAAGCCCGGGCAGAGCCCAGGGCTTCCACCATAGCTGCGTTTCTTATATGGGGAAGTAGACTCCAGAGGTGGAGAAAATACAGACAGCGTGGGGGGGGGGTAGAGAGATTAGATTTATTATTATTTATTTTCCCTTTTGTTGCCTTTTTAAAAAATTGTTGTTGTAATTATTGTTGTCGTTGTTGTATAGGACAGAGAGAAATGGAGAGAGGAGGAGAAGACAGAGAGGAGGAGAGACAGAGAGACACCTGCAGACCTGCTTCACCGCCTGTGAAGTGACTCCCCTGCAGGTGGGGAGCCGGGGGCTCGAACCAGGATCCTTACACCGGTCCTTGCGCTTTCCGACTCCCCTTAGCTTTTTTTTTTTAATATTTATTTATTTACTCCCTTTTGTCTCCCTTGTTGTTTTTTATTGTTGTTGTTATTGATGTCATTGTTGTCAGATAGGTCAGAGAGAAATGGAGAGAGGAGGGGAAGACAGAGGGGGAGAGAAAGACAGACACCTGCTGACCTGCTTCACCACCTGTGAAGCGACTCCCCTGCAGGTGGGGAGCCAGGGGCTCGAACTGGGATCCTTACACTTTTCTTAGTTTTTAATATTTAAATAATCTAGGCTGGGGAGAGAAACATAAAAGAGATATGCAAAAAGACTTTCATGCCTGAGGCAGCAAAGGTACCAGTTTCAGTCTGCAGCATCACCATAAACCAGAGCTGACCAGTGTTCGGGTAAAATCCTCCTCCTCTCCCTGCTCCTTCTCTCTTCCTCCCCCTCCTCCCACTCTTCTCCTCCCCCTCTCCTTTCCCCCCCTCCTCCCCCTTTCCTCCAACCCCCTCCTCCTCCTCTCTTCCTCTTCTCCTCCAACCCCCTCCCCCTTCCTCTTTCCCTCCTTCTCCCCTTCCTCCTCCTCCCCCTCTTCTCCTCCAACCCCTTCCTCCTCCCCTTCCTTCCCCTCCATCTCCCCCTCCTCCTCTTCCTCCTCTTAGGCCTCCTATTGTTTAGTCCCATTTGTGTAAAATAACCAGAGCAGGGGATGGTTGGCGGCGCACCAGGCTGAGTGCACATGTTATAATCTTTAGGGACCTGGGCTCAAGCCCTCAGTCCCCACCCCGAGGGAGCAAGCCTTACAAGGGGTAAAGCAGTGTTGCAGGTGTGTCTCTCTCTCCCTCTTTTTTTTTCTTCTTTTCTTTTCTTGTCTCCAGCGTTATCGCTACGAATCCACTGCTCCTGTGGTCACCTTTTCTATTTTTTGGATAGGACAGAGAGAAACTGTGAGGGGAGGTAAAGAGAGAGGGGGAGAGAAAGAGACCTGTAGACCAGCTTCACCTCCCAACCCCTCTCTCCCTCTCTTGTCACTCCTCCCTCTTGATTTCTGACTATCTCTATCCAATAAATAAACTCAATTAAAAAAAAGAAAAAGAAATAGGGGGGGCGGACGGATGCACACCAAGTTAACCATAAATAGTACGAAGCGCAGGAACCGGATCAAGGATCCCGGTTCGAGCCCCCGCCTCCCCACCTGCAAAGGAGTCATTTCATAAGCAGTGAAGCAGGTCTGCAGGTGCTATCTTTCTCTCCCCCATCTCTGTCTTCCCCTCCTTTCTCCATTTCTCTCTGTCTTATCCAACAACAGCTACAACAACAAAAATGGAAAAAATGGCAGCCAGGAGCAGTGGATTTGTAGTGCAGGCTCTGAGCCCCAGAGATAACTCTGGAGGCAAAAAAAAAAAAAAAAAAAAAAAAAATCAGAACAGGCAAATTTCTAGCAACAGAAAGCAGAGGAGTAGTTGTCTAAGGCTGAAATGAAGTAGAAGATGGAGAGTGATTGTTAGTGGGTATAGACTGCTTTTGGGAATGACACAAATATTTTAAAATTAGACAAAGTGGGTGGTCCAGGAAGTGGTACAGTGGATAAAGCACTGGACTCTCAAGCATGAGGTCCTGAGTTCAATCCTTGGCAGCATGTGTACCAGAAAGATGTCTGGTTCGTCCAGGAAGTGGTACAGTGGATAAAGCACTGGACTCTCAAGCATGAGGTCCTGAGTTCAATCCTTGGCAGCATGTGTACCAGAAAGATGTCTGGTTCTTTCTCTGTCTCCTCCTATCTTTCTCATTAATAAATAAATTAAAATTTTTAAAAAAATTATACGAAGTGGTAACACTTGAACTGTATTAGCTAAAGGTGAAATTTGTGGAATACAAATTATATCTCCATGAGACTATTAAAGAAAAGCTGCCTTCTCCCGTCCTCAAAACAAATTCCAACTCTAAATATAGTCAAAGGGGAAAAGTATCGTCTTTGAAGATGAAGTCATAGATGAAACTAAGCTGAGTGTAAGCTCCTGGCTGTTGGTGTGGATGACGAGTTCTCAGCTCTTTGCTTTCTTCCTTCTTCTTCTCACTTTTTTTATTTGTGATTAATAGCAATGGGTTACGATATCTGCTACATTATTCTTTCTTCACTGGCATATGTCTGGAGATTCACATAGCTGGAAGTTAAATGAACACAAAGCAGCTAAAAAATGCTGTGAGAAATGAAAGGACAGAAAATGGGTGACAGTAAAAGCTGAAATTCATATAAATATTTATCTTTCTTTTTTCTTTTACACCAGAGCACTGCTCAGCTCTGGCTTATGGTGGTGCAGGGGATTGAAGCTGGGATGTTGGAGCTTTAGGCATGAAAGTCTGTTTGCATAACCATTATGCTATTTCCCCTGCCCAAAGAAGACTTATTTCAGGTGTCAGAGAAACATGGGTAGAGTAGATTTTGATGTGGATACTGAGAAGCTGGTCAACCAATTTAGAGAAATATACAAGGTCGAGAGCTACCGATTTATATCCTTATTTATTTATTTATTTTTACCAGAATGCTGCTCAGCTCTGGCTTATGGTTGTGCTGGGGATTGAATCATTGAAATTGAGACCTTTGGTTTACACAAATCTTTTTGAGTTTGCATCTAGAGAGGTAGTACAGTGGCTACAGCAATGGATCTACAATCCTTAGACCTTAAGTTTGATCCCTAGCATCAGATGCCCCACTCTCACTCTCACTCATAAATAAGTCTTTCACATTTTAAATTATTTTTTAGTGATATGATACTGGTTCACAGAATTATAAGATTTCAAGGGGTGGGGGAGATAGTATTATGGTTATGCAAAGAGACTCTCAAGTTTGAGACTTCAAAGTCCCAAATTCAATCCCTTGCACTACCATAAACCAGAGTTGAGCAGTGCTCTGGTAAAAAAAAAAAAAAAAAAAGCCGGGCAGCAGCACAGCAAGTTAAGCGCAGGTGGCGCAAAGCTCAAGGACCGAATAAGGATCCCGGTTCAAGCCCCCGGCTCCCCACCTGCAGGGGAGTCGCTTCACAGGCAGTGAAGCAGGTCTGCAGGTGTCTCTCTTTCTCTCCCCCTCTGTGTCTTCCCCTCCTCTCTCCATTTCTCTCTGTCCTAACAATGACATAAATAACCACAACAACAAAAACAAAACAAGGGCAACAAAAGGGAATAAATGAATTTTAAAAAATGCTTAAAAATTTCAGGCATATAGTGCGCCGCCCCGTCACGATCGCCAGGGAGCCTGACAGGGTCATCTCCTCTGGACCTGCATTCAGACTTCAAGGAAGCTGGGCAGGAGGACTAGAATGGGTCGACGCATTCCCCCCCCCCCCCGTTATTGCTACAAATAATTATACTGTCATAATTGATTAATAACACTTTGGCAGTGCCTGGTGGGGATGGAGAGTCAGAAGCACCGCCTCTCCCTTACACAGGGGCATATTTGAAAGTTACATTATGAAAGTGGGGAAGATGGGTCAACATAGACGGACAAAACAAGTCATGTTATGACCTGCCCCTCAAAGAAAGAATGCAGAGATTGAGGCCTCCCTGGTACAAGTTGAAGTATTGAAACAAAGAAAGATTAATAGTTAAACTGTACCAGACCTAGATGAGCAGTGGTCCACAACTGGGCAAAGATCTGTATGCCCCCATAGAAGATTAATGATAGAAATAGCCCTCTGCAAAAGTCAAAAACAATTCTGGGTATGACCTCCCCTGAGAACAGGGCGATACTAAACATTGTACCATTCTTTACAGTAAAAGGGGAGTAACATGTAGCCTGCCAAAGCCACAAGACTATGATGCTTATTCCTACTTCCTTATGAACTAGTTGTTTAGGCAACCTGAATGTAACCTGAAAAATTATAAAAGCTAATGCAGTTTCACTATTAAAATGAGTCCAGATTCACCCTCCAATAGAGTGTGGTGTCTATCTGTTTTCCCTCGCGCTAACTCCTGACCCACCGGGGAGGTTGCCTTCAAGACCCCTGACCCTCCTGCTGCTCATCCACTGTGGTGGTCCGCGGAAATACGGTTTCATACCCCACCCACCACTAAAGGTTATATGCCTCCATAACTGCCATAATTCTCATAAAGCTTGGGTCTGGGGAAATAGCATAATGGTTATGCAAAAAACACTTTCATACCTAAGGCACTAAAAGCAGGTTTAAGGAGTCTGACGGTAGCACAGTGGGTTAAGCGCACGTGGGGCGAAGCAGGACAGGCATCAGGCCCCCAGCTCCCTACCTTCACAGGTGGTGAAGCGGGTCTGCAGGTGTCTGTCTTTGTCTCCCCCTCTGTGTCTTCCTCTCCTCTCTCCATTTCTCTCTGTCCTATCTAACAATGACGACACCAATAACAACTATAATAACTACAACAACAATAAAAAAACAACTAGGGTAACTAAAGGGAAAATAAATAAATATTATTAAATTTTTTTTATTTATAAAAAGAAAACATTGACAAAACCATAGGATAAGAGGGGTACAGCTTCGCACAATTCCCACCAGACCTGCGTATACCAACCCCTCCCCTGATAGCTTTCCTATTCTTTATCCCTCTGGGAGTATGAACCCAAGATCATTGTGGGATGCAGAAGGTTGAAGGTCTGGCTTCTGTAATTGCTTCCCCGCTGAACATGGGCGTTAACAGGTCAATCCATATTCCCAGCCTGTCTCTCTCTTTCCCTAGTGGGGCAGGGCTCTGGGGAAGCTGAGCTTCAAGGCTTTTAAATTTTTTTTAAAAAAATTTAAAAGCAGGTTTAGAGTTGAGCAGTGCTCTGGTAAAATAAATAAATAAACAAATTCTCACTAAGCCTGAGAGAACTTTTTCGTACTTTTTGTAAAAAGTTTATTTTAAAACTATGAGTGGGTGGGGGAAGTGGGCGTTAGCGCCTGGGGTTAACCCCACATGGCAGGAAGCTCAAGGACCAGCTTTCAGGATCCGGGTTGGTGCCCCCAAGCTCCCCATCTGCAGGGACGTTGCTTCACAGGCGGTGAAGCAGGTCTGCAGGTGTCTTTCCTCCTTTCTGTCTTCCCATCCTCTCTCGCGATTTCACTATGTCTTGTCCAACAACAACAGCTATAACAACAATCACAATAACAACCACAACAAGGGCAGCAAAATGGGAAAAATAGCCTCCAGGAGTAGTGGGTTCGCAGTGCTGGCACCGAGCCTCAGTGATAATCCTGGAGGCAAATATTAATAGTAATAATAATATAAAAAATAAAACCATGAAGGGGGGCCTCCCTCATTAAATAAGTATGAAATGGGAGTCGGGAGGTAGGTAGCACAGCGGGTTAAGCGCAGGTGGCCCAAAGCGCAAGGACCAGCATAAGCATCCGGGTTCAAGCCACCAGCTCCCCACCTGCAGGGGAGTCACTTTACAGGCGGTGAAGCAGGTCTGCAGGTGTCTATCTTTCTCTCCCCCTCTCTGTCTTCCCCTCCTCTCTCCATTTCTCTCTGTCCTATCAACAATGACAACATCAATAACAATAGCTACAACAATAATAAAAAAACAACAAGGGTAACTAAAGGGAAAATAAATAAATAAGTAAAATTCCCAAAAATATATGTATGAAATATATAAAATATTTGTATTAAAGACAGGGAGACAGAAACATCGGTATCACTCTTGTTGGGGAGGACCAAGGGCTAAAACTCAGGTCCTTGTGCCCTGTAATATGTGTGCTCTAATGGGTGTACCACCTCCTGACCCCTCAAATATTACTTTAAAATACAAAAGTATAGCAGGAGAATGAGAATGGAGAGCTGAGAATTACCTCATGTTTTCTGAGATGAAATAAACAAATTAAGATAATTATTCTGAAAATTATATGGTAAAATCATTCACATTATGTGAACTGTACAATGAATAAGTGGGTCTTCTTTACAAGGTGGACAGTAAGTTCTTTTTCCTAGAAACAAAAACTATTAGCAGTTTTCATAAATACAAAATTAGCATTGTATAAAAACACATTTTTCCTCTTATATGAGTATGTAAGGGGCATACATTAATTCCATCTTGAGTTTTTTAGAAGTTGGCCTTAGGTAAAACAAATTTTGACATAGGTCAATTAATTTAGATAAGAGTTAAATTCTAGGGAGTCGGGTGGTAGTGCAGTGGTTAAGCGCAAGGTGAAGCAGGTCTGCAGGTGTCTATCTTTCTCTCCCCCTCTCTGTCTTCCCCTCCTCTCTCCATTTCTCTCTGTCCTATATAACAATGATGACATCAATAACAACAATAAAAAACACGGGCAACAAAATAAATATTATAATCTTTAAAAAGTTTTAAAAAGAGAGTTAAATTCTTATTGCATTCAAAAAAAGGATATATAGAGAGAGGCAGGGAAAGTGAAAGAAATCATAGCACTGAAGCTTCCTTCCATGTGATGGGGACTGGGCTTGGACCTAGGTCATGCATATGGCAAAGCAGTGCACACCCAGGTGGGCTGTTTGATCAATGTGATGCTGGGGATCAAACTCAGGACCTCTTGTTCAAGAGTCCAGTGCTTTTATTCATTGCACCACCTCCCTCCCATACTATGCTGTACTCACAGTCACAGAGACATCACCAGTCTTCTAAAGCGAAACTCTCCAAACTTTTAATATCAACAATCATTTGCACTCACTTATTTTCTGTATTTATTTACTTATTGGATAAAGACAGCGAGAAATCAAGAGGGCAGAGAGAGAGAGAGACACACTTGCAGCACTACTTTACTGCTTGCAAAGTTTTCCCTTCACAAAGTTCCCCCCCTCAGATGGGGACTAGCGACTTGAATCCAGGTCTTTGCACATTGTAACGTGTGTTTAACCAGGTGTGCCACCATCTGGCTCTATTATTTATTTTCTATCCCACTATTCCAGTTGAGGGTTTTGGTGGCTGAAGCCTATTCAGGTAGCTCAGGGCACAAAGTAGGAACCAAACTTGGACAGGATGCTCTTTACTCCAGAGCTCACTGCTGCTTCTCACTCAGACCAGGATGCTGGAGACACGTCAGGGAGCTTACTGTGCTCATCTCTGAGAGGTAATAGGAATCCAGAGTACTCAGAGAAAGTCCATGGAGACACAGGATAACAGCACACTGCTCACAGACAGTGGTCCTTCAGCAAACCCACTTTTCTTTCATCAAGATTATAAGGAAATAATACCTTGATACATTTTTTTTTAAAAGATTTTATTTATTGACGAGAAAGTAGGAGGAGAGAGAGAGAAAGAACCAGACATCACTCCGGTATATGTACTGTTGGGAATTGAACTCAGGACCTCATGCTTGAAAGTCCAATGCTTTATCCACTGAGCCACCTGCTGGACCACCTTTGCAATTTTTTTCACTTCGTTTATCTGACAGAATATTTAATAGTCGCCTTGCTTTCATATTACTTATTTTTAGGATTAATACATTGATGAGAGAGAAGAGGAGGGGAGAGAAAGAACCAGAGCATCATTCTGGCACATGTCGCTCTGGGGATTGAACTTAGGATTTCTTGCTTGACAATTCAATGTTTTATCCATGTGTCACCTCCTAACACTATTTTCTTATTCATTTATTCATTTGTTTATTTATTTTACCAGAGCATTGCTCAGCTCCGGTGGTGTGGGGAATTGAACCTGGGACCTCTGGTGCCTCAGGCATGAGAAACTTTTTGAATAATTGTGATACTACCTTCCCTATTCCACAGGCTATTTATTTTTTTGAATTAATTTAATTTAATTAATTTTTGACCATTTTAATTTGCTTCTATGACTCTGCTTCCCCTTCCTTTCTAAGTCACACCTATGTCTCTTACCACTTCTTGTTGCCCTGTTTATTTATTTATTCTTTTAGTTTTAGTTTTGATTATCTTTATTTACTGGATAGAGACAGCCAGAAATCAAGAAGGCAGGGGGAGAAAGAGAGAAAGAGAGACACCTGCAACGCCGCTTCACCACTCTCGAAGCTTTCCCCCTGTAGGTGGGGACTGGGGGCTTGAACCTGGGTCCTCGAGCATTGTAACATGTGCGCTCAACCAGGTGTGCCACCACCCAGCCCTGGGGTCCTGTTTATTTATTTTTAATATTTATTTATTTATTTTATACTTTTTTTTTTTTTTACCAGAGCACAGCTCAGCTCTAATTTATGGTGGTGTGAAGGATTGAACCTGGGACTTTGGAGCCCTAGGCATGACAGTCTGCTTGCATAACCATTATGGTATCTACCCCCTATTTATTTAGTTTTAAACCGAAACAGTGGTCATCTGTGGCTTACAGTGGTGCTGGGAGGTGCTAGTGCCTCAAGCATGACAGTCCATTGCATAAACCTCTGTGATATCTCCCTGGCCCAGTGATTACTTTTTAAAAGCAAGGTTTATTTTATGTATATTTTGAGGGTTTTTTTTTTTTACTTCTTTTAAAAAATATTTTATTAGAGGGATGAATGATTTACAGTCAATACAGTTGTTGGCACATGTGTAAAATTTGTCAACTTTCTGCAAAACACTCTCACCTCCTGCCTAGGTCCTCCTCCATTGTTATGAACCAGGACCTGAAAATTCCCTCTGTGCTCCCTACCCCCAAGAGTGCTTTACTTTGGTGCAATACACCAAACCCAGTCCAAGTTCTACTCTGTGTTCCCCCTTTCTGTTCTTATTTCTCAACTTGTGTTCAGAGTGAGATCACCCCATACTCATCCTTCTCACTCTGGCTTATCTTACTCAGTCACTCATCTGTTGTGGACACCTAGCTTTCTTCCAGGTTTTGGCTATTCCGATTTGTGTTTCAGTCAACATAAGTATACACAGACCTTTTTGGATGGGTCTGATTCCTTAGGATATATCCCCAGGAGAGGAATTGCTAGGTTATAGGGTAGGTCCATTTCTAGCCTTCTGAGAATTCTCCAGACTGTGCTCCACAGGGGTTGGAGCAATTGACATTCACACAAGCAGTGCAGGAGGGTTCCTTTGCCCCAACAACCTCTCCAGTATTTGTTGTTACTATCCTTTCTGATGTATGACATTCTCACAGGAGTGACGTGGTATGTCACTGTTGTCTTTATTTGCATTTCTCTGACAATTGATGACTTGGAAGATTTTTTTCATATGTCCGTTGGCCTTTTGGATCTCTTTAGTGAGTATTATGATCATATCCTCTCCCTGCTTTTGGATGGGGTCATTTTTTGTTGTTGCTGGGCTACCGGTAGCACAGTGGGTTAAGCACACATGACATTTTTGTTGTTGCTGCATTTGGTGAGCTCCTTATATATTTTTGTTATTAGTCTTTTATCTCATGTATGGCATGTAAAGGTCCTCTCCCATCCTATAAGGAGTCTATTTGTTTGGATAGTGATTTCTTTTTGCTGTGCAGAAGCTTTTCAATTTGATGTAGTCTCATTTTTTTTTCTTTTGTCTTCCTTGCAATTGGACTTGAGTCACTAAAGATGTCTATATAAAACTTGAATCGAAAAGAACTCTACCAAGAATTTGATAGTTTCTGGTCTAACATCCAAGTCTTTGATCCATTTGGAGTTGACTTTTGTGTGTTGTGAGTGCAGTGGATCAGTTTTATTCTTCAACCCACACAAATTTCATTCCTCTTACAGCATTTATTTTCAGTGTACTCATATTGGCACATGATTACACTGTTTGCTTGACATGTGTGTTCTTCCCTCACTTGACTTTACTTAGTCTGTTAACCACCTCCTCCTCCCTAGGCAAGGATACATCTCACACCTTTTTCTATCTCTCTGTTATCTACCTCATAGTTTTTCACATCACTGCAGAAATTTATCAGTTATACTTCTACTAGGTAGCATATTTCTATGTTCTAGGGCTTGAGCAGGACAAACACAAACAAAACAAAAAAGTGAACCCCTAGGCAGTGTTTCCTGACTTCAGGATATATTGAAGTCATTTTTAACATGAATGTGTGGAACTCAGATTCTAGGGGAGAAAACAAACCAATAATGAAAACAAGTAAATAAAATTTCATATATTAAACAATAAAATCCAGGGCTGTGGAGACAGCATAATCCTTATGCAAAATACTTTCTTCTTAAAAAATATATATATAGGGGGGGTCAGGCGGTGGCTCAGTGGGTTAAGCACACGTGGCGCAGAGCGCAGGGACCGGCGTAGGGATCCCGGTTCGAGCCCCCGGCTCCCCACCTGCAGGGGAGTCGCTTCACAGGCGGTGGAGCAGGTCTGCAGGTGTCTCCTATCTTTCTCTCCCCCTCTCTCTCTGTCTTCCCCTCCTCTCTCCATTTCTGTCCTATCCAACAACAAAGCAACGTCAACAATGGCAATAATAACCGCAACGAGGTTGCAACAACTAGGGCAACAAAAAGGGGGAAAAATGGCCTCCAGAAGCGGTGGATTCATGGTGCAGGCACCGAGCCCAGCAAATAACCCTGGAGGAAAAAAAATATATATAAAGGGGGTGGCACACTGGGTTAAGTGTACATAGTACAAAGCCCAAGGACTTTGAATCCTGGTTTGAGCCCTGGCTCCCCTGCAGGGGGTTGATGCCCAGGTGGTGTAGTAGGTCTGCAGGTGTCTCTCATTCTCTCCCCCTTTCTATCTTAATCTCCTCTCTCAATTTCTTTCTGCCCTATCAATATAAATATAAATCTATCTATCTATCTATATATTTTACCGAGAGAGATTCAGAGTCTAGATTCAGAGTCTAGGAAAACTAGAACACTGCTCAACTGTGGTTTATGCTGGTATTGGGGATTCAACTTGGGACTGTTGGTGCCTCAGGCATGAAAGTGTTTTTACATAACCATTATATTGTTTCTTCTTTTTTAAAAATTTTTATTTATTTTCCCTTTTGTTGCCTTTGTTGTCTTTTTATCGTTGTTGTAGTTGATGTCATTGTTGTTGGATAGGACAGAGAGAAGTGGAGAGAGGAGGGGAAGACAGAGAGGGGGAGAGAAAGACAGACACCTGCAGACCTGCTTCACCACCTGTGAAGCGACTCCCCTGCAGGTGGGGAGCCAGGGACTTGAACCGGGATCCTTCGGGTCCTTGTGCTTTGTGCCACGTGCGCTTAACCCGCTGAGCTACCGCCTGACTCCCTTATTGTTTCTTAAATACACAAAAAACTTTTCAGGAATCTCTGAGCATGAAAGTTGTTTGCAGAACCACTATGTTTTCTCTCCAGCCTCAAATACATCCTTTATCTCTGCTACAATTTTTAAAAGTCTCTAGCACTTCTTTTTGGTTCTTAGAATTTTCATCTCTCTGCTTATTTTGCTCATCTGTTTTGAGATGTTATCTCATATCATTAGAACTCTTATTTTAGCAATCATATTTGTTTTAAATTCCCAGGTGACCATTTCAACCACCCTGCCATGCCTCATTCAGATACTTGCACAATTTCTGCAAATGCTGTTCTTCACTTCTTGGTATGCTTTGCAATTTTGTTTTGACAGCTGAACATATTGTACTAGGTAAAAGGAATTTTTTCGATAAAAGGGCCTTTGGCAATGATGTGGTCAGGTGGGCCTCAGAAACCATGCAGGCAAGAAGTGAAATGGAATGAAATACTCAAAGTGTTAAGAAAATAAAAACCCCTACAAGCCTAGAATTCTATACCCTAAAAAAATGTATCTTCCAGAAATGAAGGAGAGTGGCCTGGAAGGTGGCATCGTGGCTGGAGGATTGGACCTAGAATTATGAGATTCTGACTTTGATCTCTGGCACTGCATATGCCACAGTGATGTTTTGGGTTTCTCCCCCTCTCTTGTGTTACTAAATCTTTAAAAAAAAAATCAAGGAGAAATAAGGTCTTATGATTAGTCTTGGTCATTTAGCAATCCTATGCCTCTGGGTTGTAAATGTCTCAAATATTTATTATTTTTATTTCCTCTTTTGGAACAGCATAGCTAGGATGGGCTGAAATGATATATTTCCATTAATCTAGGTCAGTGTGACTTAACAGAATCCTAATAGTGATCCGGGAAATTGGTTTGACCCCCAGTACCATACAAAAACAAACAAACAACCCAGAAGGCTAAGGTCTAGATAGCTTATTTTTGAAGACAGTTTTAAGTGGCTGGGGAGGTTGTTCAGTGGGTTGAATGCTGGCCTTGCATGCATGAAGTGCTGAGTTTAATCCCCAGGATCCCATATGCCAGAGTGATGTTCTGGTTCTTTCTCTCTCTTTTGTGTAAATAAATAAATAAATAAATATTTTTTTCCTCTAGGGTCATCACTGGGGTTCAGTGTCTGTACTGTGAATCCACTGCTCCTGGCGGCCATCACCCCCCACCCCATTGTTGTTGTTGTTGTTGTTGGATAGGACAGAGAGAAATGGAGAGAGGAGGGGAAGACAGAGAGGGGGAGTGAAAGACACATCTGCAGACCTGCTTCACTGCTTGTGAAGCGACTCCCCTGCATGTGGGGAGCTGGAGGCTGGAACCGGGATCCTTAAGCCGGTCCTTGCGTTTTGCGCTTAACCCGCTGCGCTACCGCCCGACTCCCATCAAGGTTATTGCTAAGATTTGGTGCTGGCACTACAAATTCATAGCTCCCGGAAGTCATTATTTTCCTATATTTTTCCTTTCTCTCTCTCTCTTACATTTTATTTTATTCCTTTCTATTTTTTATTGGATAGGACAGAAAGAAAATGAGAGGGGAGGGGGAAATAGAGAGGGCAAGAGAAAGACAGAAACCTGCAGACCTGCTTCACTCCTCATGCTTGCTTTCTTTCAAATTGCCACCTGGATTATCACTGGGGTTCAGGGCCAGCGCTACAAAGTCATTGCTCTTGGTGTCCGTCTTCCTTCCTGTCTTCCTTCCTTCCTGCCTTCCTTTCTTTCTATTGGATGGGCAGAAAGAAATTGAGAGGGGAAGGAGAAAGAGAGGAAGCGAGAAAGACACCTCCAGACTTGCTTCACTGTTTTGAAGCGACGCTCCCTGCAGGTGGGGAGTAGGGGCTCAAACTTGTGTCCTTGCACATGGCAACACGTGCACTTAACTGAGTGCACCTCTACCGGGCCCCCATGACTGGGTTTCTTTAGAATTTAATTTACACTTTCAGGATTGCCTCCAGCAATTAATTACCTTTTGTTTTTCAGTTTCCTCACTCAACATTGATTCTGGCTCCAGTATGCTGTAATTTTCTGTATTCGGCTGATTCTTCAATTTAGGGGTGAGGAGGGAAGGACATTGTTTTTCCCTATAACCTAATTTATTTTATGGCTCTCAGAAGATTTACTGATGTATTTTTAAGTATTTCATTTATTTATTAATGAGAATGATAGGAGAAGAGAGAGAAAGAACCAGACATCACACCGGTACATGTGCTGCCGGGGGTTGAACTCGGGACCTCATGCTTGAGAGTTCAGTGCTTTAGCCATTGTGCCACATCCCAGATCCCAGATTTACTGATTTTTTTTTTAAAAAAAGATTTTTATTTGTTGTTAGATTGGAGGGATGGCTTTTCGGCACCTTACATTGGAACCAGAAACTGCAACAGAATTTAGTTTTAAATAATGCATTCTCTCAACTTCCTTGATTTATCATAACCATCTCTCCTATGTGATTTGTGAATCTTTATATCTTTTATAGGTTTAAAAAATCAATTAAAATATTTTATTGTTGTAATTATTGTTTTTATTGATGTCGTTGTTTTATAGGACAGAGAGAAATGGAGAGAGGAGGGGAAGACAGAGGGGCAGGGAAAGATAGACACCTGCAGACCTGCCTGTGAAGAGACTCTCCAGCAAGTGGGTAGCTGGGGGCTCAAACTGGTATCCTCACGCCGGTCCTTGCGCTTTGCGACACCTGCACTTAATCCATTGTGCTACCGCCCGACTCCCCAATTAAAATATTTTTAAAGTATAGAAAACAAAATAAAAGAACAAAAGGGCACCTCCATCCAGTTTACTCCTTAGTAAATATATGATGTCCTTTCCAGAGATTGTGTTGATTTGACCAGGCTTAAGGGGCTTTCCTTCATCTGCTTTTTGTACTTTTGTTATCAAAAAACACAATTATGAACAGTGTTCCAATTAATTAATTAATTAATTAATTAATTTTCACCAGTGCACTGTTCAGCTCCAGCTTATAGTGGTGGTGGGGACTCAACCTGAAACCTCAGAGTTTTATGCATGAAAGTCTTCTGCATAACTACTCCCCAGTCTACTTTGTTCGTGTGTATGTGTTTCTTTTCTTTTCTTTTCTTTTAGATTTTAATGAGAGGGAGGGGGAGGGGGAGAGGGGGGAGGGGAGGGGGAGGGGAGGGCGAGAGAGGGGGTAGGGGAGGGGAGGGGTTGGGGAGGGGGAGAGACTAGCACACTGCTCAGCTTTGGCTTGTGGTGTGCTGGAAATTGAACCTAGGACATCTGGTGTCTCAGGTTGTTGTACTACCAGTGATGTTATCTCCTTGGCCTCCTTGTTCCTATTTTTAAGATAATTTCATATTGATTTACAAAGACATTCATCCTTGCTGAAAATAATTCCATTTTATTAATGTATCATAATTTAACTATTTTTTCCAATGTTGCACTAAAAACCTCACACACTGATAATTTTATATACAATAAAAGCCTATTTCTAGAACATAGTCATAGAAGTAAAAGTGTTTATGCATTTTTAATTTGGAAAAGTTTACTATTCGTGGAATTTGTAAAACTGCATTCCTGTAACAATGACCAAGTGCTCATTTCCTCATTCTCTTAATCTCACCAATGATTTATTTACTCTTTACCAATGAGATAGGTTTAAAAAAAAGTGACATGTGTGACAAAAAAGAAAAAATTACACCACACCAAGTTAGATAATTCATACTGGATAAAAAAATCATATGAACATAATGAATCCCAGAAGGCTTTTGAAGGGCAAGTTGAACTCATAAGGCAGCACTGAATTCACTGTGTAAAAAAAACAAACCTTATGAATGCTTGGAATGTGGGAAAGGTTCTTAGATGGCAATCTTGACTTGTTCAACAGCAGCAACTTCACAGTGGAAAAATGCTGCAGAGATGCAATAAGTGTTGAAAAGCTTTCTGGATGACTTCACGCATCGCTCAGCCTCAGAGACTGCAATAGGGAGAAAACCCCGGTAGTGCATTGAGTGAAGAAGGATCTTCAGCTACAGCTTAGATCTTACTGGACATCAGTGAATCCACAGTGGGAAAGTACTTTATTTAGGGAAGGAGTATGGGGAAACATTTAGACAAAATTCAGCCTTAGCAGTCAAGACACTGTTAGAGGGGAAGGCTTTTTGAATGTGTTAATTACAGGAAAGACTTTGTCCAGAACCCACTTCTACATCATCACTGAGTCTTCTCATGGGAGCAACCCTATAATTTGTTGAATATGAAAAAATCTTTAGTCAGAGCTGGAGTCCTTTTCAACATGAAACAATTAATTCTGGAGAGAAATCCTATAAATGTCTTAAGTGTTGGAAAGCCTTCAGTTAAAGCTTATAACTTATTTGACCCCAAAGAATACATACTGGAGAGAAACTGTTTGAAATTAATAAACAAGGAAATAATTTCTGACCTAGACCACTCTTTGTAACAATATCAAAGGATTTATTTAAAGAAACGAATGTCAGGGCTGGGTGGTGGCACAACTGGCCAGCACACCTGTTAACAATGCTCAAGGACCTGGGTTCAAGCCCAGTCCCTACCTACAGGGAGAAAGGGCTGCAGGTGTCTCTCTGTCTCTCTCTCTCTCTCTATCACCATTTCCTTTTAGATTTCTGGCTGTTAATACCAAACAGGTAAATAAATAAATAAAATTTAAAAAAGAATATTTGAAAAAAAGGAATGTCATTAAAGTGAAGATCCCTTCAGTCAGATTTATTTACAAAAAAAAAAAAAGGTGTGGGGGTCGAGCGGTAGTGCAGCGGGTTAAGTGCACATGACACAAAGCGCAAGGACCGGCATAAGGATCCTGGTTGTGGTCCCCGGCTCCCCACCTGCAGGTGCGTCGCTTCGCAAGTGGTGAAGCAGGTCTGCAGGTGTCTATCTCACCTCCTCTCTGTCTTCCTCTTCTCTCTCGATTTTTCTCTGTCCTATCCAACAACAGCAATGACAACAATAATGACAACAAGGGTAACAACAAGGGCAACAAAATGGGAAAAAATGGCCTCCAGGAGCAGTGGATTCCTAGTGCAGGCACCGAACCCAAGCGATAACCCTGAAGGCAGAAAAAAAAAAAAAAAGGTATGATAAAAACAAGCAATGTGGGGCCAGGAAAATAGCTCAACCTGTTAGAGCACGGAATTGCATACCTAAAGCCCTTGAGTTTATAGGTTCAATCCTGGCACTTGATCATAGCCAAAGCTGAACAGTACTATGGTGTCTTTCTCTCGTCCTCTTTACTCTTTCTCATAATACATAAGTATTTAGTAAAAGAATGAGCAATTCAAATGTATCTGTTATTTATTTGTCTGTTTGTCTTACCAGTGCACTGCACAGCTTTAGGATATGATGATACAGGGGACTGAACCTGGGACTTCAGAGTCTCAGGCATGAAGGTAGTTTGCATAACCATTATGCTACTTCCTCTGCCTTATCTGTATTATTTTGTGATGCAAAGCTGAAAACTGATCACCTTGTATGTCTTCCTAGGCTTGTACATTTCTCGGATGAATAATTGACCAAATAGTAAATCTGCAGGACAGTTACAGTATTGAAACCAGCTGCCAAAAGCGCTGAGTTTCTTAGGGAGGAGCTAAGGTCCTCTGGTCAGAAAGACAGAGGAAGATAAAATATTGCCCACTCTTCTGTGGGAGGAAGAATGTGTAGGAAAAGCCACAAGAGTTTGTCCTGCATTATATCTTACTGCCATTTATTTATTTCCTCCAGAGTTATTGCTGGGGCTCAGTGCCTGCACTACGAATCCACTGCTCCTGGAGGCCATCTTTTCCTATTTTGTTGCCCTTGTTGTTCTTATTGTTATTTTTGCCATTGATGTTGTTGTGGTTGGATAGGACAGAGAGAAATTGGGGGGGGGGGAAACAGAGAGGGGGAGAGAAAGACACCTGCAGACCTGCTTCATCACTTGGGAAGCAGCCCCCCTGCAGGTGGGGGGCTGGGGGCTCGAACCAGGATTGGCTTACGCCAGTCCTTGCACTTTGCACCTCTGCCCTAGCGCCTGACCCCCATCTTATTGCCTTTTAGCCACCATGTTGCAGTCACTACTAGGATTCCATCCTGACTTCCTTGAGCAGACAGTCTCAACAATGTGTCAGAAGTCTCATCTCTCCAGAGCCCTAGCTCACTAGGGAAAGATAGAAACAGGTTGGTGGTATAGATTGACCTGCCAACATCCATGTTCAGCGGAGAAGCAATTACAGAAGCCAGACCTTACCCTTTCTGCACCTCACAAAGAATTCTGGTCCATATTCCCAGGGGGGATTAAAGAATAGGGAAGTTTCCAATGGAGGGGATGGGACACAAAACTCTGGTGGTGGGAACTGTATGGAATTGTACTTGTTAACTTAAATCTTGTTAATTCTAATTAAATCACTGATAAAAACTTGAAATAAAAATGAGTTGATAGAATCTGGGTCTCTGACTTTCAGCATTCTGTCATGTTGCCCTAGGGTTGTACAGAGGGAAAGGGGTGGGATCACTTTGAGGGAAGAAAGTCGTTGTTCTCATGTTGTACAATATTGCAAACTAAAGCTTTTTCCCTTCATGCAGTGAGATGAAGAGCAGAGTTTTCATTTCTCTACTGTGTTAGAAAGAAAGGACCAACCCTATATTTATTCAGATCTTCCTTATGAATCCCTAAAAGTGCCACACCAACATAGCAAAGCAGTGGATAGAATTTTTGGAAATTACTGGAAGTCTCCTGACTTGTTATCCTATATAAGCAACACATGTCCCTGTTTATAAGGGTCAGAGCTCCTGGTATCTTTGTAAATATTTTATTATTTGTTTATAGATGTATTATTTATTTTGGATAAAGACAGAGAGAAATTGAGAGGAAAGGGGGAGATAGAAAGAGAAAGAGACACCAGAAGCACTGTTTCACGGCTTGTGAAGCTTCTCCATTCCCTAAAAACTCAGCACTTTTGGTGGCTGGTTTCAGTACTGTAACTTTCTTACAGTTTACTATTTGCTCAATTATTCATCTGAGAATAATTGTGAAGCTTCTCCACTGGGGACTAGAGGTTTGAACTGGGGTCCTTTCATACTGTGACATATATACTCTAATTGATGTGCCACCACTGCCCCCGATATCTTTTTAAGAAGATATTATTAATTTATTTAAGAGAGAGGGATATATATGTATATATATATATGTATATATGGAGAGAGAGAGAGAGAGAGAGAGAGAGAACGAGCCAAAGCATCACTCTGGCACAGGTGCTGGAGAGGATAGACCATAAGACCTCATGCTTTCAAGTTCAAAGCACTGAGATGGAGGATGCTGTCAAGTTTTCTACGCCCCCAAAGTAGTTTGCAAATAGGATGCATGATGCTGAGATGCTGTGGATTAGGAGTCTTCCTGTTTCTGAAAGGGCTGAATTGTGAAGGGACCAGTGGGTACTAGCTATCAGCATTTAGTTCACTTATGTCCTAGCACAAAAACGTTAATTGAGGGGGCTGGGTGGTGGTGCACCTGGTTAAGCATACATAGTACTATGCACAAAGACCCACTCAAGGATCTGGGTTTGAGCCCTTGGTCCCCACCTGCAGCAGAGATGCTTCATGAGCAGTGAAGCAGATCTGCAGGTGTCTATCTTTCTCTTTCCCTCTCTGTCTCCCTCTTCCCTCTCAGTTTCTCTCTCTGTACTGTCACATAGAAAAGGGGGGAGGAAGGCTGCTGGGAGCAGTGGATTCATAGTGCTAACACCAAGCCCCAGTGATAACCATGGTGGGAATAATAATAATAATAAAAAAAGCTAATTGAATCATAGCACATTCATGTTCACTTGAATTATTGCTCAATTCTGTGTCCCAGAACTCACCCCTTCTGCTTCTGCTTTCTCCCATTTCCTCTTAGTACATAAAAAAATTAGAGAACACGGATTCCCATGCAGAGACTCTTCCACAACAGAATGCAGGGCCAAGACAAGAGAGTTGTGCTTAGAGTACAGAAGTTAGAAAGGTATTGACATGGTGATAGTGACGCCACTTTAAATATTACACCCAGTGCCTTATTTGTCTTCCCTTATCCCTGCTTGTGGATGGGAGCTCTGAAGCTCAGGATGTCTTGCTTGGAGGGGATTAGATGGAAATCTGGATCTTGTCTTGAAACAACTGAAGCAATGAGAAAGGGATGGAAAGAAGAATGTGGAAAACATTTAAGAGGTAGGGGCTGGATGGTGGTGCACCTGGTTGAGCACACATGTTACAAAGTGCAAGGACCCAGGTTTAATCCCCCATTCCCCACCTGCAGGGGGAAAGATTTGTGAGTGGTGAAGCAGGGCTGCAGGTATCTCTGTCTCTCTCCCTATCTCTATCTCCCTCCTTCCCTCTTGATTTCTGGCTGTCTCTATCCAATAAATAAAGATAATAAAAAAATTTTAAAAGAAGAAAAAAAAAAAGAAAATGTTTGAGAGGAAGCTAGTGAAGGGCAATAGCTGTAGGAATGACTTTAGTCATAGGGTCACAGATGAAAACATAGACAGCTCTAGGAAGATCTCTCATCTTCTTGGGTACCAGTAAGGGGCCTTCTTGTATTCATTCACTTGGTTACTGAATGGCCACAATTCTAGAGACGCTGCTGTTGGAAACATGCTTTGATCGGACTCTTCATGGAAGGAATGGAGGTCAGAGGCCAGCAGAGACTGTGGTGCTTTACTGTTAAGGCATTAGGTTTTGTTTATTTTTGGTTTTTGCCACTAAGGCTGTCTCTGGAGCTTAGTGCCTACACAGATCCACTGTTCCTGGACATTTTTTCCCTTCTTTTTTCTTCTGACAGAGAGTGAAAGGCAGGTGGTCTGGGAGGTGGCACAGTAGATAAAGCATTGGACTCTCAAACGTGAGGTCCTGAGTTCAATCCCTGGTAGCACATGTACCAGAATGATGTCTGGTTATTTCTCTTTCCTCCCATATTTCTTGTTAGTAAATAAATAAAATCTTAAAATAGAGTGAGAAGCAGAAATGAAGAGAGAAAGAGAGGGGGAGATATGGAGGGGAGCCACCTGCAGCACTGCTCCACTGTACATGAAGCTCCCCTGCAACAGGTGGGGGCCAGGAGTTTGAACCCAGGTCCTCACTCATGGCAATGTGTACACTCTACTGGGCAAGCCACCACCCAGTTCCACTAGGTTTGTTTTTTTATTATTGTATTATTTATATTTATTTATTTGTCTATTTTATTTATATTTTACCAGAGCACTGGTTAGCTCTGGCCTATGGTGGTCCTGGGGATTGAACCTGGGAGCACAGAGCCTTAGGTATAAAAATCATTTACATAACCTATATGCTATCTTCTACAGTCCCATTGGTCTATTATTCTTTTGAAAAATAATATTTTATTTGTTTTTTTTAAAGATCATTGTTTTCTTTTTTATTATTTATTTCTTTGTATTTTCCCTTTTGTTGCCCTTGTTGTTTTATTGTTGTAGTTATTATTGTTGTTGTTATTGATGTCGTCATTGTTAGATAGGACAGAGAGAAATGAAGAGAGGAGGGGAAGACAGAGGGGAAGAGAAAGACAGACACCTGCAGACCTGCTTCACTGCCTGTGAAGGGACTCCCCTGCAGGTGGGGAGCCAGGGGCTCGAACACGCTGTGGTACCACCTGACTTCCTCCAGACATTACTGTAAGAGGTCATGACTTACTGGTGTTTTTACTGTCTTATTGTCATTTTCCTTTTATTCTACTTATATACTGCTTGGTCTTAAAAATTTGTGAATTGTTTTTGTTTTCCTTTCATTTCTTTTGATCTTCCTTTTCCCTATTGAAACAAAACAAAACAAAAACCCAAAAACTAGCAACCAAGAAGTGGTGCAGTGTTTAAAGCATTGGACTTAGAAGCATGAAGTCGTGAGTTAAGTTTCTGGTATTTCTTTGTGGGCCCTCATAAGACCTTGCCCTCAACTTGGATCAACAATAGTAGAGAATGTTCCATCCTCTGAAGGGAGGATGGACAATATACTCTATACTACACCTGAGGACGATGGGTCCTGATATTGGGTAGCTTGGAACATTCCTACTTATGACCACAGAATGTGAGCTTGGATCTACAGGGAAGCAGAGGTTACATAGGCTCCTAAGCTGAATATGGGCCCCAGATCACATCAAATCGATAGGGTTTACAGTCAACAATATTTATACCCCCTTCCCATATTTGGGAGCTACTCTCTTCCCTGATCCAGCTTTCTGGTCCTTCTTCCAGCCATGACATCATCTTCCCAGACAATAACGTGGATCTACCTGCATATCAGATTTTAGGCTCAGGGAAAAACAAACAATGAACAAACAAATAAAAACTAGTATAGCTACAGGCTCTCTGGAATATAACTAAAATATGCCTACTAGCTATCTACAAAGTAGAGACCCACCCCCCAACTTTTCATCTGCACTATTCCAGCCTTTGGGTCCATGACTGGTCAACAATTTGTTCAACCACCAGTTCCCAGATGCTAGCATGATGCCGGCCAGACTTCCCTGGACAGACAACCCCACCAATGTGCCTTGGAGCTCTGCTTCCCCAGAGCCCTTCCCCACTAAGGAAAGAGGCTGGGAGTATGGATCAACCTGTCAACGCCCATGTTCAGCAGGGAAGCAATTACAGAAGCCAGACCTTCAACTTTCTGCATCCCAGAGTGACCTTGGGTCCATACTCCCAGAGGGTTAAAGAATAGGAAAGCTATTAGGGGAGGGGATGGGATACAGAGTTCTGGTGGTGGGAATTGTATGGAGTTGTACCCCTCTTATCCTGTGGTTTAGTCAATGTTTCTTTTTTATAAAAAAAAAAAAAAAGTTAAAGAAAAAGAAAAATAGGGAAAAAAGTTTCTGGCATCTCATGTAACAGGACGTTGTCCTGGTGTCCTCTCTCTTTTCATAAATAAATCTTATTAAAAAACAAAACAAAAACAAGAAGAAGAAGGGCCAGTGAAATGGTTTGCTTGGATAGTGCATTGCTTTGCTATGTCTGCAACCCAGGCTTCAGCCTGGCCCTCACTGCATTGAAGGAAGCTTCGGTGCTGTGATCTCTTTCACTCTCTGTTTCCCTTCTCTGTCTCTAAAACAAACAAACAAGCAAACAAACACATCAGAACTGGGGGAGACTGGGAAGTGGGTAGAGTACAGAACTTGAATGCGTGCATGTGGTCTCAGGCTTGATTCCCAGCATCACATACAGCAGAGTGATGCTTTGATTTTTTTTCTCAGTGATAGGAAAATAAACATAAAAAACTCAGGGATCAGTGGTCCTGGAGGTGGTGCAGTGGATAAAGTATTGGACTCTCAAGCATGAGGTCCAGAGTTCAATCCCCAGCAGTACATGTACCAGAGTGATGTCTGGTTCTTTCTCTCTCTCCTCCTATCTTTCTCATAAATAAATAAATTAATTAATTAAATATTAAAAAACAAAACAAAAACCTCAGGGACCTTAATACAATATATTAGTTGGATTGTGTTTGACTATAAGTAACAGACCCAAAATAACATGATCTAAATGAATTTAAAATTTTTATTTATTAATTAACAAGAGGGACATCACTCTGGTCCATGTACTGCCGGAGATCTAACTCAGGACCTCATGCTTGAGAGTCCAACACTTTATCCACTGCGCCACTTCCCAGACCACTAAGTGAATTTTCCTTTCACATGAAAGGTCAGAGACAGACATCTCAAGGTTTCTGTGAGCCCTCTTTATCACCTGGGCTCCCAGCTGGTCCTAACTTTCCATTCTGCCACTCCCCAAGGTGCAGGATGTCACTCCTGTTATTGAAAGTGTGTTCTGGGCAGGGAATGGAGGGAGAAACTTTCCATGTCTGCCAAGGAAATTTCCTACTAGTTGGCCCCTGGCTTAGCAAGGTGGCCACACTGACTTCACTAGGGGAGACTGGTATTTATACTCTTTACTGCAAGCAGTCATGTACACAGCTAACTCTTCTAGAGTCTGAGCAGGGTGGGTGATATTGGGACAGGTAACAAGCCACTTGCTGTCACCACACTTATGAATGCTCTTCATAAGTTTCTCTTTCCTGTTTCCAACAGGGCCTGTGTTTCATCGCTGTATTTGCCGACACTTTGGCAACAGGTTTGTCTGAATTATTGGTTAAAAATTATTTTTAATAATGTCATATATTTGTACACTGTTATAATGTGCAGTATGCATATTTTAACATGTTCCTGGATGTAAAACAGTAATTAGTAAGAGGCAGAGTGGCTAGAGTGCTGGGCTTGAAGCACGAGGTCCCAAGTTCAGACTCCAACACTGCATATGGCAAAGTGACAGCACTGGTTCTCTCTCTCCTTCTTCCTCTCTTCATGTTAATAAGTAAACACATGCATAAAAAATAAATATTTTTTATTGTCTTTATTTATTTATTGGATAGAGACAGCCAGAAATTGAGCGGAAGGGGGAAGATAGAGAGGGAGACAGAGAGACCCCTGCAACCCTGCTTCACCACTCATGAAGCTTTCCCCCTGCAGATTGTGACCTGGGGCTTGAACCTTTTTCCTTGAGCACTGTGACATGTGCACTCAACCAGAGGCGCCACCACCTGGCCCCAATAAATACATTTAAAAAAAGAAATAATCAGAAAAACATCTGGGGGGAGTCGATCTCTATATTGAATATTCTGGGCTCACTGAAATGAAAACACCTGATTTAAGAGGAGCCCCTCTATTAAAAGGTGCGGTGTGTCTGGCTGACAGGTTCTCTGAGGCTTAGTTTTTCCCTTCCTGCTCATCCACTTTCTGGGCACAGTTGGCCTCCAGTCTGTAGGCTCATGGCGCCACCTGATGTCCAGTGAGGATAAAGTCTCTTCCCCACTTTGCAAGGAGAGGGTGCTTTACACACACAAACCCATTTCATGCTCCTTTCAATATTCCTGCTCTACTTAATTCCACTTTAGATGATCCTTCGTACAGAAACCCTTTCCTTTTACCCCTTTCTTCCAAGCTGTACTTACTTCCAGGAAAACACCCCCTTTCCTTATCTGCACCAGCAGCAGTTGCTGTGGTAACTACAGCTACACACTTTTCAGTGCACAACAGGGGATGCATTGGATCGACCTTCTCATGGTGCATCCCATGAGTACCCATTTATTGGGGAAACTGATGATCCTTCCTAGCCGACTGAATCCACATGGATCCCAGTCACTTTTAAAGCCAGCAACAAGCAGACATCAGGCTCAACCTGACGCTGTTGACTGGCTACGGAAGAAGGGCAAACACTAGAAGAAGAAGAAGAAGGTGCTAAGTTCCCTTTGTACATTCTCTCATTTAATTCTCGGAAGAACCTGATGGACCTATTTACACAAGAGGATACTGAGGTTCAAAGTTTGGGCCTATTTCCTCAAGTATCAAGAGTTAGTAAGTGACAGGAGCCCAAATGGAGTGCAGGGCTATTCTTCAAAGTCCGAGTTTTTCTCAGTTGTGGAAAGATATTCCACCCCCCTCTGGAGCACTGCTCAGCTTTAGCTTATGATGGTGCTGGGGACTAAACCTGGGATGTCAAAGCCTCATGTCCAGTAAAAGGCACTAAAGTCTTTTTTCATAGCCACTATGCTATCTCCCCAGACATGTGCAAGGGTTTTAGTCTAGAGATCTTTTATAGATGTCAAGGCAAATGTGGTATTTCTGAATATGAGATTTAAAATTTCCTCTCTGGAATTAACTAATAGTCAAAACAGAGACAAAACAGACCTGAGAGATGTTTCAAGACTCCATGCGGGGGGCAGCTTGTATAAGTTTGTAGTAAGAGCCTGGTAAGGTGTCTGAAGATATGGGTGCTCTAGCTCTGGCTTCCCCCATTCTAAGCTGAGTAAACTGGACAAGTCATTGAATCCTGTGGATCCTCTTCGTCTGTGAAAGCTGGAGCTACAGATAGTTTAAGCGTCAGAAGACTTTGTGCCTTGTATATGTGAGAGGAATTTTTAAACTATGAGGTATTTGTAAGTTTTGGCATTGTTGTTACTGTTCTTTAAAACCAGGCATACCGGGAGTCCAGCGGTAGCGCAGCGGGTTAAGCACACATGGCACGAAGCGCAAGGACCGGTAAGGAGCCCGGTTCAAGCCCCTGGCTCCCTACCTGCAGGGGAGTCACTTCACAGGCAGTGAAGCAAATCTGCAGGTGTCTATCTTTCTCTCCCCCTCTCTGTCTTCCCCTCCCCTCTCCATTTCTCTCTGTCCTATCTAATAACAGTGACATTAATAACCACAACAATAAAACAACAAGGGCAACAAAAGGTAATAAAAAATTAAAAACCTAGGGCTGGTGAAATAGCTCACTTGGATAGTGTACTGCTTTGCCATGTGCACGATGCAAGTTCGAGCTCAGCTCTTGCCATGCTGAAGGGAGTTTTGGTGCGGTGGTCACTTTCACTCTCTCTCTTTGCTTCTCTCCTTCTCTGTCTCTAAAACAAAAACAAAAATCAAATCAAAATCAAATCAAAACAAAGAAATGCACACCTTGATAAGAACTATGCATAATTGTCTGTGTTTTTTAAAATATTTATTTATTTATTCATTCCCTTTTGTTGCCCTTGTTGTTTTATAGTTATAATTATTATTGTTGTCATAGTTGTTGGATAGGATAGAGAGAAATGGAGAGAGGAGGGGAAGACAGAGAGGGGGAAAGAGAGACACCTGCACACCTGCTTCACCACCTGTGAAGCGACTCCCCTGCAGGTGGGGAGCCGGGGGATCAAACTGGGATCCTTAAGTCAGTCCTTGCGCTTTGCGCCACGTGCACTTAACCTGCTGTGCTACCTCCCGATTCCCTAAATTTATATTGTAATGTGTGCACTCAATTGGGTGCACCCTTAACTTTATTTATTTTAATTTTTTATTATTGAATATATATGTATGGAGAGAGAAATTGAGAGGAGGGGGAGATAAGAGAGGTAGAGAGACAGACAGACACCTGAAGACCTGCTTCACCAATTGTAAAGTTTCCCCCCTGCAGGTGGGGAACAGGAACTTGAATCCTGTTTCTTGTACACTGTAGTATGTGCGCTTAACCAGGTGCACCACTGCCCGACCCCACCCCTTACTTTCAAATAAAAATATTTATGTATTTACACGAGATACAAAAAGGGAGAGAGGAAGAACCAGAGCATTACCTCGGCACATGTGATGTTGGAGACTGAACATGGGACCTCATGCAGACAAGTTTAGCACTCGATCCATTGTGCCACCTACTGAGCCACTCTTGTTTTGTTCTTTTAAAGCTGGGAAAATGAAGCAATGGCAGTGGAGAAGTAAAAAGTCTGCAAGTGATTGTGATCAATTCATCGTAATGGCATAGCACTCGGATCAGCTTACCTCATGATATTTTTTCCCCTTCCTACTTCCCTCCCAATCCTCTCTCTCTCTTCTTCTCTATCTCTTTCATTTGACAAGAAAGAGGGAAATTGAGAGGGAGGAGACAGAGAGGGAAAGAGACACCCACGCCATGGCTTCACTAGTCGTGAAACTTCCCCCTGCAGGTGGAGACCAGGGGCTTGAATCCAGGTCCTTGTACACAGTAACGTGAGTGCTCATTCAGGTGTGCCTCCACCAGCCCCTTGGTGATTTCTTACATGGTACTCATGTGGTGAGGTGAGGGGGGCATTAGAATGACTCACTACCACAGAGGAAGTTTGAGAGGAGAAGACGAAGAGACTAAGATGAGTCCAGAGAGAGAATGTGTGGTTATTGTTAACAGAATTAAGCCTTAGACACAAGATACTTTTTTTTTTTGAGAGGGATCCTGAGGTATCATCACAGTTACAGATGTCAGTGACAGCAGGGACAAGGACAGTATTGTGGGCAGGCAAGTGGTGCAAGGGAAAACAGTATAAAGAACAAGTAAACAATGTGTGGGAGATGGCAAACCAATTACATTAGTCTTGAGGAGAAAGGTTGCTTCATAGAGAGAGGATTTTGCTGGAGAACTGAATAGCATATCCAAGATTTTTTTATAGGTTATGTCTTGCAGAAGGAAAATGACATCATGAAAACAGAATTAAGAAGCTTTTTGGCAGTCTCTTCTCTCACTCTCTTTTCTTTCTTTGTCTCTTTCAAAAAGATTTATTGGGGACAGGTAGTGACACACCTGGTCAAGTGCTCACATTACAGTGTGCAAGGTCCCAGGTTCAAGCCCCTGGTCCCCACCTAGAGAAAAAATTTCATGAGTGGTGAAGCAGGGCTGCAGGTGTGTCTTTCTCTCTCTCTCTCTCTCTCTCTCCCTATCTATCTATCTCCTCCTCCTCCCTCAATTTCTGTCTCTAGCCAATAATAAATACATAAAGAATAAAAGTTTTTGAAAGATTTATTTATTTATTTCAGAGAGAGAACCAGCGCATCACTCTGGCACATGCGATGCTAAGGACTGAAGGACCCTATGACTGAAAATCCAACAACCCATCCACTGTGTCACCTCCCTGGCTACATTCTAGCAACCTTTAGTTCTTTTCTGTCACATTGGGAACTTGGATGCCCCTGTGATGGGAAGAGAAACAGTGACTTAATTTTCTTCTTATGCTATTTTTCTTTAAAAAAAATTATGATGGTGTGGGGTGTGGGGGGGGAGAGTACAGGTCCAAGAAGGATGACAGAGGACCTAGTGGGGGTTGTATTGTTATATGGAGAACTGGGAAATGTTATGCATGTACAAACTATTGTATTTACTGTTGTACATAAAACATTAATTCCCCAATAAAGAAATTAAAAAAATTATGACAAATATTTATGTAGAAGATTTTTTTTTTTTTTTGGTGCTGAGGTGGCAGGTCTCTCTGGAGAGTTGTTATGAGAAGTGCTCTAAGGCAGACTCAGAGTTCAGTGGGCAGAATCATTACTATGCCTTAGAGGTACAAAGTATGCTGTTTATTTTGCTGAGCTGTGAAGACTTCAGAACCCTAGTGAGGGGTCTCATATGCTGGATACTGTTTTCTGATTACTTCCTCCCGTGCACATTCTGCTGTTGCTAGTTCAAATGCATCCCCTCCTACCACTTCCATCTCACTTACCTCAAACTTCCTGCTCCTGTTAGTACAGACTCCACTAATTAGGATGCCTTATTTTCTGTTTCTCTTTATTCAGTACCAACCCATGGAATAGTGATTAGAAGGCTGAGGTTTCCAGATGTTATAGTACCTTATCCCATGTGAAAGGGAGCATGGTCTCATCTGAGGAAAGTGTGGGTTAGAACCCCAAAGGTACCCTTTCCACTTTGAGAATTTGTCCAAGAAGGATCTCATCCCAGCATGATATAAATATGACTTTGTTAGTTCAGGGTCAAAATTAGGTGTTCTTGGTACTAGGGTATAAATGTTAACTCTAGAGCAGGTGTTTGCCTTTTTTTTTTTTTTTTTACTTGCTAGGAATGAGAATAGTACTTGTGAACCCCATGACTTGGTCTTTTTCCCTCAGTAGATTCCAGGGCTCAGATGCTCCCCTAAACTGGCTGGTAAGTAAAACAGATGGTGTTCAGGGGATTAGCTAGGAGAATATGATCTATTCTCTTCTTGTCTAACTCACATATAAGGATTGATCAATGAAGTGCTGTCAGTGTCTGGGTCTGTGATGCTCCAATATCCATATATATATATATATATATATATATATATATATATATATATATATATATATGAATGAAATGGGGTCTGATGCATGCACAATAGCACCATTCCAGACCACTTTTTTCATTCAGATAGGCAGAGAGAGAAATACCACAGTATTGAAGCCTCCTTCGTTGCCATAGGAACTCCCACCTGATGCAGGAACTTGAATCTGGATCTTGCTCATGGCACCTTACCTGATGAGCTCACTCTTTAGCCCCAATACTCAGACTTTAGTATGTATCAGAACTCCTGAAAGGTTTTTAAAAACAGATCAATGACTCTAATCCCAAATTTTCTGATCAGGGGTCTGTGAGTAGGCACCTCAGGATTTCCACATCTATCATCCCTGATGCTGCTACTGCTGACTTAGAAATCACCTTTGAAGAATCATTGCCATGGGATATCGACCCTTGCTGGCTGCAGTGTTGTAATTTCTTGGAAAGTTGAAAAAACAAAAACAAAAAAGCCCAGACATCATCTCAGATCAATTTCAAGAGAGTCTATATAGGTAGTGCCAGACATCATATTCTTAAATATCTGCACGAGATTCCAAAGTGCAGCCAAGGTTAAGAATCACTGATCTGGGGGTAGACAACATAATGGTTATGCAAACAGACTCTAATGCCTGAGGCTTAGGCAGGTTCAATCCCCCGAACCACCATAAACCAGAGCTGAGCAGTGCTCTGGTAATAAATAAATAAATAAATAATCACTGATCTAGGCTCTTGAGGCAGACTCATTAATGCAGGGCTACTAGGTAAAAGTCAAAAGAACCAACTTTCTTCCACCTTTGATTCTGTGGCAGCTAACTTTTATAGTCTGGCCATCTTTCCTTGGTGTGAATATAGCTGGCAATGACTGAGATAGTGCCTGACTTAGAGAAAGATTTGAATTTAATGAAGAAGGCTGATATAGCAACACTGGAAAAATTTGACAGAGTAGGAGCAAAGAGGCTGATTTCTTCCTTATGGAAGCAGTGGATAAATTTCTGGGAAGTTGAGACTATAACTTTATTTTGAAACTGCTCTTCATAATCTGTTTTTCCTAATTGGTACTAGAAGGCTGGGGAAAATGGTAATTTTGACTGATAGTTAACAAACTTTCTGAGCAAGTTTAGATGACAAGGCAAGGAGTCATGGCATTGATGTGAGAGTGATTAGGACCTAATCCAATTGAGCAGCCTGGGAGAAAGTTTTCTTTCTTTTTCCTTGCTAGGCTGTGTACCGGATATGTACGTAAAATCATTTCTGAGGGCAGTCCCTTCTTTCTCATTCCATAGGAATACGGTGAGTTAAACACAGAAGTCTGCCTCCCAAATTGGTGTAAATGACCCGGACTAGACTAATCATACTTCCCTTTTGCCCTGAACACAGTGCTTAGTCTAAGGGTGAGCACAAGACCCAAGCAGGTCCAATTATAGTCAGTGCCTGCAACTGATCCTTGGGAAGAATGGTAGAGCTTGAGGCAACTAGACAGGCTGGAAGGAATCTCTAACCTATCAGTAGTTACCTTTGCCCCAAGATTTGAGTAACAAGCTCGTGAAAAGGAAGGGCAGATGAAATAAAGTATAAAGGTTCTCAGGCAAGATGGGCCAAGTTTGTTCAAGAGATAAGAAGGTGGTTCAGTGGATAGAGCAAGTGCCTTGCATTGGATCCTTGTCTCCACACATGGCAGAGTGGTGTTCTGGCCACTCTTCCATGTGCAGTGCCAAGGATCCTCATCTGGACATCGGACATGCAAGGAATGTGACTATAATTGGAGAGGAGGCTAGAGCCCATTGCTGTTTCCAGTCCTTGAAAGGCTCTCCCTCTGTGTCAACCTGGTTAATTTCCTCGTAATTTCGTATTTCATCTCAAACTCACTCCCTCTAGTAAGCCCTGCCTGAACTCCCGAGCAAGCAGGTCTCCCTTTGCCCCCAGCTGATGATCAGCCTCTTCCTCTGATGTATACATTTGTGTTTATCAGACTCGAGGAACTCAGAGAAGGGACGACTAGATAAAGGGTGTGAAGTGGAGGCGTCGATGTGTAACCGCACAATTCCAGGCCAGGAAAAGAGCGCCCGGCTTCCACCCACTCCGATCCCGGTCACCTTCCCGGGAGAGACACGAAAGCGCAGAGCGGCTGTTCTGGGGCGGAAGTGCATCCCTGGAGCCGTTCTAGGAAACCAGGAGGACCCAGCTCGTCAGTGATCCTGTCGCTGAAGCGGGCATCATCCCGAGCACCAGGTCACCGCCGGGAGCGGAATCAACTGGCAGTGGGAAAGACAGCTCTCGGGTTGGAGCGAGAACCTGCAAGAAGTAAAAAAAAAAAAAAAAAAAAAAAAAGTGAGAAAGGCGAGGAAGCGCTGCCGTGGGCACCACCTGTTCCTCCGGCCGAGTGCGGCGCGCGTTGATTGGCTGGGCGCCGCGGGTACCGGAAGTGGCTAGTGCCCGTCGCGGGCGAAAGCAGGACAACGAGCGCGGGCTCCGTGGGAGGCAGCGGGCGGCGCTGCGGCGGAGCTGGAGCGGAGCGAGCGCGGGGCGGCGGCGGCCTGCGGTGAGACCTGGTTCGGTCACGGCTGGTGGGCGGAGGGCGCTGGGCTCCCGACTTCCCGGCCCGGGGAGTCGAGCTGAAACCCAGCGTTTGGGCCGGTTCGTTGTGTGACCTTGCACTTCGCGGTCCTCGGGGGCCTCCATTTCTCCGAAGCCCGGGTTCGGTGCCTGTCAGCCCCGGGGCCGCGCCAGAAGCGGGAACACCGTGACCCTTCCCCGATCCCGAGGAAACTGTGGTTTTCCATCTCCAGAATAAACCGCAGGATGGAAATGATTGGCATTGTCAAAGCTAAGACCCCACGGCTGGTCGTGCATCGTGCTGGCTGGTGGCATATTGGCTAGTGAGGGAGGATGGGTTGTGGGAAGGACGCGGGTTTGGGTGCAGAGTTAGAGACTTCTTGTTTTCCGAGAACTGGAAAGAAGAAAGGATAACAGGGCCATCAGTAAGACCGCCTCCAGATGGGAAGAAGGAATTTATTGTCATCAATAGTAGTTGACACCAGCTTACATGTTCGACACTGTTCTAGACCCTTTGCATATAAAAAATGAATACATATTCAATCTGTCATTGAGGTTATCAGAGATTTGTCACGTAGATAGGACATTTACACAACTTTATTTGACAGATCTACTAGGTACCCAAAATGTACAAGGCGCTGTGACTATCAAGAGGATTAGAACATCAGCCTTGCTCAAGGTCTGAAGAAGAAAGCAGACATGGAAATAGACTGACTTCTCAGTGAAGTAACTGCACAAGATGATGTGTCAGTATCTCTTTTTTTTAAAGTTTTTTTTTCTTTCTAAATTTTATTATTTTTATTTGCCTCCAGGGTTATTGCTGGGGCTCAGGGCCTGCCCTACGAATCCACTGCTCCTGGAGGCCATTTTTTCCCTTTTGTTGCCCTTGTTGTTTATTTAGACCTGCTTCATTGCCTGTGAAGCGACTTCCCTGCAGGTGGGGAGCCAGGGGCTCGAACCGGGATCCTTAAGCAGGTCTTGCGCTTTGCGCCAAGTGCACTTAACCCGCTGCACCACCAACCACCCGGCCCCCGATGTGTCACTGTCTTAGGGGCAGAGTCAGAGAAGAAAATGGAGCTGTGTTTGAACTGGGGCTTGTAGCTGTCTCTTAAGTGCGCAGGGTGGGTAGTAGTATTTCAAGAAGCCAGTATAACTCCTCTCAAAGGCAAAGAAGCTATACAGAATAGGAACTGTTTGAACTGTAGTTGTCGTGACTGTAGCTTTCAGGGTCAATGAGAGTATTGGATGGGAGGTGGGAAGGGAAAGAGCCATAACCAGAAGGACTATGTTACGTTTTTAAATTCTTGAGGCCGTAGAAGTGGTGCAGTGGCTAAAGTGTTGGATTCTCAAGCATGAGATCCTGAGTTTGCTCCCTTGCCTCACATGTGCCAGAGTGATGCTCTAGTTCTCCTCTCTACTGTACCTCCCTCCCCTCCTCTTCTCTCTTCTCTTTTTTAAAATTTTATTTATTTATTTTTCCCTTTTGTTACCCTTGTTTATCATTGTTATTAGTATTGTTATTGTTGTCATTGTTGTTGGATAGGACAGAGAGAAATGGAGAGAGGAGGGGAAGACAGAGGAGGAGAGAAAGACAGACACCTGCAGACCTGCTTCACTACTTGTGAAGTGACTCCCCCTGCAGGTGGGGGGAGGGGCTCCAACAGGGATCCTTACACTGGTCCTTGTGCTTTGCACCATGTGCACTTAACCTGCTGCGCTACCACCTGACCCCCTGTTTTCTCTCTTTTAAATAAATACATTAAAAAATAAGTTTTTATTTTCTAGGCCTCGGGATCAGTGAACATAAAGTGACATGTACTATGTTTCCACATGATAACCGTAGTACAAAGAAAGAAGTGAGTGAAATTCTGACTCAGAGTAGAGAGAACCTGCTTCTTACAGATGTTATTGGAGAGGAGGTGATCCATGTACCAGATACGGGGTATTTGGCAGGTTCTAGCCTTTCAGAAGTTATGAACAAGCACTGTTGTAAGGACCAGTTAAGATGCTTTTGCCTGTATGTAACAGAATCTAACTTAGGGTGACTTAATAATATGAGCGTATGACTCTCATAACTAGTGATTTCAAGATTGCTTTAATCTAATGGCACTTTCTCCACTTCCCCTGGATTTTTGTAGCTCTAATGAGATTCTGCCTCAAGCTGGTAGTGAGATGACAGTAGCAGCACTTCTAAACTACAATATATAGTGAAGTCTCTTCCTGTGACTCTTTCAGAATGACAAGAATTCATTAACAGAAGCTTCTAGCACACTTCCTAGATCGACCCAGATGAAGGTCATATCTTTTTTTTTTTAATCAGTCCCTGTTATTATTGTTATTATTTTTTTGCCTCCAGGGTTATTGCTGGGGCTCAGTTCCTGCACCATGAATCCACTGCTCCTGGAGGCCATTTTCCCCCCTTTTGTTGCCCTTGTTGTAGCCTTGTTGTTGTAATTATTGTTGTTGATGTTGTTCGTTGTTGGATAGGTCAGAGAGATGGAGAGAGGGTGAGAGAAAGAAAGACCCCTGCGGACCTGCTTCACCGCCTGTGAAGTGACTCCCCTGCAGATGGGGAGCCGGGGCCTCTAACCGGGATCCTTATGCCGGTGCTTGCGCTTTGTGTCACATGCACTTAACCCGCTGCGCTACCGCCCAGCCCCCTGTCCCTGTTATTTTTAATAGTCACTTGCAAGGGGGTGGTGAAGGTGGTATCAATTTGACTACATTTCCTCAATTGGGGCTGGCTTCTGGAGTTCTTGATGTCTGATCTTCAAGGTCACTACGAACTCTTTGGCTCAAATACCCCATAAAGTGGTTTGAAAATATTTGTATCCCCTTACAAATTTGTATGTAGACATCTCCAATGTTTCGTGTCTTTTCACCATAGTTGCAAAGGATAATGTTGTATTGTCAGTGTTAACATTTCAAAATAAAACCTCATCCCAGTTTCAAAGATACCGGCCCTTAATTTTGTGTGCTTATATCTTGGCACCCTCTCCTTTTTTTTTTTCAGTGCCCTACATGAGTCTGCTCCTGGAAAACTTTTTATTTTCCTTTATATTTCAGATGGGGGAGAGGGAGAGAGAATAAGAAGGAGAGACACCACAGCTCTGCTCCGCCATTCATGAAGCTTTCTCTGGTGCCACGCATGATGCTCCCATGCCGGGGGCTTAAACCTGAGTCCTTGTGCACTGTCAGTGGTGCGCTTTATCAGGTGAGTTACCTGCCGGCCCCCTTTACCCTCTTTGTAACCTTCATCTGTTAGCATCTTGCTCCTCCTTCCTTCTCCCGCACTTCATTTGCCTACCTATTTCCCTGTAGTCATCTTTTCTTTATTTCCTTATTGGGGAATTAATGTTTTACATTCAACAGTAAATACAATAGTTTGTACATGCATAACATTCCCCAGTTTCCCATATAACAATACAACCCCCACTAGGTCCTATGTCATCCTTGGACCTGTATTCTCCCCACCCCCCCCCCCCCCCCCACCCCAGAGTCTTTTACTTTGGTGCTATACGCCAATTCCAGTTCAGGTTCTACTTGTGCTTTCTTTTCTGATCTTGTTTTTCAACTTCTGCCTGAGAGTGAGATCATCCCATATTCATCCTTCTGTTTCTGACTTATTTCACTTAACATGAATTTTTCAAGGTCCATCCAAGATCGGCTGAAAACGGTGAAGTCACCATTTTTTTACAGCTGAGTAGTATTCCATTGTGTATATATACCACAGCTTGCTCAGCCACTCATCTGTTGTTGGACACCTGGGTTGCTTCCAGGTTTTGGCTATTACAAATTGTGCTGCCAAGAACATATGTGTACATCCCTGTAGTCATCTTAGCCATATCCTGGCTAATGTCTTCAGGTACCTCAAGTAAGTACTCCTCAGTCTTGTACAGGACAAGCTTCACAACCACAGCCTGCTTATGTACAGTTGAAGCAGTGTTGAAGAAAGTCTGGAAAGCAGGAGTCAGGCAGTAGCTCAGCGGGTTAAGCGCATGTGGTGCAAAGTGCAAGGACCGGAGTAAGGATCCTGGTTTGAGCCCCTGGTTCCCCACCTGCAGGGGAGTCGCTTCACAGGTGGTGAAGCTGGTCTGCAGGTGTCTGTCTTTCTCTCCCCTTCTCTGTCTTCCCCTCCTCTCTCCATTTCTCTCTGTCCTATAAAAAAAAAAATTAAAAAAAGAAAGTCTGGAAAGCATGCCACTTGGCTCTTCATACTGACACCAGCGTGCTTGTGTCTTAAGCAGGTTATGAGGGTTTAGCAAAGATATGTATCAATTGCTTAGCACACAGCAATTCATAAAAAGTTTTTTTTTTTAAATGCTTTATTTATTTATTAGATAAGAGTAGAGAGAAAGAACTAGACATCACTCTGGTACATGTAATGCCAGGGATTGAACTCCAGACCTCCTGCTTGAGAGTCCAATGCTTTATCAACTGTGCCATCTCCCGGACCCCTCATAAGAAGTCTTTACTATGGAGTTGGGTGGTGGTGCAGCGGGTTAAGCATATATGGTGCAAAGTGCAAGGACTGCTGTAAGGATCCCGGTTCAAGCCTCCGGCTCCCCACCTGCAGGGGAGTCACTTCACAAGTGGTGAAGCAGGTCTGCAAGTGTCTTATCTTTCTCTCCCCCCCTGCCTTCCCCTCCTCTCTCCATTTCTCTCTGTCCTATCCAACAATGACAACATCAATAACCACAACAATGTTAAACAACAAGGACAACAAAAGGGAAAAATAAATTTTAAAAAAGGAAGTCTTTAGTCTCTACATTAGCCTGTCAGTTTATTCTCATCACCCTGTCTTCCATAGTTACGCTAACTCTGAACATCTTCCATTGAGGTTAGAATGTTCTCTATGGGAGTCAGGTGGTAGTGCAGCGGGTTAAGCGCACGTGGCACAACCGCAAAGACCAGCGTAAGGATCCCAGTTCGACCCCCGGCTCCCTACCTGCAGGACAGTCGCTTCACAGGCGGTGAAGCAGGTCTGCAGGTGTCTGTCTTTCTCTCCCCCTCTCTGTCTTCTCCTCCTCTCTCCATTTCTCTCTGTCCTATCAAACAAGGATGATATCAGTAACAACAATAATGATAACCACAACAATAAAACAACAAGGGCAACAAAAGGAAATAAATAAATAGAAAAAAAATTTTAAAAAGACAAAAGAATGTTCTGTGTTCCTTTTTTCCTTATAAAGATGAATTTTGTGTGTGAGAGAGATAGCAGAGTACTACATCATTGTATGTGGTACCAGATATAGAGCCCAGGCTTCAGGGCTGTAAAGCACGTACCCAGTCAGTTGAAATCACCTGCTAGCCTCAGCCTGTCCCTATTATTATTTGTCCTGCCTTTCTTGCCTTGCCCTCTGAGGCTTTGCTCATCTATTCTCTGTTCCAAAGTGTAATTTTATCTTTGATAAGAGGTGTATGGAGTGGTTCAGGGGGTGGCGCAGTGTGGATAAAGCATTGGACTCTCAAGCACGAGGTCCCGAGCTCAATCCCTGGCATCACAGGTACCAGAGTGAAATTTGGTTCTTTCTCTCTCTCTTCCTAGCTTTCAAATAAATAAATAAATAAATAAATAAAATCTTTTTTAAAAAAGTGTATGGAAGGGTCTCTTTTTGCTCCCTCCCTCTCCCTTCCTCAGACCTTCCCCTCTCTTTTTTTTTTTTTAAATTTTTTATTTATGAAATGGAAACATTGACTAAACCATAAGATAAGAGGGGTACAACTTTGTACAATTCCCACCACCAGAACTCTGTATCCCATCCCCTTCCCTGATAGCTTTCCTATTCTTTAACCCTCTGGGAGTATGGACCCAAGGTCACTCTGGGATGCAGGAGATGGAAGGTCTGGCTTCTGTAATTGTTTCCCCACTGAACATGGGCGTTGACAGGTTGATCCATACTCCCAGCCTGTCTCTCTCTTTCTGTAGTGGGGAAGGGATCTGGGGAAGCGGAGCTCCAGGACACATTGGTGTGGTTGTCTGTCCAGGGAAGTCTGGCCAGTATCATGCTAGCATCTGGCACCTGGTGGTTGACGAGTGAGTTAGTATATAAAGCCAAACAAATTATTTACCAATCATGGACGTAAGGGCTGGAATAGTGCAGATGAAAAGTTGGGGGGGATCTCCACTTTGAAGATAGCTAGTAGGCATATTTTAGTTAAATTCCAAAGGGCCTGTGGCTATATTAGTTTTTTTTTTTTCTTTTTCTTTTTGCCCCTGAACCTGAAATCTGATATGCAGGTGGATCCAAGTTATTGTCTGGGGAGATGATGTCATGGCTAGAAAAAGGACCAGAAAGCTGGATCAGGGAAGAGAGTATTTCCCTAATATGAGAAAGGGGTATAAATATTGTTGACTGTAAACCCCATCAATCTGATGTTATCTGGGGCCCATAATTAGCTTAGGAGCCTGTGTGACCTCTGCATCCCTGCAGATCTGAGCTCACATTCTGTGTTCATGAGTAGGAACATTCCAAGCTGCCCCAATATTGACTTATCTTCCTCGGGTGTAACATAGAGTATGTTGTCCATCCACCTTTAGGAGGATGGGGAACATTCTCTACCGTTTTGTTGCCCTTGTTGTTGCACTTGTTGTAGTTGTTGTCATAACTGTTGTTTGATAGGACAGAGAGAAATGGAGAGAGGAGGGGAAGACAGAGAGGGGGAGAGAAAGATAGACACCTGCAGATCTGCTTCACCTCTTGTGAAGCGACCCCTTTGCAGGTGGGGAGCGGGAGGCTCGAGCCGGGATCCTTTTTTTTTTTTTTTTTTATTGTTTTTTTTTTTTTATTTAAGAAAGGATTAATTAACAAAACCATAGAGTAGGAGGGGTACAACTCCACACAATTCCCACCACCCAATCTCCATATCCCTCCCCCTCCCCCGATAGCTTTCCCATTCTCTATCCCTCTGGGAGCATGGACCCAGGGTCATTGAGGGTTGCAGAAGGTAGAAGGTCTGGCTTCTGTAATTGCTTCCTCGCTGAACATGGGCGTTGACTGGTCGGTCCATACTCCCAGTCTGCCTCTCTCTTTCCCTAGTGTCCTGGAGCTCAGCTTCTCTGGGGAAGCTGAGCTCCAGGACACATTGGTGGTGTCTTCAATCCAGGGAAGTCTGGCCGGCATCCTGATGACACCTGGAACCTGGTGACTAAAAAGAGAGTTAACATACAAAGCCAAACAAATTGTTGAGCAATCATGGACCCAAAGCTTGGAAAAGTGGAGAGGAAGTATTAGGGAGGTACTCACTGCAAACTCTAGTATACTTCTGCTTTCTTACTTTGGTGCCATACTCCAAATTCAGTCAAGTTCTGCTTTGCGTTTCTACTTCTTTTTTTTTTTTTACATGCATAACATTCCCCAGATTCCCATTTAGCAATACAACCCCCACTATTTCATTCATCATTTTTCATGGACCTGTATTCTCCCCACCCACCCACCCACCCTAGAGTCTTTTACTTTGGTGTAATACTCCAATTCCATTTCAGGTTCGACTTGTGTTTTCTTTTCTAATCTTGTTTTTCAACTTCGGCCTGAGAGTGAGATCATCCCATATTCATCCTTCTGTTTCTGACTTATTTCACTCAACATGATTTTTTCAAGGTCCATCCAAGATCGGCTGAAAACGGTGAAGTCACCATTTTTTACAGCTGAGTAGTATTCCATTGTGTATATATACCACAGCTTGCTCAGCCACTCATCTGTTGTTGGACACCTGGGTTGCTTCCAGGTTTTGGCTATTACAAATTGTGCTGCCAAGAACATATGTGTACACAGATCTTTTTGGATGGATGTGTTGGGTTCCTTAGGATATATCCCCAGGAGGGGAATTGCAGGGTCATAGGGTAGGTCCATTTCTAGCCTTCTGAGAGTTCTCCAGACTGTTCTCCACAGAGGTTGGACCAATTGACATTCCCACCAGCAGTGCAGGAGGGTTCCTTTGACCCCACACCCTCTCCAGCATTTGCTGCTGTTACCTTTTCTGATGTGTGACATTCTCACAGGAGTGAAGTGATATCTCATTGTTGTCTTGATTTGCATTTCTCTGACAATCAGAGACTTGGAGCATTTTTTCATTTGTTTCTCGGCCTTTTGGATCTCTTCTGTGGTGAATATTCTGTCCAATTCCTCCCCCCATTTTTGGATGGGGTTATTTGTTGTCTTGTTGTTGAGTCTGGTAAGCTCTTTATATATGTTGGTTATTAAACTCTTATCTGATGTATGGCATGTAAAGATCTCCCATTCTGTGAGGGGTCTCTTGATTTGGGTAGTGGTTTCTTTTGCTGTGAAGAAGCTTTTTAATTTGATGTAGTCCCATAGGTTTATACTTGCCTTAGCCTTCCTTGTAATTGGATTCGTTTCATTGAAAATGTCTTTAAAATTTATGCGGAAAAAAGTTCTTCCAATATTTTCCTCTAAGTATCTGATAGTTTCTGGTCTAACATCCAAGTCCTTGATCCACTTGGAATTTACTTTTGTATTTGGTGAAATACAGTGATTCAGCTTCATTCTTCTGCATGTTTCAACCCATTGTTTCCAACACCATTTGTTGAAGAGACTCTGCTTTCCCCATGTAATAGTCTGGGCCCCTTTGTCAAAGATTAGATGTCCATAGGTGTGGGGCCTCATTTCTGGGCTCTCAATTCTATTCCACTGGTCAGTGTGTCTGTTCATGTTCCAGTACCAAGCAGTTTTGATGACAATGGCCCTATAATATAGTTTGAGATCTGGCAGTGTGATGCCTCCGGTTCTGTTCTTTTTTCTCAAGATTGTTTTGTCAATTCTAGGTCTTTTCTGGTTCCAGATAAACATTTGTAGCATTTGTTCTATTCTCCTAAAAAATGTGCTTGGGATCTTGATGGGGATAGCATTAAATTTGTAGATGGCTCTGGGTAATATATTCATTTTGATGATGTTAATTCTTCCAACCCATGAGCATGGAATATCTTTCCACTTCTTTGTGTCTTTTTCAATTTCTTTGAGTAGTGACTCATAATTTTCAGTATACAAGTCTTTCACTTCTTTGGTTAGGTTTATTCCTAGATATTTTATTGTTTTTGTTGCTATAGAAAAAGGAACTGATTTCTGGATTTCAATTTCTTCTAACTTAGTGTTTGCATAGAGGAATGCCACTGACTTTTGAATGTTAATTTTATAACCTGACACATTACTGTATTGCCTGATGATTTCCAAAAGCTTCTTGCTAGATTCCTTAGGTTTTTCCATGTATACTATCATGTCATCTGCAAATAAGGAGAGTTTGACTTCTTCTCTTCCAGTCTGTATTCCTTGAATTCCTTGCTCCTGCCTGATTGCTATGGCAAGAACTTCCAACACTATGTTGAATAGTAATGGTGATAGTGGGCAGCCCTGTCTAGTACCTGATCTGAGGGGAAATGCTTCCAGTTTTTCACCATTGAGTATGATGTTGGCTGTAGGTTTGCTATATATAGACTCCACTATCTTCAGGAATTTTCCATCTATTCCTATTTTTTGTAGTGTTTTGATCATAAAGGGATGTTGTATTTTGTCAAAGGCTTTCTCTGCATCTATTGATATGACCATGTGGTTTTTGGTCTTGCTTTTGTTGATGTGGTGGATCACATTGATTGATTTACGTATATTAAACCAACCTTGCATGCCTGGGGTAAACCCCACTTGGTCATGATGAACAATCTTTTTGATATACTGCTGTATCCGGTTGGCTAGAATTTTGTTCAATATTTTCGCATCTATGTTCATCAGAGATATTGGTCTGTAGTTTTCTTTTTTGGTTGTGTCCCTGTCTGCTTTTGGTATCAGGGTGATGTTGGCTTCATAGAAGCTGGCAGGGAGTGTTCCAGTGTCTTCAATCTTCTGGAAGACTTTTAAAAGTAGAGGTATTAGTTCTTCTTTGAAAGTTTTGTAGAATTCATTTGTAAAACCATCTGGTCCAGGACTTTTATTTTTGGGAAGATTTTTGATAACTGTTTCAATTTCATTAGCTGTGATGGGCCTGTTCATGTTATCCACTTCCTCTTTACTTAGTTTTGGAAGTTGGTAGGTATCTAGGAAATCATTCATTTCTTCCAGGTTCTCTAACTTGGTGGCATATAGTTGTTCATAGAAGCCTCGCATGATATGTTGAATTTCTGCAGTGTCTGTTGTGATATCTCCTCTTTCATTTACTATCCGATTTATTTGGGTCTTCTCCCTTTTTTGTTTTGTGAGTCTGGCTAAAGGTTTGTCGATTTTGTTTACTCTTTCGAAGAACCAACATTTACTTTCATTGATCTTTTGTATGGTTTTCCTATTCTCAATGTTATTTATTTCTGCCCTAACTTTAGTAATTTCTGTCCTTCTGGTTGCTTTAGGGTTCCTTTGTTGTTCTTCTTCTAGGTCTTTAAGATGTGCAATCAGGCTGTTTATTTGTGCCTTTTCTTGTTTCCTAATGTGTGCTTGTATAGCTATGAACTTCCCTCTTAGGACTGCTTTAGCTGTGTCCCAAATATTTTGATAGCTTGTGTCTTCATTTTCATTGAACTCTCGAAACATTTTGATTTCTTCCTTGATTTCCTCTTTGACCCAGAAGTTGTTAAGAAGTGTACTGTTGAGCTTCCACATTTTGGCACTGTTACTAATCTTTTGTTGATTGTTAAGTGTTAGTTTCATTCCACTGTGGTCTGAGAACATGCTTGGGATGATTTCAGTGCTCTTGAATAGGCTGATGCTGTCTTTGTGGCCTAACATATGGTCTATCCTTGAGAATGATCCATGTGGATTTGAGTAAAATGTGTATTCCAGTTTCTTGGGATGAATGACTCTGAAAATGTCCAATAGTTCTAGTTTATCTATCTCTTCATTTAGCTCCCTTATGTCTTTACTGATTTTCTTCCTGGATGATCTGTCAAGTTGAGATAGTGGGGTGTTGAAGTCCCCTACTATGATTGTGTTACTGTTAATATATTGCTGTAGCTCTTTCAGTAGAAGTTTGATGTATTTAGATGGCTTCTCATTGGGTGCATAGATATTAATAATTGTTAAGTCCTCTTGATTGACTGATCCTCTGAGCATTAAGTAGTGTCCATTCCTATCTTTTTTAATCTTATCTATTTTAAAGTCTATCATGTCAGATATGAGAATAGCTGTTCCTGCCCTTTTTTGTGGGCCATTGGCTTGAATGATAGTTTTCCATCCTTTCACTTTAAGTCTGTGTTTGTCTTGTTGCGTTAGGTGAGTTTCCTGTAGACAACATATTGTTGGGTTGTGTTTTCTGATCCATCTTCCTACTCTGTGTCTTTTAATAGGTGAATTCAGGCCATTCACATTTATTGATATCAAAGATTGAAGATATTTTAACGCCATTCTTGTAGAGTTTTAGAGTGTTTTGATATATGTCCTATTTGTAGTAGTCTGGTTGTTTATAGGAGACCTTTCAGAACTTCTTTCAGGGCAGGCTTGGTGATGGTTGCTTCCTTCAACTGTTGCTTCTATGAGAAGGTTTTGATGCTTCCATCTAGTCTGAATGACAGTCTAGCAGGATATAGTATTCTTGGCTGAAAGCCTTTCTCATTGAGCACTCGATAGATATCTTGCCATTCTCTTCTGGCCTGTAGTGTTTGTATGGAGAAGTCCGCTGCTAATCTTATGGGTTTTCCTTTGTAGGTGACTCTTTGTTTTTCTCTTGCAGCCTTGAGGATCCTTTCTTTATCCTTATTCCTTTCCAATCTAAGTATGACATGTCTTGGTGTCTTTAGGTCTGGGTTAATTCTGTTTGGGACCCTCTGGGCTTCTTGAATATTTATGTCTTTGGTGTTGTCTAGACTAGAGAAATTTTCAGCTATTATGGCCTGGAGAACGCTTTCTTCCTCCCCTTCTCTTTCTTCCTCTGGTAAGCCAATAATGCGTATATTGTTTCTTTTGAAGTCATCCCATAGGACTCTGTTGTTGTTTTCAGCATCTCTTAATCTCTTTTTGAGATCTCTTACTTCTTTTTTAGTTGTCTCTAATTCATCCTCAATCTTGCTAATTCTGTCTTCAGCCTCATTGATTCTATTCTCTCTGCCCTCTACTGCTTTCTGGAGTTCATCTATTTTGTTGCCCTGCTCTGATACTGTTTTAGCTTGTTCAGCTAGTTGCCTTCTTAGCTCAGCAATTTCAGCTTTCAGCTCTCTAATAACCATGCGATTATTAGAATTTTCTTCCATATTCTCATTTGTTGTTCCTGCAGTTCTGATTACAATTTTTTCAAATTCTTTACTCACTCCTGTTATTATTTCCTTAGCTAATGTTTGGATGTTGAACTCGTTGTTTTGTGCTTCGCCCTCTGGAGGACTTTTAGCTGGACTCTTGTCCTGGTTCGAGTCTCCATTATTTTTTCTTGTTGTTTTAACCATTTTATATAAGTTAACAGTTTTTTCAGTCCCTGAGTTGGAGTTCAGTGGTGTAAAAGCCTTTTTTTTTTCCCCTGTAGGCTATGGTAGCCTGAGGGCTTTTAAACTATCAATAGGCTTCTTGGCTTAATCAATGACTCCTGACCAAGAGATAAAGCAGGGTGTGGCAGAGATAATCCAGTGGTTATGCAAAGTGACTTTCACAGCCCTTCAGCTATGCCACCGAGGTATAGGTCTTCTCCTGAGTTTCCCGGTTAGATCTCTGTGCCCTGGTGTCCCTCCCTGTTGCTGCTCCAGATTCTGAGGGTAGTAGCAATGGAGACTCAGAGTTGTACTTGGTGAGTCTCTGGGGAGTCCTTTCCTCCCTTCAGCTGTCCCCTTGTTGGTGGAGCAGACTGGAGGTGGTGTCTCCACTGACAAACTGCTGAAGTGTTAGCAGTCACTTAATCTCTCCTTAGGCCCCTCTCTCCTCTCTGTCACCAGCCACGCGTGTTTGTACTCACGGGTGATTTACTGGGTTTCTGTGGTCATTCTAGTCCTGTCTTGTTTCGGTCCGGGTGGTCTCCTTTGGTATTCCTAGTTGATCCTGGAGAGGAGAGCTCGAGCCGGGATCCTTATGCTGGACCTTGCGCTTTGCGCCATGTGCGCTTAACCCTCTGCACTACTTCCCAGCTCCCATGATGTATTTTTTCTATGCAAAAACATGTCATGACTTTTCTGTCATACAACTGGAAGTCAGAGAGACTGTTGATTAGTGCACTATCAAACAGGCTTCCAGGGGAGTGGCCAGGCTAGAGAGAGGTAAGAAGATACGGAGGAGAAAAGAGAAAGTAACTGGAGTACACTTAAATGTTAACTTTAACTCTAGGTTTCTATAGACAGTTCTAACACTATTATTGTCTGTGCTGAGTACTCTCAAATCTAGTATATCTAGTTCTAACTGCTACAATTACATGTTAGATCAGTTTTTGTTTGTTTTATAAAGCCAGGGCTTTGTACACAGGTGAGTTCACTGCTCTAGGGTACTTTTTCATTGAGATGGGGTAGGGGAATCATAGCACCAGAACTTAGGGGGTAGGGGAACCATAGCAGCAGAACTTCCTTCAGAGCCATAGTATACCTTCCATGTAGTGTCAGGCTCTAAGTTAGGCTGTGGGCATGACAAAAGCTATATCCTACTCAATAAGCTATCTTTCCATTCCTACACCAATGTATTGTGACAGATTCTAATACCTCTATATGGGTATTTTGAAACTCGTCTATTTTTTTTTTAAAGATTTTATTTATTTATTAATGAGAAATAAAGGAGGAGAGAAAAAGAAGTAGACTTCACTCTGCTGGGGATTGAACTCAGGACCTCATGCTTGAGAGTCTAATGCTTTACCCACTGTGCCACCTCCCAGGCCACTTTTTGTTTTGGTAGGGACAGAATGGTAAGAGAGAGGGAGAGGGAGAGGGAGAGGGAGAGGGAGAGGGAGAGAGAGACCATAACAGTGAAACTTTCTTCAGTGTGGTGGGGACTGGGTTCAAACCTGGGTAGTGTACATGGCAAAGCAGTGCACTTCCCAAGTGAGCTATTTCACCAGCTTGAAACTCATGTGTCATCTTCCCTCTTAAACCAGCTGCTGGGAGTTGGGCGGTAGCACAGAGGGTTAAGCACACGTGGCAGAAAGAGTAAGGACCAGCTCAAGGATCTCGGTTCAAGCCCCCGGCTCCCCATGTGCAGGGGAGTCACTTCACAGGCAGTGAAGCAGGTCTGCAGGTGTCTATCTTTCTCTCTCCGTCTCTGTCTTCCCCTCCTCTCTCCATTTCTCTCTGTCCTAACAATGACGACAGCAATAACAACAACAACTATGACAGCAATCACAACAACTATAACAACAATTTAAAAAAAGGACAACAAAAGGGAAAATAAAACACAACAAACAGCTGCTTCTCTCCTGTTTCTGTCCTCAGTGTCGCCGCCGTTCATTGAGCTACGGTTCCTGAAATAAAGGGCACTGTCTTTCATTCTTTCAGCTCTGGTTTATGGTGGTGCAGGGGGTTGGACCTGGCAGTTTGGAGTCTCAGGCATGAGGCATAACCATTATGCTGTCTACCCTCCACCCTTCCTTCCTTTTAAAAAAATATTCTTGATTGTTTACTTTTGGATAGAGACAGAGAAATTGAGAAGGGAGGGGGAAATAAATAAGGGGAGAGAGGGGCCTACCTACAACATTGCTTCACCACACATGCACTCAACCAGGTATGTGACCTCCCTGCCCCTCTTTCTTACATTTTTATCCAGTCACACACCAGCTTTCAGAACTTGGCCTCTTGACTGTTTCTCCAGTTTGTCTCTTCTTCATTTCCATTATTACTTTGCCTACATTAGATCTTGTTACCCCTTGGTGCTTCATCAGCACAGAAAAGAAAACACTGAAAATACTCATCCTTTTACCCTTATAAACTTCCTAAAAGCTCCATATGCTTATATTTGCATCTTAAAGTCTTATTGATCAGAAGTTGGTCACATGATCAAACTTACGAAGAAAGCAGAGGGATGTATTTTTTTACTAGGTTCTTTGCTATACTAAATAAAGTTATGATTCTATTGCTGACAAGGTGGGGAAGAATAGATTTTAGGACAGAAAATTAAGTCTTTGCCACATTCTTTTAGATATTTTTATGTTTAAAGGGCTATATGATCTATACAAATACTAAAAAAAAATTCTGTGAAGCAACCAATAATAAAATTAGTTTAAAAAAAATCAAAAGCATTGCTATATACATAAATAACAACCAGTTAAAAAATATGAGAAAGCACTCATTTGAAAAAAGTCATAATAATACATTTGAAAACTTTATAAACTTATACTAAAATTTATTTAGAAAAATATGAAAATAAATATTCAGAAAGTAATTGAAAAAAGAACATCAAATTAGAACTTTCTAATATTTACAACTTTAATTCTTTTATATTTTATTTATTTATTTTTACTACAGGACTGCTCAGCTGGTGCTGGGTTTGAACCTGGGACCATTGCTGCCTCAGGTGTGAAAGTATTTTTGCAGAACCATTATGTTATCTCCTCAGCTTTATTTGCAGTGTTTAATTAAGTTTGAATAATTGCTATTGGAGAAGGAATGACATATTTATAGAACTGAATGGAGTCTGGGAATTGATCCAAATATCATGGGAACCTATCAGCATGGGAAGAAAAGTAGGTAATGATATATTTTGCTAACCATCGGAGAGAATTAAGTAGAACCTTATTTTATCTTTTAAATGTAAGAGTGCCAGAGGTGGTTAATCTGTGCTAATTAACTACAATTTGCTAACTATAACTGTAATTAACCTTTATCAGTAGGCTAACTTTAATTTCATGAAAGATTAAATCCATTATTTTCATTGGGTGACTCCTATATATACTGTGATCTTTGGAACTAGTGAATACCACAGAACTGGACTGAGAGTAGTTCCTCTTGCTACTCATTTTGCAGTCACTTTTCCTCTAAACCCAAGTTATTTCTATTATTTTGTAATTTGCTCTTCCTCTCACTATTTTCCATATACCCACCTATTAATGTGGTCATGGTTTCTCTGAAATGTCTTCTTTAAGCTTAACTTCCACCCTAAATCAGTTAGCATTTAGGACTTTTATCAGTATCTCCTACCATTCATTTGCTTTTTTTTCTTTTTTGGCAGAGCCAGGGCTTCAACTATGTACAATTACATTCTTCCCATATTTATTTTTCATTCAGAGAGAGGGAAAAGGGGAGAGGGAGAGGGAGAGGGAGAGAGAGAGGTGTGTGGGCTGAGAGAACACCACAGCACCAGATTTTCCTGTGGTTCCATGGGACCTCCTGTGTGATTCATGGGCTTGAGCCTAGTCTGTATACATGGCATGGTACATGCCCTACCTAGTGAGTTATCACTGCCCCACGCCATTTCGTGTTTATTTTCTTAAATCTTTTTGTTAAGTCTTTTCCTCTGATAATTTTTTAAGTCATGTTCTTAAATGTTTTTCTTCAGTAGCATCATATAATTTCATCATATATCAAGTTTAGTGTTATTAAAAGAATGTTAAAGCTTTGTACTCATTTAGCACAACTTTTTTTTTAGTACAGTGTTTTCAATATTATTTTACTTATTCATTTACTGGATAGAGACCAATTGAGATAAGTCAAGAGGGAAGGGGGAGATGGAGAGAGAGAGGCAGACCTGTAGCACTGTTTCACTGCTTGTGAAGCTTCTTCCCCCCCCACAGGTGGAGCCTGGGGGGTTGAACCTGGGTCTTTGCATACTGTAATGTGTGAACTTAACCAGGTGTGCCACTACTCAGCTCCCTCCCTTTTTTCTTTTATTAAAATTTATTTAATGAGAGGAAAGAGTATAGATCATTGCTCTGGCATACGCAGTGTTACAGATCAAACTGGGAGCCTCACTCATGCAAGTCCTGCACTCTACCCACTTAGCACCTCCATGACTGCATTAACTCTATTTAAATATGACATGACCACCATATATACTTATGCTCTTTCATTTCAGACTGTGAGATGGGAACTGAGAACAAGGAGGTAGTTTTTAAGGAAGAAGTTTCTGAAGAATCTGAACAACATGAGACAATATTGGAACTTCCAAAGGTGGTTTTTGAGGGTCATGAATTTGGAGCAACATTTGAAGAAGACATATTGGAGGAACATCCAAGAGAGTTCACAGAGGAAATTATGCAGCAGATGTCTCCTCAGGAAGGAGACTTTGCATCAGAGTTGATTATCTTTAAGAAGTCACCCTCAAATGAGAAAGATCTGGAGAACAGTGAGAGTGAAAGAATCTATAGTCTTAGCCCAAATCTTATTATATACCAGGGAGACACAACAGAGGCAGTTAGTACATTTGTTAGCTCTGGCCAAAATTTTATACAGAGTTTTAAGCTTAACAGGTCACAGAGAAATTCTTTGGCTGAAAAACCCCATGTATGTAAAGAATGTGGGAAAGCCTTTAATCAAAACTCACATCTTATCCAACATATGAGAGTTCATAGTGGAGAAAAACCTTTTGAATGCAAGGAATGTGGGAAAACATTTGGAACTAACTCAAGTCTTCGAAGGCACCTGAGAATTCATGCTGGAGAGAAACCCTTTGCTTGTAACGAATGTGGAAAAGCCTTCATTCAGAGTTCACACCTTATCCACCATCATAGAATTCACACAGGAGAGAGACCTTATAAGTGTGAAGATTGTGGTAAAGCCTTCAGTCAGAATTCAGCCCTTATTTTACACCAGAGAATCCACACCGGAGAGAAACCATATGAATGTAATGAATGTGGGAAGACCTTTAGGGTTAGTTCACAGCTTATTCAGCACCAGAGAATTCATACTGAAGAAAGGTATCATGAATGCACTGAGTGTGGTAAAGCTTTCAAACATAGTTCAGGCCTTATCAGACATCAAAAAATTCATACAGGAGAAAAACCCTATCTGTGTAATGAATGTGGGAAAGGATTTGGTCAGAGTTCTGAGCTTATCCGGCATCAACGAATTCATACAGGGGACAAGCCCTATGAATGTAATGAATGTGGGAAAACTTTTGGCCAGAACTCAGAGATTATTAGACATATTAGAATTCATACTGGTGAGAAACCCTATGTTTGTAAGGAATGTGGGAAGGCATTCAGGGGGAACTCAGAGCTTCTTAGACATGAGAGAATTCACACTGGACAGAAACCGTATGAGTGCTTTGAATGTGGAAAGGCTTTTAGACGAACCTCCCACCTTAATGTCCACCAGAAAATTCATACTGGAGAGAAACCTTATCAGTGTAATGACTGTGCAAGAACCTTTTGGGATAATTCTGAATTGCTTCTTCACCAGAAAATTCATGTTGGAGAAAAGCCTTATGAATGTAACGAATGTGAGAAAACATTCAGCCAACATTCCCAACTTACTATACACCAGAGAGTTCACACTGGAGAGAAACCATATGAGTGCCAAGAATGTCAGAAGACTTTCAGTCGGAGCTCTCACCTCCTCCGACATCAAAGTGTTCATTGTATGGAATGATCTGCAAAATAGGCAAGCTTTTATGGGAAAACTAAGTCAAACTTATTGTTTATAATCTGCACCTCAAGATTTCAGATCAACTGAGTGACCAGACCTGTTTTACTGAGTTTTATTTGAACAGTTGGTTGAAAAAGATGAAACACTTTTTTGAGTTGTTCATAAGGCACTGATAAGGTACTAAGTTGTAAAAGCTGTCTTAGGCCATAATTCTCCCTTTTTCTACCCTTCCCACTCAAAAAATGATGGATGACATATTAGAGGTCTATACCAGTCATGTAGACTAAATTGTTAATGTGTTTCTGCCACCTCCTAAGAGTTGACTCATTGAATACTGCCTCCCAAATTTTTTAAATGCCATGGCCTACTAGATACACCTTGTTCTCCCATCCAAGTATTAACCAGGCCCAATCTTTCTTACCTTACAAAATCAGAGGAGATTAGGTATGTTCAGTAGTATGGCAACACACCTTGTTCTCTTGTCCACTGTTTAGCATTTAATTGTCTTTTTTTTACTAGAGCATTGCTCAGCTCTGGTTTATGATAGTGCTGAGGATTCAACTTGGGAACTCAGAGCCTCAGGCATGAATGTCTTTCACATAAGCACTGTGCTATCTCTCCCCATCTCTTTGTAAACTTTTTTTTTTTTTTAAACCAGAGCACTGTTCAGCTCTGGCTTATGGTGGTACGGGGGATTAAACTTGGAACTTTGGAGCCTCAGGCATAAGAGTCTCTTTGCATAACCATTATGCTATCTACCCCCATCCTGTAAATTTTTTATTAACTATAAAATCTTCTAAATATGCTATCAAATTCCCTTAGGAGATAATAGCATTAGTGAAGAATTAGGATACTTGGATTGGGCTAGGCAGTGGTGCACCTGGCTAAGTGCACATGTTACAGGATACTTAGATCATTTTGCTTGGCCTAGACTTCCTTATTTGAAAAAGGTGCATGGGGGGGGGGGGCGGTAGCGCAGCTGGTTAAGTGCACATGGCGTTAAGTGCAAGGACCAGAGTAAGGATCCTGGTTCAAGCCCTAGCTTCTCACCTGCAGGGGGGTTGCTTCACAAGCCGGGAGGCAGGTCTGGTGTTTATCTTTCTCTACCCCCTCTCTGTCTTCCCCTTTTCTCTTCATTTCTTTCTGTCCTATCCATCAGCAACGACAGCATTAACACCAATAATAATAACAGCAGCAACGATAAACAACAAGGGCAACAAAAGGAAAAAAATAGCCTCCAGGAGCAGTGGATTTGTTGTGCAGGCACCAAGCCCCAGTGATAACCCTGGAAGCAAAAAAAAAAAAAAAAAAAAAGCATGGTGGAAATAACTGACAGGAAGTCTACAGGGTTGTAATTGATGGCCCTTTGCATTCAGAGTTGATTAGACAAGATTGGGGTGCTAAATGAGTGAGTTCAAACAATTTAGCACAGGCAGGAATTGCGCTTTAGCAATCATTGCCCACATCAGGACTACTCCCAAGTATTCTGCTGGATTCTCTTTTGGCTCTTCCTGCTGCTGACAGGCCCCATGTTATGAAGTAGCAGAGAGGACTGCAGGTTTGCTATCATTAGGCATCTGGCTCCAATGATTAGCCAGTTCACCTTACTGACCAGACTTGGCCTTGCCTAAGTACTTAATTCTCATGACTTGGATCCCACTGCTGAGAACCTAGTTGAGATCAAGATGTGATAGCTTCTTCATATTTTGCTCTTGGCATTGGAATTCTTACTCTTCAACATCACCCCAGGTGTTTTGTATTCTGTGTGTACTTTCTTTGAGGAAATACACCCTCACTTTTTCACTTGTTCATGTTTGTGAGGTAGTGGGTGGTAGTGGGAATTAAATTACTGGGGACTGAATAGACCTGGGTTCTTTTTTTTTTCTTTTTTTCCTCCAGGGTTATTGCTGGGCTCAGTGCCTGCACCATGAATCCACCGCTCTTGGAGGCCATCCCCCCCCCCCTTTTGTTGCCCTTGTAGCCTCGTTGTGGTTATTATTATTACCTTGTTAATGTTAGTTGTTGGACAGGACAGAGAGAAATGGAGAGAGGAGGGGAAGACAGAGGGGGGAGAGAAAGAGAGACACCTGCAGACCTGCTTCACTGCCTGTGAAGCGACTCCCCTGCAGGTGGGGAGCCAGGGGCTCGAACCGGGCTCCTTACGCTGGTTCTTGCGCTTTGCGCCACGTGCGCTTAACCCACTGCGCACTGCGCAGCTGCCCGACCCCCACCTGGGTTCTTTTCTTAGAGGTAGAGCTGGAATAAGATATTGTACCTAGTTTTGTTGGGGAATTGAACCAAGTGATCGCTAAAATTTCAACAAACCCAATGATAGCTTAATTGCTTTAAAAAAATTATTGGGGGATTAAAGGTTTAAAGTCAACAGTAATATACAATAGTACATGCATAACATTCACATTTCTCAGTTTTCCACATAACAGCTCAACCCCTGTCTATGTCCTCTGCCATCATAGCTTAATTGCTTTTAATGGAAAAAACTAATTATTTTCAGTGTTCTAACTTTGAGCCTTCTTTATTACACTAGTACTTGTCACTAGTACTTATTACTGTGTGCCAGAAAGAGTGCCAGTCAGTTTAAACATTTTACAACATCTCTATGAAGTGGATATTCTTCCAACACTGTTTTGTTGAAATATAATTTACATACCATAAAATTCACTTGTTTTTTAAGTGTTTGGCTGGATTCATTTAATCAGTTTACAGAGTCAACTATCAGTGATGTGGGTACTCCTACCAATTTTAAAAATGAAAGGGGCTCTTGGGATATTTTGTAACTTACACATCTGTGATCGATGGCAAAGCTGCTAAGTGCTAGTCAAGAGTCCAACCCTGGTCTGTGCTCTTTTTTTTAAAAAAAATTTATTTTTTATTTATGAAATAGAAATATTGACAAGACTACAGGATAAGAGGGATACATTTCTACATAATACCCACCCCAGAGCTCTGTATCCAGTCTCCTCCCTTGATATCTTCCCTATTCTTTATCCCTCTGGGAGTATGGATCCAGGATCATTGTGGGTTGCAGAAGGTGGAAGGTCTGGCTTCTGTGATTGCTTCTCCGCTGAACATGGGTGTTGACAGGTTGATCCATACTCCCAGCCTGTCTCTTTCTCTATGGGGCAAGGGTCTGGGGAGGTGGAGCTCCCCTGGCCTGTACTCTTTTTTTTTTTTTTTTTTTTTAAGATTTTTTAATTTATTTATGAGAAAGATAGGAGGAGAGAGAAAGAACCAGGCATCACTCTGGCACATGTGCTGCAGGGGATCAAACTCAGGACCTCATGCTTGAGAGTCCAAAGCTTTACCACTGTGCTATCTCCCGGACCACTGGCTTGTGTTCTTAACCACTATGCTATGCAGTGGATTGGTGGGCTCACTGATGCCTTGTTTGAATTGCTTTACATATCTTTATTAGCTATTGATTATATGGATTTCATTATAAGGAACTTAATCTATGTCCTTGGAAACATAATTGATCAAATCTAAACCCACAAAGTGCATTTAATGTACACCTCAATATGTGTTCTCCCACATTCAGACCCTTGTTTTGAGAAAAGAGCTGATAAGTGGATTATACTTTTCACATTCTTTTAGGTACCTGTCTCTGGCAGTCAAACACTTAATACAGAGTCCTTTGACTTCCTTTTTTCCTTAGGGTGGTAACAAGTTCATTGTGCTTATATTTAGCTCCTAAGTATGTCATAAGAAAGGGAAAAAATTTTGAGACCAATAGGAAAAGAGAAAAGCAGTGTTAAGAGCCTGTGCCAGAATGCCCACTTAGGAAAGGATTCTGCTCTAACAATAAGGTTTCTATCGTGTAGTGCAGTTGATTCTAATCCTTTTAATAACAAGTCATCCTAAAACTAACCTTATCAATGCATTTTGTAGTCAAGACAGACTTTTTTGTTTGTTTGTTTGTTTCTGTTTTTGTTTTTGCCTCCAGGGTTATTGCTGGGGCTTGGTGCCTACACCACAAATCCACTGCTCCTAGAGGCCATTTTTTCCTATTTTGTTGCCCTTGTTGTCATTATTATTGTCATTGCTGCTGTTGTTGTTGGATAAGACAGAGAGAAATGGAGAGAGGAAAGGAAGACAGGAAAAATGATTTGTACTATCGTTCTAGTCAAAGCACATTAGCATACTTATCTGCTTTATTTTCAATACCCTCAACTACAAAACCCTCCTGCTTCAGGGAAGGGATGATTTGAAGGAAGAGTTAGATAAGGATGATACTTAGTAATGAGAGTCACTGTTGTGTGTAGTAACAGTGTTTGTGTGTTGGGACAGGAGCCTCCAGTGGGTTGTGGAAGAGAAAGAATTGGAGATAATGAATGCACACAAGTATTAAAAAAATGGCTAAGGGCAAAAAAAAAATAAGGACATTGGAAAAGATACTGGAAAAAGAGTACCTTAAATGGTGGGCAGTCATATCTAATATAAAGGGGTGAAAACCAGGCAAGAGTAATGGATAGGATAAAGTAGAGATCACTGGACTGCAGATCCTGATGGGCTAAAATAAAGGCACAAAAAATAAACCATCTAACAGTGGAGCCTTGGCTCTTTTGAAATATTTAGATGATCCAAAGAACCTTCCCCAACTCACTAAAATTTTCTCTTAGCTTATGGCAAAGTTAAAAATCTCACTTATCTCTAATTATCACCTTATTAAAATTAAATCACCTACAGGAATTAAAACAGTTACTGTTTTAAAAGTTTCTGACTTACTGTGTGAGAACCACTATGAAGGACTTAACATGAGGGTGTGTACTCTGAACTTGAACAATGAAAATCACTCTTAGGAAACTTACAAATTTTCCAGATGCTTAGGATAGCTAAAGGCAGATGCAATCGTATTTACACAGCAAGCACACTTTATTAGTATGATGTTCATATGGTTAGGAACCTGTGGTTTCTCTGATACTAGGCCAGAACCATGCCTGAAAGGTTTTTTTTTGTTTTGTTTTTTCAATAATTACACTCATCAACTTTCCATTCAGTGTGAATTTTCTGATGTCTGGCAAAGCCTGGGCTCCACCAGCAGGCTTTTCCCACATTCACTACATTGATAGGGCTTTCTCCACTATGTATTTGACGATGTCAAGTGCAGCCTGAGTTCTAAGTAACAGTCTTGGACCATTGACTGTATCCATAGAGTTTCTTACCACTGATTTTTTTTTTCCCTCCAGGGTTATCACTGGGGCTCAGTGCCTGCACTATGAATCCACTGCTCCTGGAGGCTATTTTTTCCCTTTTGTTGCCCTTGTTGTTTACCGTTATTATTATTTTTATTAGTACTAATGTTGTTATTGTTGTTCGATAGGACAGAGAGAAATCGAGAGAGGTGGAGAAGGCAGAGAGAGGGAGAGAAAGACACCAGCAGACCTGCTTCTCCATCTGTGAAGTGACCCCCTGCAGGTGGGAAGCCGGGAGCTTGAACCGGGATCCTTATGCTGGTCCTTGCTTTGCACCATGTGTGCTTAACCCGCTGTACCACCTCCCGGTGCCCCTGATTTTTTTTTTAAATGCCAAAGGAATAGTAAGCTTTCCCTAAAGACTTTCTCACATTTAGAAAAATGAAAATTGGAGTGTTGAGGATAAGACAGCAATCACAATTTTGTTGAGAAATATAAAGTCATGCTAAGAATAATTTATTACTTTTAAAAAAGTGGCCTTGGGGGATGGCACAGTGGAGAAAGTATTGGACTATCAAGTATGAGGTCCCGTGTTTGATCTCTAGCATCACATTGGCCATTGTGATGTTCTCTGGTCCTCTCATAAATAAATCATTTTTTTAAAAGAGTGGTTTGTTTTTGAGTTTTTTAAGTCTTTGCTTTTTTCTTTTGAGAACAAAGAAGTCTTTTTGATATTTTCTGGGTTTCTGTCAGCACGAATTTTCTATAGAATTAATTCATTCTACAAATTCATATGGACTGGAGTGCCTGCTCTCTGATAACTAATGACACAGTGAATGCTGAGCAAAATCCAGGACCCTCTCCTGAAGTTTAAAGTTATATGGAAGAGCTGTTAAAACAGTTATTCAACTCAACGTATAGTGAAACATGGGAGTGCTATGCTGGAGTCTTCATGTGGCCTAAGAGCCTACAAAGGAAGACTTGAGTCCTACAAGTGGATTTGTGAAGGCCCTTAAGAAAGTCTTCCAATATATGTGCTAATTTCAAGGGTTATTGCACTTCTCTTTTTTTTTCTTTTTTTTTAAATATTTATTTTATTTATTTATTCCCTTTTGTTGCCCTTGTTGTTTTATTGTTGTAGTTATTATTGTTGTTGTCGTTGTTGGATAGGACAGAGAGAAATGGAGAGAGGAGGGGAAGACAGAGAGGAGGAGAGAAAGACAGACACCTGCAGACCTGCTTCACCGCCTGTGAAGCGACTCCCCTGCAGGTGGGGAGCCGGGGGCTCGAACCGGGATCCTTATGCTGGTCCTTGTGCTTTGCGCCACCTGCGCTTAACCCGCTGCGCTATAGCCCGACTCCCGGGTTATTGCACTTCTATAAAGACCTTTAAAGAAAATGATTCAGGGTGGCCAGGCAGTGGCACACTGGGTTAAGCGCACATAACCTTTTATCTTAAAATACCATAAAACTGCACAATAGTCTGCAGTGAGTTAATATATGCAGCAAGCAAGTAGAAAGACCTAAAAAGACACCACAAAGTTCCTAATGAAACAGTTTCTACTTAGACTTAGATACCCTCCTCATCTACTTCCTATTATACTTCCCTCAGTCTCTCCAAACCTAACCTTATCAAAGTAAGGACTGCAGAAGTTGAATAAAGGGCAAGAGACTGGCATACTTTAATGATGACTCTTTAGTCACTATCAGGCCACCCTATCAGCTGGGGCAGTAGTCGGGGAATCCTGAGACTCCCAAATAGACATGATAGGCCTAGACCTCAAATAAATCCATTGTTACTGGTCATCTCTATCAGGAACAACACAATAGACCCCTCTGTGGGCCCCATAGGATCTTGCTCTCAACGTGGATCAACAACAGTAGAGAATGTTCCATCCTCCGAAGGGAGGTTGGACAACATACTCATCTTCCACCTGAGGAAGATGGTCCTGAAATTGGGGCAGCTTGGAACGTTCCTACTCAGGACCACAGAATGTCAGATCTATAGGGATGCAGAGGTCACATAGGCTCCTGAGCTGAATATGGGCCCCAGATCAGATCAAATTGATGGGGTTTCAAGTCAGTAGTTACACACTTTTCCCATATTTGAGAGCTACTCTCTTCCCTGATCCAGCTTTCTGGTCCTTTTTCCAGCCATGACATCATCTTCCTAGACAATAACTTAGATCCACTTGCATACCAGATGTCAGGCTCAGAAGAAAAAAAAAAAAAGAACTAGTATAGTCATGAGCCCTTTGTAATATAACTAAAATATGCCTACTAGCTATCTACAAAACAGAGACCCCCAAATATTCATCTGCACTATTTCAGCATTTAGGTCATGATTAGTCAACAATTTGTTTGGCTTTATATGTTGTCTTTAAAAAAAATTTTTTTTTAAATACTCCCTTTTTGTTGGCCTAGTTTTTTATTATTGTTGTTGTTATTGATGTCATTGTTGTTGGATAGGACAGAGAAATGGAGAGAGGAGGGGAAGACAGAGAGAGGGAGAGAAAGACACCTGCAGACCTGCTTTACCGCCTGTAAAGTGACTCCCCTGCAGGTGGGGAGGTCGGGGGGCTGGAATCCAGATCGGGGGTCCCAGATCATGGGTCCTTGCACTTTGCGCCACATGCGCTTAACCTGCTGAGCTACTGCCCAACTCCCTTATGTTAACTTTTCTTTTAGCCACCAGGTTCCTGATGCTAACATGATACCAACCGGACTTTCCTGAGCAGACAAACCCACAAATGTGTCCTGGAGTCCCGCTTCCCCAGAGCCCTACCCCACTAGGGAAAAAGAGACAGGCTGGGAGTATAGGTTGACCTGTCAATGTCCATTTTCAGTGGGGAAGCCATTACAGAAGCCGGACCTTCCATCTTCTGCACCCCATAATGTCCCTGGGTCCATATTCCCAGAGGGTAAGAAATAGGAAAGCTATCAGGGGAGGGGATGGGATATGGAGTTCTGGTGGTGGGAATTGTGTGGAGTTGTACCCCCTCTTATCCTATGGTTTTGTCAGCATTTCCTTTTTATAAATAAAATTTTTTTTAATTACAAAATACTGTAAAAGTGTGTTGAATCATTTTTAACCTAATTAAAAAATTAAGTTCATATATGATGGGAAAAACAGCCTTTGCTATTAAAAATAACTAAATGTCGGGAGTCGGGCGGTGGCGCAGTGGGTTAAGCGCACGTGGCGCAAAGCGCAGGGACCCGCGTAAGGATCCCGGTTCGAGCCCCCGGCTCCCTACCTGCAGGGGAGTCGCTTCACGGGCGGTGAAGCAGGTATGCAGGTGTCTATTTTTCTCTCCCCTCTCTCTGTGTCTTCCCCTCCTCTCTCCATTTCTCTCTGTCCTATCCAACAACAAAGCAACGTCAACAATGGCAATAATAACCGCAACGAGGCTGCAACAACTAGGGCAACAAAAAAGGGGGAAAATGGCCTCCAGGAGCGGTGGATTCATGGTGCAGGCACCGAGCCCAGCAATAACCCTGGAGGAAAATAAATAAATAAATAAATAAATAAATAAATAAATGTCTTGCCCATGTTATATTTGATGAGTATTCTATAATTCAGACAGAAATTTAAATCGTTTTCTTTTTGCCTCTAGGGTTATCGCTGGAGCTGGGCGCCTGCACTACAAATCCACGGCTCCTGTGGCCATTTTTTTTTTTCAATTTTCTTAGGGATAGGACAGAGAGAAATTCAGAGAGGAGGGGGTGATAGAAGAAAAAGATAGATACCTTCAGACCTGTTTCACCATCTGTGAAGGGATCCCCCTGCAGGTAGGGAGCCAGGGGCTGCAACTGGGATCCTTGTTCAGGTCCTTGAGCTTTGTACATGCTTAGGATGGTTTTGCTTATTTGTGGGAGATGATTTGGTTTTCTGTCTGAATTATAGAATACTCATAAAATATAACATGGGCAAGACATTTAGTTATTTTTAATATCAAAGGCTGTTTTGCCCATCATGTATAAACTTAATTTTTTAATTAGGTTAGAAATGATTCAACACAGTTTTATGGTATTTTAAGATAAAAGACTTACAGTTTCACATCCACACCGTGTGCTAGTTATCACACCCTTAAAATACCACTAGGTGGCATAGGTTTGCAGCACATGGTGATTAAAAGATCAAAGCATCTCAAATATGACTTCATTAATTTTCTTTTTGCCTTTATTCTTTGACAGAAAAATAAACTTAGGGGCTGGGTGGTGGCGCACCTGGTTGAGTGCACATGTTACAGGGCGAAATGAGCCAGGTTCAACCCCCCAGTCCCTACCTGCAGGGGGGAAGCTTCACAAGTAGTAAGACAGTGCTGCAGGTGTCTCTCTGTCTCTCCTTTTCTATCTCCCTCTTCCTCTTGATTTCTGTCTCTATCAATCAATCAATAAGAATAACTAAAAATTTAAAAATATTTTTAAAAAGGAAAAATAAGCTTAGTAATTATACAGTAATCACACAAATTTTGGTGATTCCTACTTTGTGAATTAAAAGCCTACACTTATGAAAAGTTGTCCATGAAATAGAGTTAAATTTAAAAATTACTTATTCATTAATTAGAGAAAGAGAAAGAAGAGGACACAGAATCAGAGCAATACTCTGGCACATGCAATGTTGGAGATCAAACTTAGAACCTCATACTTGACAGTCTAAGGACTTTCCCACTGTGCCACTTCGCAGGCTGTTAAATGTTAAAGCAAGTTGAAGGAAAGCGTACTTTTTTTTCCCTCTCCCCCTCAACCTGTTACTTCCTTCCTTTTCCCATAGATATTACTGGTAAACCACCCTGTACCAACACACTAAGTCACTGGAAATAAAGTTGAACAAAGCAGCAGTAGGGTAGCCTGCATGGATTTAATAGTCCCTGTAGGGGTGTGTGTGTGTGTGTGTATCAATACTGCAGTTTATACACATACTTAAATTTCTCTAGGGAAGTATTAGTGTGTTCTGGGCCATGAAAGCAAAATGATTTTCAATTTATGCTTTTAAAATTTTGTTAATATTATTATTACTATTATTTAACCAGAGCACTTCTTAGCTTTGAATCATGATGGTATAAGGAGTTGAATCTAGGGGGTGGGGACATGCGGTGGCACACCTGGTTAAGCACACTTACCACCATGTGTAAGGACTCAGGTTTGAGCCCCTGCTTTCCATTTGCAGGGGGGATGCTTCACTAGCAGTGCAGCAGATCTGCAGGTATTTCTCTTTCTCTCACCCCCTCTATCTCCCCCTTTCCCTCCCCTCTCAATTTCTCTCTGTCCTGTAAAAAAAAAAAACATGCAAAAGGAGTTGAATCTGGGACCCTGGAGCCTTAGGCATGAGAATCTTTTTGCCTAACCATTATGCTATCTCCCCAGCTCTAAAGCTATTTTCATAATGACAGTGTTTTGTTCTTAGTATTATGAGCTGTGATATTTGTTTTTAGTCATGTTAAGTGTCTCACAAATGTACAGTAAAACTTTCCAGAAGCTACAAGACATTGATATTACAACAAAAGGGATACAGGAGCAGAAGTGAGATTGAATATTTCTACTAAGCCAGACATTTAAGAGAGACTCACACTGGAGTCAGAAGTTCACTTGATAGAAGGCTTAGTTTAAGGGGCCGGGTGGTGGCACACCTGGTTGAGTGCATGTATTACAGTGCGCAAGGACCCGGGGTCAAGCCCCTTGTCCCCACCTGCAGAGGGAAAGCTTTTCGAGTGGTGAAGCAGGGCTGTAGGTGTCTCTCTGTCTCTCTCCCTCTCTATAACCCCCTTCCCTCTTGATTTCTGGCGATCTCTATCCAATAAATAAAGATTTTAAAAAAAATTTAAAAAGAGAGAAATATCTTTAAAAAAAAAAAAAGAATGCTCAGTTTACCATCTGAGAGTGCCTAGCTGTGAGCCCCTTGTCACCACATCAGAGCCTCCCCCCCCCCACCCCCGCACAAAGGAAGCTTCTTGAGCAGTGGAAGTTTTGTGGTGTTTCTATTCTGTCTCTGTATCTTGTCCTCTACCAAAGAGAGAGAGAGAGTAACAAGAATAGAACCTAGTATTACCCTCCTCACTATTTTATATTTGGGAAAATATTAATATATTTAAATATACAATTAAAATATTATTTATATTAACATGTAATACATTTATTGTTATTTTAAGTATATTTTATTTAAAAACAGAGGTCAGGAGGTAATTCATCTGATACAGTGGACACCTTTTCCTTTCCTTTTAAAAAATGCACTATTTGGGAGTTGGGCAGTAGCGCAGCGGGTTAAGCGCATGTGGCGCCAAGCACAAGGACCGGCATAAGAATCCTGGTTCAAGCCCCCAGCTCTTCACCTCCAGGGGACACTTCACAGGTGGTGAAGCAGGTCTGCAGGTATCTCTCTTTCTCTCCCTCTTTCTGTTTTCCCCTCCTCTCTCCATTTCTCTCTGTCCTATCCAACAATGATGACATCAATAACAACAATAACTACAACAATCAAACAACAAGGGCAACAAAAGTGAATAAATAAATAAGTAAATAAATAAATAAATAAATGCACTATTCACTTACTGGATGGAGACAAAAATTGAGAGGAAAGGGAGAGACAGAGAGACACACATATACCTGCAGCCCTGCTTCACTGCTTGTGAAACATTCCCCCTGCAGGTGGGGGACCAGGGACTTGAACCTTATGCATTGTAACACATGTACTTAACCAAGTGTGTTACCGTCCAGCCCCCTCAGTGTACATCTTTTCATGAACAAAAACCTAGCTTCCAGCCTGGAACCACATGGGAGCTGCATGCATGGTCAAGTGGTGTGGAGGTGTCTCTCCTCTCTGTCCCTCTCACATACCTCTCTCCCCCTCTCAGTCTCCCAGCTGCATCAGGCATGCACAAAGCCCTGACTTCATTCAACAACACATTAAAAAAAACTTGAAAAATATTTTAAGTCTTTCTAGTTTAATTTCCAGTAAGGCTAGATATCTTCTGTAAACAAAATCTCTTTGGTATCTTCAGTCATTTCTTTTTTCTTTCTTTTTTTGCTCCAGGGTTATCACTGGGGCTTGGTGCCTACACTATGCATCTGCTGGTCCTGGAGGTCATTTTCCCCATTTTGTTGCCCTTGTTGTTTTTACTGTTGTTGTTGTTGTTGTTGTTGGATAGGACAGAGAGAAATGGAGAGAGGAGGGGAAGACAGAGATGGGGAGACAAAGACACACACCTGCAGACCTGCTTCACCACCTATGAAGCGACCCCCGCTGCAGGTGGAGAGTCAGGGGCTCGAACCGGGATCCTTATGCCTGTCCTTGCGCTTCACTCCATGTGTGCTTAACTTGCTGTGCTACCGCCTGATTCTCCCAGTCATTTCATCTTAAGAGTGTAATGGGGACCTGATACTGGAAAGTTCAAGGGCTATTTTTTTTTTTTTTTGTCTATAAGGTCATCATTGGGGCTTAGTGTCTGCACGATCGCACCATTTACACCAGCCATGTTCTAGACAGCGGGTGAGACTGAGAGAGATAGGGGAGAGAGACAGAGAAGACTGACACCTGCAGCTCTGCTTCTCTGCTAGTGAAGTGTCTTCGCTCCTTCCCCCCTTCCTTCTCAAACAGGGATCCGGGTCTTGAACCCTGGTCCTTACATATGGTAGTGAGTGCACTCTACCCAATGAGCCCCTGCCTGAGCATCAAAGCTATGGTTCTAGCTTATGTATACTGAGGTGGGGTTTCTGAGTCAAAGAAGGTTTTATTTTATTTATTTTAAATTATTTATTTATTTATTTATGACCGAGAAATCAAGAGGGAAGGGGGAACACAGAGAAAGAAAGAGAGAAAAAAATAAGTAAAGAAAAGAAAATGAAAGGAAAGGAAAGGAAAGGAAAGGAAGAAGGAAGAAAAAAGGCACCTGCAGCACTTGACCTCTTGTGAAGCTTACTCCCTGCAGGTGAGGACCAGGGATTTGAACCAGGGTCCTTCTTGCACACTGTCACACATATGCTCTACCAGGTGCACCACCACCCGACCCCCTTAATCTAGGTTTCAATTTTACTAGATATTGCCAAATTGTTCCCCAAAGTGACTAAAGATGACCCTTTAAAAAGAAATCTGTAAATAGTAATTTTCCCCTGGCAGATCTCAATTACTAAAAATTCATGGGAAAAATTGTTACTAAGCTAATTCAGTGATACCACAGAGATTTGATTTATGAATACATATTGAATGTCTTTTCTAAGCCATAGTGAGAAATGCAGGGTAGTACTTATTTTTAGTTTGCTCAGAATAAGTTTTTCTTGGTTTCTAACACCAGCTCTGGAAGGATATCAGCATTAACTGTATCGGAAATTTTATTTTTGTTTAGTGCCTCAGGGGAGGTAAAAGTGTACTATGCTATGCAAATAAAGTATGTGTGTGTTTTAACCAACAGGGGAATTTCAGTTTTTAGATACAACCTTCTGTCGCTTTTATTAAAATCTAGACCAAGGGCCACTACGTTCAATTTAAAAATAGCTGAGGTATTTAATGTTAGAAATGTCAGAGCTATTAGTTTATAAATTGCTTTATAAGTGGGTTTATTTTAAAAACCTAGTGGGGGTCTGTTTGCAGAATATTTAAATTGTTCAAATATAACTAGTTAAAACTTTATTTCATTTTTAAAGATTTATTTATTCATTAGTGAGGGCGAGAAGAAGGAAAGAGAGGAGACCAGGTGGTGGCGCACCTGGCTGAGCACACATGTTACAATGCTGTAAGGACTCAGGCTGAGCGCACATGGTAACGATGCTGTAAGGACTCAGGCTGAGCGCACATGTTAACGATGCTGTAAGGACTCAGGCTGAGCGCACATGGTAACGATGCTGTAAGGACTCAGGCTGAGCGCACATGGTAACGATGCTGTAAGGACTCAGGCTGAGCGCACATGTTAACAATGCTGTAAGGACTCAGGTTTGAACTCCCAGTCCCCCACCTGCAGGGGGAAAGTTTTGCAAGTGGTGAAGCAGTGCTGCAGGTGTCTATCTCTCTCTCTATTACCCTCTCTCCTCACAATTTCTGGCTGTCTCTATCCAATAAATAAATAAAGATTTACAGAAAGAGTGAAAGAGGGAGCGGAGCCAAAGTATTACTCTGGCACATGCAGTGCTGGAGACAGAACTCTGGATCCATTCTGGAAAGTTCAGTGACTTATCCACTTACTACCTCCCAGGACACTTATTTTTTACCAGAGCACTGTTCAGCTCTGGCTTATGGTGGTGCAGGGGATTGAACCTAGGACTATGGAGCCTCAGGCATGAGAGTCTGTTTGCATAACCATTATGCCATCTACCTTCTGCCTGGACACTTTTTTTTTTTAAACTGGTCTAAACTTTTGGCTGCATTCCATTTTGGCATGAGGTATAGATAAATAGAAAATACAGAGCTTAACAGTTAAAGTGTCAAGATTTAATTATAGTAGTTGGCTATTTCTTTTAATTTTTTTAAATTGAGCAGTTAATGGATTACAGTACAGTTGTTGGGATGCATTGGATCGACCTTCTTGTGGTGCATCCCGTGAGTACCCATTTATTGGGGAAACTGACGATCCTTCCTAGCCGACTGAATCCACATGGATCCCAGTCACTTTCAAAGCCAGCAACAAGCAGACATCAGGCTCAACCTGACGCTGTTGACTGGCTACGGAAGAAGGGCAAACGCTAGAAGAAGAAGTACAGTTGTTGACACATGGGTGTAATCTTCCTTCTCCCCTGACAGGTTTCTGTAAAAAAAAACTCTCACTGCCAGTTTAGGCCCTTTCCCACCACCATGCACCAGGACCCCAAAGTCAACTGGCTACTTCTTTTTTTTTTTTTTTTTTTCAGGATTTAAAAACTTTATTCAGGAAAATTGGGTCCACCCACATGTTGGAGTACACATGGGGTAGTGAGAGAGAAAGAGAGATGGGGAGAGGGAGAGGGGGAGGAAAGAGAGAGAAAGAGAGAGACAGAGACAGAGAGAGACAGAGAGAGAGAGAGACAAGGAGCAAGAGAGCTATTTACTCAGATATTGAAGGCCCCACCCTTGCAGAGATAGCAAGAAACCAGTGCTCATAACACCAGTTTATAACAAGTTCCATGCCTGAGATTCCCACACAGACATGATGAGCCTAGACCTCGAATAGAGTCACTGGTCATCTTCATCAGGAACAACATAATGGACCCCTTTAGGGGCCCCCATAGGACCTTGCCCTCAATGTGGATCAACTATGGTAGAGAATGTTCCATCCTTCTAAGGGAAGTTGGATCACATATTCTGTCTTCCACCTGAAGAAGATGAGTCCTGAAATTGGTGCAACTCGGAATGTGCCTACTCATGACCACAGAATATGAGTTCAGACCTACAGGATGCAGAGGTTACATAGGCTCCTAAACTGAATATGGGTCCCAGATCAGATCAAATTGATGGGGTTTACAGTCAACAATGTTTATACATATTTCCCATACTTGGGAGCTACTCTCTTCCCTGATCCAGCTTTCTAGCCCTTTCTCCAGCTTTGGCATCATCTCCCCAGACAATAACTTGGGTTCACCTGCATATCAGATGTCAGGCTCAGGCAAAAACCAATAAAGTCATGGGCCCTTTGGACTATACCTAAAATAGACCTACTAGCTATTTCCAAAACGGAGACCCCAAATTTTCACCTGCACTATTCCAGCCTTTAGGTTTATGATTAGTCAACAATTTGTATGGCTTTATATATTAACTGGCTACTTCTTAACAATAGCTTTGCACACAGTGATTCACACACTCTGTTCTAGTAAGAAGAAATGTGACCACAGTCAACTGTTACCTGTCTACTTATGGGGGAGGGCTTTTAGCAAACCAGTATTAATCTAGTTGAGATTTCATTCTGACCACAGTGGAACACGCACATGTGCGTTCAGGGAAAATGGATGAAACAGAAACCTAAACAAACCACAATTCAGGAGAATGTCTGAGAAGTAAAAATACTGTTGATGCAACATGCATCACAAGAATGAAAGGAGCTTGTTTGATATCCATTAGGATATTATCTTGCCATCACTGGGACTGATTAATGGGACTATGCTTTCAGCAGGGAAGAGCCACCCTATTTTGCAAACAGCCTGGCTGTAATGGTCTATAACATTTTGTTTGTGAGGTCTGAGTCTTTATTTCATGACTGAGCTGCTTTTCATTTAGCTAGAGAGCCAGCCAGTAGAGAAATTGAGAGACACCATAGTACTGGAGTTTCTCCCACTGCTGTAGCACCCCCTGTGTAATGCTGGGGCTTGAGCTTGGGCTCAGGCACCCTGCCAAGTCTCTTTCCAGCCCTATATGGTTGCATTTGAATGTAAAATTCTATACAGAAGACCCTTCCTTCTTCCCTTCCTTCATTCTTTTCTATCATGTACTTATTAACATGAGATAGAGAAGGAGAGAAAGGACCAGAGCATCACTCTGGTACATGAGATGCTGGGGACGGAACTTGGAACCCTGTGCTTCCAAATTCAGTGTCCTACTCACTACATCACCTCCAGGGCCCCAGAAGTTCCTTTCAAGGGAAAGGAAAATCAGAACTTTTGGTCTTAGCCTTTTGGATTACTGACCTTAGTATAGCCACTTCTAAGTAGTCATAACTCAGAAGCCGTCTGATTCAGTAATTACCTAATAGAAGCTGATTCTAAGGACTCAGATGGTGGCGCAGCGGGTTAAGCGCACATGGCATGAAGTACAAGGACCAGCATAAGGATTCCGTTTCGAGCCCCCAACTCCCCACCTGCAAGGGGTTCACTTCACAGGCGGTGAAGCAGGTCTGTAAGTGTCTTTTTCTCCTCCTCTCTGCCTTCCCCTCCTCTTTCCATTTCTCTCTGTCCTACCCAACAAAAACGACAGCAATAACAACAACAATAATAACAATAAACAACAAGGGCAACAAAAGGGAAAAAAATGAAAAATAAAGTAAAAAGAAAACTTATTCTATCACATTCATTTTTTTTTCATTGGAAAAACATATTTTGGTGGTCCAGGAGGTGGCGCAGTGGCTAAGGCACTAGACTCTCAAGCATGAGGTCCTGAGTTCGATCCCCGGCAACACATGTGCGAGAGTGATGACTGGTTCTTTCTCTTCTCCTATCTTTCTCATGAATAAATAAATAAATAAATAAATTCTTTAAAAAAACATATTTTGAAGTAGCAATGGTAGAGACTGCTCCACTTTCCAAAGGGAGGCTAATTCAGCCTACTCTGCCACTGGAGGAAGACTGGTCCTGAAATGAGTGCAACCTAGAAAGTTCCCAGCTCAAACCATGGACTATGAGCTTAGACTGACAGCTTCTCAGAGCTTACACAGGCTCCCATGCTAAATGTGAATATATATGGGCCCTAGGTCAGATGGCTGTGGTAAGCAGTTAATTATATTTATATACTTTCTTCAAGGTTGGGAGCTACACTCTGCCTTAATCCAGTTTTCTAGCTCTGTTCTCAACTCTGACATCTTCGCAGACAATATTTTTAGTCCACTTGTTTGTTAGCTATCAGGCTCAGGCAAAAATTACTAAAGTCATGGGCCCCTAGGAATATACCTAAAATAGACTTCCTAGATTTTCTCCACCCTTAGGTCCCTATTCGCATCTGTTTTATTCTTACTTTTTGGTTTCTGTTTGTTTATTTACCAGAGCACTGCATACCTCTGAGTTATGTTGGTACGGGGGATTGAACCTGGGACATTAGAGTCTCTTGTATGAGAGTCTCTTTGCATAACCATTATGCTATAGACCCCAACCCCATTCCTGTTTATTGTTTAGTTTTATTATTTTGTTTTGCTTTATATCTTACTGTCTTTCTGCCACCAAACTGCAGATGTTATCATGATTTCATCCTGACTTCCCTGGGCAGATGACCTCACCAGTGTGTCCTGAAGTCTCACCTCTCCAGAGCACCATCCCAGTAGGGAAAGATAGAAATAGGCTGGGGATATGGATTGGCTTGCCAATGCCTATGTCCAGCAGAGAAGTAATTATAGAAGCCAGAACTCCCACATTCTGCACCTCAAAATGAATTTTGGTCCACAGAGGGCTCTGAACTCCAATTCCATCAGGACCCAGAGAGAGAAGAGAAAATAAAACATTCTGTATGTATGTAGTTAGTTAGTTAGGATAGAGGCAGAGAGAAATTGAAAGGGGAGTGGGAGATTAAGAGGGAGAGAGATAGAGAGACACCTGCAATACTGTTTCACCACTTGTAAAGATTCCCCCTGCTGGGGGGGGGACCAGGGGCTTGAACCCGGGTCCTTGTGCATTATAATATGTGTGCTCAAACGGGTGTACCCCCCACCCAGCATGCCCCCCCCCAAACTAGAATACTCAGAAATAGTAGGTGTGACAGAAATGAAGTCAGAACCGTGGGGGGAAAAAAGGGCAAATATATATAAATACAGTTAGATATAGAAATAATAATCAATAATATCCATTTAGTTTAAAAATTTTATATATATATTAAATCACTAATAATTTTTTAAAGAACACATCTAGAGAAATAAAATGGCAATGTGTGTGTGTAGGTATGTATGTAAGAATTATGGTCCATACCCCAAGAGGGGGAGAAATATTAGGGGAAGATGACCAGAGGGCTCTGAATTCCAATTCCATCAAGACCTGAAGAGAGAAGAGGTTTAAAAAAAAAAAAAAAGAAGGACATTAAGAAACAGCAATAGGTATATGTGTGACTTAGAATGGAAGAGAAGACAGGACTGTAGAAAGAATGGGCAAAAATATATAGATAGATAAACAGATAGCTGTAGAAATAATTAATAGTCAAACCATATCTATGACCTTGGAAGAGCCACTGGGATTTCCAGTGGTGGTAATGGGGGTGTAGACCTCTGGTGGTGGAAACAGTGTGGAATCATACCTGTAATGTCATAATTTTGTAAATCAGTATTAAATCTATATATCTATATATAAAAGAGCTGGGCTGATCTCCAGGACACTGCTCTGACCACTGCCCCTTGGCAGCTCTGGAAAGGGCTATAGAATGAGGTCTTCCTTCTTAGTGAAGAGGGACTCTTAACGTTTATCTCTCGATTTCCATAGAAGAGGGACATCCCTTTCCACCCTGCTCTCCACTCACTCCTATGAGAAGAGGCAAGAGACTAACTTAACTGACTCAAGCAAACGGTATTTACTGAGACAATGAGAAGAGGAGGTTTTTTTTTGCCTCAAAACTGAGAAAAGAGGGGCCGGGAGGTGGCTCACCTGGTTGAGGGCACATGTTACAATACACAAGGAACCGTGTTCGAGCCACTAGTCCCCACCTGCAGGGGGAAAGCTTTGCAAGTGGTGAAGTAGTGCAGCAGGTGTCTCTCTGTCTCTCTCCCTCTCTATCATTCTCCTTCCCTCTCGATTTCTGACTGTCTCTATCAAATAAATAATAAAGATTTAAAAAAAAAAACTGAGGAAAGATTCCAGTTCATCTTCATGACTTGTTTGCAACCACTCCATCCATTTTCTCTTCCCATAACAGAGGTAGTCAACTTTGATGTCCCACATGTGCATACACTTAGAATGGTAACCAGGAGGCTCCATTTTTTGACTCAGGCTTAATATGCAGGACCTAGAACCATCACATTTTGGATGCATTTCAGGTAAATTGAAGAAACCAGTATACTTCCCCCCACTCCAGAAAAAAAATATTTATCGTGTGGTTGGGAGGTGGTGCAGTGGCTAAGGAACTAGACTCTCAAGCATGAGGTCCTGAGTTCAATTCCCCGATAGCACATATACCAGAGTGATGTCTGGCTCTTTCTCATTAATAAAATAAATAAAATCTTTTAATATATATATATATATATATAAATAAATGTATGTGTCATTAGCTAGAGTTCAACGTTTGCTTATAGTTTCATGTTTTGTTTTGGTTTTTTGAGGTAAAATTGACCTAAATTGAAGTGCAGAAATCTTTGTATTTTCCCTGAATTTTGATAGATGCTTACACCTATGTAAACACAACTGGAGGAGAAAAGGCACTAGGCTGTAACTGCCACCCACAGTCCCTCAATGCATATGGGGAGGTGAGAGGGTTGTGAGTAAGATGGAGTGTTCAAGGCCCAGCTGGGGACTGCAGCCTAGGAGGCTTTGTACACAAAGATTTTTCACTTAGGATCATACAAACAGGGAGTTGAGCAGTGGGTTAAGCGCATGTGGCGCAAAGCACAAGGACCAGCATAAGGATTCCAGTTCGAGTCCCCGGCTCCCCACCTGCAGGGGAGTTGCTTCACAGGCAGTGAAACAGGTCTGCAGGTGTCTGTCTTTCTCCCTTTCTGTCTTCCCCTCCTCTCTCCATTTCTCTCTCTGTCCTATCCAACAATGACAACAACAATAATAACTACAACAACTATCAACAACAATAATAACTACAATAATAAAACAACAAAGGCAACAGAAGGTAATAAATAAATTAATTAAAATTTAAAAAAGAATCATACAAACAGGGCAGCATAAAGAACAAGTGTGCTGATAACTGAGTTGTTTCTCTCATTATTGGGAGCCATGGGACCATGTACTCTTTCTCACAGATAAACCCTCCCTCAACAGACTCTCAATATCTCCCTCTCTCTCTCTCCCCCCCCCCCCACTTTTTGCCTCTAGGATTATCACTGGGGCTTGGTACCTGCACTATGAATCCACTGCTCCTGGAGGCCATTTCTCCCCCCCCCCACTTTTGTTGCCCTTACTGTTGTTGTTGGATAGGACAGAGAGAAAACAAGAGAGGAGGGAAGACAGAGAGGACTCCTGCAGACCTGCTTCACTGTGGTCCTTGGGCTTTGAACCATGTGTGCTTAACCATCAGACTCTTTTTTAAAAAAATATTTTATTCATTACATATGAGAGTGTGTTTTTATATGAGATAGAAAGAGAAGCCAGTGGATCACTCTAGTACATGTGGGCCCAGGGTCAAACAGGAAGTCTCAGATACATAAGTCTGATGCTCTACCAGTTGAGCTATTTCCCCAAACCTTAATAGATTACTTTTTAAAAATTATCTTTATTTATTTACTGGATGGAGACAGCCAGAAATTGAAAGGGTAGGGGAGATAGAAAGGAAGAGAGAAAGAGAGACACCTACAGCATTGCTTCACCCCTTGCAAAGCTTTCCCCCTGCAGGTGGGGGCCAGGAGCTTGAACCTGGGTCCTTGGGCATTATAGCATTTGTGCTCAGCCGGTGCACCACCACTCGGCACCCCCTCGATAGATTTTTAAAGCCTGACTCCTTTTGGTCTTCAGGGCTAAGCATCAGCATCTTTCCTCTGTTCGCTGAAGCATCTTCATCTAAGGTTCATGAAGTGCTCATCTAAACAGGACTTCCTAACATTACAGATGACTTTCCAGACTGGGATACCTATTAAAGCTTGAGCCTTCTTGATTATTTTAAAATAAGTTGTGTGAATTCTCTTCAGCTTGCCAAAAAGAAGAAACAGCTGATTCAAAATGATGTCTTTCCATAGTTGCGGAGATATCCACATCATCATAGTCATCTTCTGGCTCAATATAGCTTGGAATGGAAGGTGTCTTCTTTCCAGCTTTGATTACCTTCGAGTACATAACTGGTGGCTGATGTAGGCGTTCCTGTGGGGCTAGAATATACAAAAGAGTCCTGAGATGCAAAGCTATTTACATTGTGTGTGTATATATATTTATAAAATGTATATATTGATAAGACCATAGGATAAGAGGGGTACAATTCCACACAATTCCCACCCCCCAGAACTCTGTATCCCATCCCTTGAAAGCTTCCCTATTCTTTATCCCTCTAGGAGTATGGACCCAGGATCCATTAAGGGGTGCAGAGGGTGGAAGGTCTGCCTTCTGTAATTGCCTCCCCGCTATTTTTAACCAACTGGGTCAGCATGATTTTCACCAGTCTCTGTGATCTTTTTGCTACTTGTTAGATGAGATCCCTATTGTACAGAAGAAAAAAGAGGCACAGGTATGGCAGTTTCTAGAACTCCCATGTAGATATGTTGGTCAGACATCTTGACTCCTCTTTCCTCAGCCCAAGCCTGCACTGCAATGGGAACCATAAAATGAAAGCTTTAAGAAACTGACCAAAGTTACTATTCAAATGAGTAATGCCATGTCTGTAGATCCTAATTCTTGTAAGGAAGTGATACAGACTGCAACAACCCCCACAATGACTTTGACATATTTCCCAGCACTGCCCATAATTGCTCATTACAATTTCTGTACTAAGAAAGAAGACAGAGCTTTTTTTTTTTTTTGTCTTTAACAGATGGATAGAAAGGATAAACAATGAAAGGATTAAAACATCTAGGGAAAGGATTAGGAGAAAGCTCAGCTCCACCTTTGACAGGGAGTGGGTACTATAATCTCATCGTTTCCTAAGAGAATCTGAGAAATCACCACTCTGATTTCCCGCAGAGTTCTGTAGTCAGATACATGAGTTCATGCCCTGACTTTAGCAGTCACTAGCTGTATGACCATGGGCAAGACATTTAACTTCTCTGTGCTTTAGTGTCTTTATCTGTCAGAGGAGGATAGTAATACCTTACAGAGTTGATTAGAGGCTTAAGTGAGAAAACAGCTGCCAAGTGCCTACTGTGGGCCCTGACTCAATACATGTTAGCTTATTCATTTAATGAAGCTTTTAAAATCATTTATTTATTTATTTATTTATTTATTTATTTATTTATTTATTTATTTTATTAGGACACTGCTCATCTCTGGCTTATGGTGGTACAGGGCATTGAATTTGGGTCTTTGTAGCCTTAGACATAAGAGTTTCTTTGCAGGGAGTTGGTCGGTAGCGCAGCTGGTTAAGCGCAGGTGGTGAAAAGCACAAGGACCGGTGTAAGGATACTGGTTCCAGCCCTTGGCTCCCCACTTGCAGGGGAGTCGCTTCACAGGCAGTGAAGCAGGTCTTCAGGTGTCTATCTTTCCCTCCCCCCTCTGTCTTCCCCTTTTCTCTCTGTCCGATCCAACAATGATGACCTCAATTACAACAATAACTACAATAATAAAACAACAAAAGCAACAAAAAGGGAATATATAAATAAATAAAGAGTTTCTTTGCATAACCATTATGCTATCTACCCCCAATTTGATGAAGCATTTTTACAACTATCTTCTAAGTGCCAGGTGGGTAGAGTGATGAACAAGACAAAAAAGATAGCAAAGGGAAAATACAGGGTAAACTTCTAATTAGATATGGCTGTTGTAGCAAATAGATTCTAGAGGGTAGAAGTGAAGGAGGCTGAAAAGAGGGTGTAGGAAACCACTGTCTTGTGGTGCAGGAAGAGGACAAATTGGTAGAGGGTGTGGTATGCTGGCACCCATTATGGGGATGTGAAACTATACACTTGTGACAACAACAGTGTAAACCATCATTTTACTAATAAAGTGATTTAGTAAAAGTGTGGGCCTGGTTGGTGGTGCACCTGGTTGAGTGCACATGTCGCAGTGCGTAGGGATCCGGGTTCAAGCCCCTGATTCCCACCTGCAGGGGACAAGCCTCACAAGCAGTGAAGCAGTGCTACATGTCTCTCTGTTTCTCTCCCTCTCTCTCTCTTTCTCTCTTTCCCTCTAGGGTTATTACTAGGGCACTATGAATCCTGCTCCTGGTGGCCATTTTTTCCATTTTATTGGACTGGAAAGAGAGAAATTGAGAGAAGGGAAGACAGAGAAGGAGAGAGAAAGATAGGCACCTGCACACCTGCTTCACTGTTTATGAAGCATCTCCCCTGCAGGTGGGGAGCAAGGGCTGGAACTCAGATCCTTGTGCGAGTCCTTGAGCTTTGTACTATTTGCACTTAACCAGGTGTGCCATTGCCTAGCCCCTCTCTCTTCCTCTCTATATCAGTGTCTTTCTCGTCCTTCCTTTCTTCCTTCCTTCCTTCCTTTGTTTCTTTCTTTCTTTCTTTTTTTTTTTTTTTTTTGCCTCCAGAGTTATTGCTGGGGCTCAGTGCCTGCACTATGAATCCACTGCTCCTGGAGGCCATTTTTTCCCTTTTGTTGCCCTTGTGGTTTATCGTTGTCGTCATTGTTGTTGGATAGGACAGAGAGAAATGGAAGAGGAGGGGAAGACAGAGAGGGGGAGAGAAAGACAGACACCTGCAGACCTGCTTCACCGCTCCTGAAGCGACCCCCCTGCAAATGGGGAGCCGGGGACTTGAACCAGGATTCTTTTGCGGGTCCTTGCGGTTCGCACCATGTGCACTTAACCTGCTGCGCCACCACCTGGCACCCTTGTCTTTCTGTTTCTCTTAAAAAATAAATTTTGGGAGTCGGGCTGTAGCACAGCGGGTTAAGCGCAGGTGGCATAAAGCACAAGGACCGGCATAAGGATCCCGGTTCGAACCCCGGCTCCCCACCTGCAGGGGAGTCGCTTCACAGGCGGTGAAGCAGGTCTGCAGGTGTCTTTCTCTCCTCCTCTCTGTCTTCCCCTCCTCTCTCCATTTCTCTCCGTCCTATCCAACAACGACAACAACAATAATAACTACAACAATAAAACAACAAGGGCAACAAAAGGGAATAAATAAATAAAATAAATATTAAAAAATAATAATAAATAAATAAATAAATTTTAAAGAAAGTGTATGTTGGGGAGGGGGTGGGATATGGAGATCGGGTGGTGGGAATTGTGTGGAGTTGTACCCCTCCTACCCTATGGTTTTGTTAATTAATCCTTTCTTAAATATAAATAAATAAATAAACAAAAAGAAAGTGTATGTTACAGTGCACAGGGAACCAGGTTCAAGACCCTAGTCCTCATCTTCAGGGTGGGAGGTTTCATGAGTACTGCTGCAGGTGTCTCTCTGTCTCTCTCCCTATCTTCCCACCCCTTCTTAATTTCTTTCTGTCCTATCAAATAAAAAAAATTAAAGGTGCTTGCTTTGCCATGATTGTGACTCAGATTTGACCCAGGAGGAAGCCTAAGTGCTGTGGTGTCTTTCCCTCTCTCCCTCTGTCTCTCTTTTCTCAAAAAGTTGGCTCAGGACAACAAAGCCCAGAGGAGAAGGAGGACGAGGGAGAGGAGGAAGACGGAGAGGAAGAAGAGGGAGAGGAGGAGACAGAAAAGGGGGGAGGTGAGAGAAGACAGGGCAGGAGAGATAGCATAATGATTATGCAAAAAAGGGAGCCGGGTTGTAGTGCTTGGGTTAAGCGCAGGTGGCGCAAAGCACAAGGACCAGTTTGAGCCCCGGCTCCCCACCTGCAGGGGAGTCACTTCACAAGCGGTGAAGCAGGTCTGCAGGTGTCTGTCTTTCTCTCCCCCTCTCTGTCTTCCCCATCTCTCTCCATTTCTCTCTGTCCTATCCAACAACAACAATAATAATAACTACAACAATAAAACAACAAGGGCAACAAAAGGGAATAAATAAATAAAATAAATATTTAAAAAATATTTTTTAAAAATGATTATGCAAAAAGACTCTTATGCCTGAGGCTCCAATGTCCCAGGTTCAATCCCCTATACCACCAAAAGCCAGGGCTGAGTAAAGTTCTGGGAAAGAAAAAAAGTTTCTTAGTTCTTGGAATTTATATTTTAATGGAGGACACAGATAATTTATATAAAGAATAATAACTAAATAAGAAAAGTTTGTAGAATTGCCAGGCGTCTCATAAAAAGAATTAGCAGGATTACTTTATATAAATTGGTCAGGAGTGACCTTTTGGACATGGTGACTTATGAGCTGACATCTGAAGGACAAAGTAAAGGCAACAATGTGAATTGCTTAAGGAAGAACATGCCAGTCAAGTGGACCTGGCAGAGTTTTCTCACAGGAAGTATGAGAGGCACAGTGACACCCTTTCAATTCATGCTCCAACACGCAATTTGAATATGGATTTATACATTGACTATCAAGCATTTCTGTGTACTCTGCCCTTTAAGCCTTATCCACTTTTTAAAATTTACTTTCCCTTTTGTTGCCCTTGTTTTTTTGTTTTTGTAGTTATTGTTGTTGTTATTGATGTCATTGTTAGATAGGACAGAGAGAAATGGAGAGAGAAGGGGAAGACAGAGAGGGGGAGAGAAAGACAGACACCTGCAGACCTGCTTCACCGCCTGTGAAACAACCCTCCTGCAGGTGGGGAGCCAGGGGTTTGAACCCAGATCCTTATGCTGGTCCTTGCACTTCGCACCACGTGCGCTTAACCTGTTACACTCCTGCCCGACTCCCCCTTATTCACTTTTTAAATTTTTTTTATTTACTATTGAATAGAGAAAGAGAGAAATTGAGAGGGGAAGGAGAGATAGAGAGGGAGAGAGAAAGAGAGACTCCTACACCCCTGCGTCACCACACATAATGCTAGGTGGGGACCAGGGGCTTAAACCTGGGTCCTTGCATACTGTAGTGTGAGCACTTAACCAGGTGTGTCACCACCTGGACCCCACTTATTCACTTAATTTTTTTTATTAGTGATTTAATAATGATTAACAAGATGGTAGGATAAGAGGGTTACAATTCCATGTGATTCCCACTACCAGAGTTCTGTACCCCATCCCCTCTATTGGAAGCTTCCCTATTCTTTATCCCTCTGGGAGTACGGACCAAAATTCCTTCTGGGGATACTTATTTACTTTTAAATAAGATTCTATCACCTGTAATGCTTGTAATCCCCACAAAAGTCCTATGTTAAAGCCCTACCCCCCACCCTAGTAGGGTTTATTTTGAGATGGGGTCTATGAAAGTAATTAAGATTAAATAAGAGAGCCCTGCCTCATCCAATAGAAATAGTGTCCTTACAAGACTAGATGCCAGAGAGAACACTTCCTCTCTCTTTTTTTAAAAGGAATTTAATGCCTTTAAATTTTTATTTTGGATATAGACATAGAAAAATTGAGAGGGGGGAGTTGGGCGGTGGTGCAGCGGGTTAAGCGCAGGTGGCCCAAAGCGCAAGGACAGGCCTAAGGATCCCAGTTTGAGCCCCCAGTTCCCCACCTACAGGGGCGTCGCTTCACAAGTGAAGCAGGTCTGCAGGTGACTGTCTTTCCCCCTCTGTCTTCCCCTCCTCTCTCCATTTTTCTCTGTCCTATCCAACAACAACGATATCAGTAACAACAACAATAAAACAACAAGGGCAGCAAAAGGGAATAAATAAATAAAGATTTAAAAAGAAAGAAAAAAGAAAAATTGAGAGGGAAGGGGGAGATAGAGACGGCTGCAGCACTGTTCCACCACTCTTGAAGCTTCACCTTTATAGGTAAGGACCAGAGGCCTGAACCCAGGATCTTATACACTCAACCAGGTGTGCCACCACCCAGTCCTCCCTCCTCTCTGTAAAGACATGCGCTGAGGAAAGCAACTGTGGGCATATATCGAGAAGGCAGAAAAGAGTATTCTCATCAGAAACCAAATTGACTGGCACCTTAATCTTGAACTTCTAGCTTCTAGAACTGTGAGAAAATATCTTTTTGTTGTTTAAATCACCATGTGTATGGTATTACTTCTGGGAAACTCGAGTTAAAAAGGTATCTACATAAGTTAGTTATCCTGCTCTGAATGGGACTGTTGTCCACATAATATACTCACTGGAGTCTGCTGAAGAAAGCAAACCCCTAGGTGGCAGAGGAGGTAATCCAGCTGGTGACTGACTCACATTCCTGGAGAGAAAGAGAAGACATCAGTGTTTGGCTTGGATTAAAAGAAAACATCAGGGAAGTGGATAGGGTTGAACATTCAAATTTTGTTCTCAAAATAGTGGGAGAACTTCCTTCCTTTTCCCAGATCTTGCATTCTGCTTGTAACAGGCATTCTAAGGAAACTGTTTCCTTTAGTGCAAGAAACAGCTAGATCATAAGGGAGGGGTGTTTGAGCATTATGATTTAGAGCGCTATGTTTCCCTGAGCTGGATCAGTAAGCCTCAGCTTCATTTTGATTTGCAGAGAAGGTGCTCAATGAAATGTATCCTCACCATGTAACAGTAATTCCACCACTAGGTACCTGCCCTTTTAAAAATACTTGTCTATATTCACCAACAGACATGTGCTAGAAAACTCTTGGCAGCACTATTCGTAACAGCCCCCAGTGGATACTCCAGATATCCATCAGCAGTAGAACAGATAAATCACTGGTATCCTCTGAAGGTGGGCTACTCTGTACCCATGAGGAGGGCCACTTAAACCACAACAATACATCTCAGGAAAATTGAACTTGAATTTACTCAGTTCAGTGGTAGAGCATAGAACAAAAGTCTGAGACACCCCCTCTGCCCCTCCCCCCCCCTAGGTTTGATCCCTGGCACTATATGTGCTGGAGCTGAGTGGTATTCTGGTCTCTCGCTCTCTCTTTCTCATAAAAATAAGAATTTTTTTTTTTTTTTAGTGTTGAGCAGAAGGCAGCTGGGGAGATGACTCAGTGTAAGAATCGCATGCGTGAGGTCCTGGGTCTGATTCTTGGCACTGCATATTCCAGAGTAGGGCTCTTATCTTTCTCTCTCTGTCTTGGAAAAGTAAAAATCTGGGAACTGGAAGGTGGTTCAGTGAATAAAATGTTGGACTCTCAAGCAAGCTCCCATGTTCAACATCTAGCATCCCATGCCAGAATGATTCTCTGGTGTTCTCTCTCTCATTAGCATATAAAATAAATATATTAAAATAAAAATAAAACTTACCAATGTGACCTGGAACCCTATCTCCCCAGAGCCCTATCCCACTAGGGGAAGATAGACACAAGGTATGGATCTACTTGTCAATGCCCATGTCCAGCAGAGAAGCAATTACAGAAGCCAGACCTTCCACCTTCTGTACCCCATAAAGATCTTTGGTCCTTACTCCCAGAGGGGTAAAAATTAGGTAAACTTCCAATGGAGGGGATATGGAACTCTGGTGGTAGGGATTGTATGGAATTGTACCCCACTTATACCACAATCTTGTCAATAATTATTGAATCATTAATAAAAATTATTTAAAAAATAAGTAAAATGTAAAAATTTTGAGACTAGAAGCAAAATGCTGAATAATGTATATTTTATACAGTATGTATACATTTACATTAGGCATAGAAACAAACAAACAAAAAAAGACTTAACCTGTACCATTTCAGATGGTTCTCTTTGGGGTGTAATGGTTGAAAGGGAGTGAGAAGTTCAGAGGAGCTGGTTTCTTTCTTTTCCCCTCTTCATTCCTTCCTTCCTCCCTTTTTCTCTATCTCTGCCTCTCTCTCTTTGTCTCTGTTATCTCTCTTTCTTTGACCAGAGCAATGCTTAGCTCTATTAGTGGTGTTGGGGATAGAACCTTGGACCCTTCATGTGCAAGTCCTCTGTGCTATTGTTGCCTTAGCTTCCCAGCCTCTGGTTTTCCTTTTCTGAGCTAGCTGCCAACTACTGGTATCGTTTGTGAAAAATTCATTGACTTGTACTCTTGCTATGCCCACTTTTTGTGATTTTACATTATTTATTGGTAAGAAATTTTAGGGACCAGGCAGTGGTGCACCCAGTTGAGCACACATGCTACTCTACATAAGGACCCAGGTTTGAGACCCTGCTCCCCACCTGCATAGGGAAGCTTCAGGAGTGGTGAAGCAGGTCTGCAAATGTCTATGTTTCTAACTGTCTCTCTCTCTCTCTCTCTAATCCTCCCCTCTCAATTCCTCTCTGTCCTATCAAATAAAATAAAAAGGAAAAAATAGTTATTTGGAGAGGTGAATTTTTAGTGCAGGCACCAAACCCCAGCGATAATCCTCATGGCAATAAAAATTAGAAAATAAATAAAATAAAGAAACTTTAGCAAGACGTAGTATCTGCAAAAGCCTCCTTACCTAGATCTCCATTTCCCTCTAAATACTATTTCAAAATTGGGATTACTAGGGTTGGTAAAATTGTTTTGTCAGGTGTGCAACCAAGATTTGAGCCCAGCCTCCATTGCACTGAGGAGACTTCAGAGCTATGGTATCTTTCTCCCTTCCTCTTTAAAAAAACGAAGAACTCAAAGTTGGTACTGGATTCTTGTGAGCCAAGAGTTGCAGCTGTACATGTGCTAAGTCCCCCTGAAAATGCATACACATCTTTGGGCTGTTGAGTGAAAAAGTAAAACAAACAGCATGCTTTTTCCAGCACTATACTTGTAACCCATCTCAAGAGAAAAACGGTAGTCCTAACTCAAGTTGAGAGGGGGGCGGGGGAGGCGAGTTCAAAAAACAAGCTTCACCTGGGACTTTTATTAGAATAAATGAGATGACCAGGAGGTGGTGCAGTGAATAAAACGTTAGACTCTCAAGTATGAGGTCCCAAGTTCGATCCCTGGTATCAAATGTGCCTCAGTGCTGCTTTAATTCTCCTCAATCTCAAAAATAAACAAATCTTTATAGAAAATTAATGACTTGAGGGGAGACATAGCAGAAAATTAGATAGTGCCCTGTGCCCCAAACCCCTGAGATCTCTCTTCTTAAAGTGAGGAGAGTAGGTAGACATGACATGCATGACTCCACGGGGTCTGGCCATCATCCCAGCAGTACAGCCGCGTAGGCAAAGTGGAAGCGAACAGGCAGTTCAAGGAGACCAAAAGCAGAAGGATTCCCACCCTCCCCCACCCACATACACTTACTCATACATCTTTTCATCATCCTTTTGCTTTTGTTTCCAGGTTTTGGTGATTTCCAGCTTTTTGCCTAAGGGGGGGCAGGAGGGAGAGAAGCATGTTTATTTATGAAGGATAAGCAAAAGTTGTGCTTTGGAGAATTTAGATGTCCTCAGAAACCAGGTGAACTCCGGACATCTGGAAGAGTCATCAAGAGGAAACATACTGAGGGACACAGTGCTAATAAGTGGTAAAAGTCGGAATTTAACTCACATGGTCTAACCACAAAGCTTGAGCTAAGCCAGCGAGGGTTGGACCAAGTGGGCAGTGTTTGTTTCCTCATTGCTTTGTACTATGCCTGGTGTATAGTTGGCCCTTAGAAATAAGTACTAGTTAAAAAAAAAGAGGGAAGAAAATAAACATAGTAGGAGAAGAAGAAGAGGAAGGAAAAACACAAAACAGAACTTGTACTGGAGTTGGTGTATTGCACCAAAGTAAAAGACTCTGGGGTGGGTGGGTAGGGGGAGAGCACAGGTCCTGGAAAAGGATGACAGAGGACCTAGTGGAGGTTGTATTTTTATGTGGAAAACTGGGAAATGTTATGCATGTACAAACTATTGTATTGACTGTCAACTGTAAAACATTAATCCTCCAATAAAGAAATTTTTAAAAAGATACAAAATAATAGGCAAAGTTTTTGTACAGGGTCATATTTTCTCCTTATCTAATAATACAAAGTTCTAACAAGTGAATACAGGACTGTAAGGAACAGAATATAGCTTTTTTAAAAAAATATTTTATTTATTTTCACCATGGCTTGGCAGGGTTGGGGACAAATATATATATATATATATATATGTATATATATATATATACATATATATATATACATATATATATACATATATATATTATATGTGTGTGTGTGTGTGTGTGTGTGTGTGCATATATTTATTTTCTCCTTTGTTGCCCTTGTTGTTTTTCATTGTTGTTGGATTTATTGTTGTTGTTATTGATATCGTCATTGTTAGGACAGAGAGAAATAGAGAGAGGAGGGGACGAAGACAAAGACAGGGAGAGAAAGACAGACACCTGCAGACCTGCTTCACTGCCTGTGAAGCGACTCCCCTGTAGGTGGGGAGCCAGGGGCTCAACCAGGGGCTCCAACCAGGATCCTCAAGCCGGTCCTTGCGCTTTGTGCCACTTGCGCTTAACCCGCTGCGCTGCCGCCCGACTCCCACAATATACCTTTTTGTGTCAAAAGAGACTAGTAGGGGCCGGGTGATAACACAATGGGTTAAGTGCAGATGGCACGAAGCGCAAGGATTGGTATAAGGATCCTGGTTCGAGCCCCTGACTCCACACCTGCAGGGGCAGGGGGGTCGCCTCATACACAGTGGAGCAGACCTATCTTTCTCTCCCCCTCTCTGTCTTCCCCTCCTCTTTAGATTTCTCTCTCTGTTCTATCCAACAACAATAACAAAATTACAACAACAAAGGCAACAAAAAATGGCCTCCAGGAGCAGTGGATTCATAGTGCATGATAACCCCAGAGGGGAAAAAAAAGAGAGAGAGAGAGACTAGTTGCCACCAAGGGTAAGTAGACAGAGTGACAGCCCTTTGAACAGGGCTGGGCAGTGGCCCAGGTTCTGATGCCAGCTCTGCCACCAATCACTATGAGGCTTCAACCAAGGCTTTACCACTTTCTGAATTTCCGCTTTTCCTTAGCTTCCATCTTTTTTCCCCTTTTCTTTCTTTCTCTTTATTATTTAAAAAGAAAGAGGAAGATGACTGTAATTCTCAGAGCGTTTATCATTTCCAAATGTGCTCTAGGCCATTACGTAAAGGGATAAGAGCATAAGAAAACATACCATTGAGTCAAGGCCTTAATGTTTCTGGAGACAGATAACAAAGTAGAACCTCTCATGTAGGTAATCTGAAGTTTGTGTTATTATGCAACAGGAAATAACAGGAAACTATTTATTTATGTCTGATGATGCAACACCTTCTGACTGAGGCAGACATAATTCCAGGAGACGTAAAGGAGGATCTTAAAGTAATCATGGTGACCACACATGCTGACTACGGTTTGTGTTTATATTTCGTGTCTCGAGATAATTTGTGTTAAAAGCCACTTTATTAAAATCTGGTCAATAACCAAACGTTGTATATTTTTAATGTCTACACCATGTAGACTGCTTGTTAACTTTGGTATGAAAACAGTTTTTGACACTTAATAGGCTTGTACTGTTTTTCAAATCTGTGACAAGATACTGTGGTCAGCAGCCTGGATAGACAACATAGAACAGTGTACCTTTTTTAAAAAATTAAGAGGTTAATGGCTTACACTGTCGGGAATTGTGAGGATGTGGTTGAGCTTGGCAGGGCTTGATCTGAGGGCCACGTCCATCCTGTCAGTCTCTCTCTCTCTGCTAAGAGGTCGAGTGAGGGGGGACATGACTCCCCAAGATTTGCCTCGTCTGATCAGACTCCCTGCCTCACAAAGCACTTTGCATTCCTGATGCTATAGCCTGCTCCCTTATTATCTACATAATCATTGTTTTGCCTGAAAGATCCCCACCCATTCCATTCCTTTTATCTTCTTTCTACCCTCAAGACTCTCCCTGCCTGCAGGGTATTATTAATCCTACCATTTAAAATCCTCACAACAGTTGCTAAGGAAGTTCCTACTTTTCCCAGCCCTCTTTTGCTTTTCTCCCCTTTTTGCCCCTTTCCAAACCATGTCAAGCCATTTCCATTTCCGACTTACCACTTCCGGGTCTGCCTTTTAAAAGCCTTAGCTCTCTGATCACTAAAGAACTGAATTGCCTTGCCAGTACAAACTCTGTTCCTGAGTCATCTGTCTTGTGTCACTGAGTGAGTAGCAGCCCAGGCTGGCTCCGGTCGTGTTCTCTCCAACCCAGAGAGTATGTGCCCGAGAAGAGGCACCCCCACACTAGCCCAGCATTACACTAAGTACAGTTGTTGACACATGTGAACAATGTACTTTAAAAAATATTTATTTATTTATTCCCTTTTGTTGCCCTTCTTGTTTTTTATTGTTGTAGTTATTATTGTTGTTATTGATGTCTTCATTGTTAAATAGGACAGAGAAAAATGGAGAGAGGAAGGGAAGACAGAGAGGGGGAGAGAAAGAGAGAGAGACCTGCAGACCTGATTCACTGCCTGTGAAGCAACTCCCCTGCAGGTGGGGAGCCTGGAGCTAGAACCAGAATCCTTACGCAGGTCCTTGGGCTTTGCACCACATGTGCTTAACCCACTGTGCTACAACCCGACTCCCAAGTGTACTTTTAAGATCAGTAGACTTTGTTTTTTATTGGGCGGGAGAGGGGAAGAGAGAGAGAAAGATCTACAGTACAGCTCCAGCACTCATGAAGTTTCCCCCCTGTAGGTGGACACCAGAGGCTTGAAGCTGAGTTCTTGTGCGTTATAATGTATGAGCTTTACCAGATGCTCCACCACCCTGACCCAGATCATTACCTTTTCTAAGCAGCCACCTACAGATGCCATAGATCATGAGACCCAGAAGCACAGAGACAGTGATGATGGTCACAGCTAAGATGATCCAGAAATTCCTCCTCAACCATTGCATCACCATGGAATCCTGAGAATGGAAACACATCTGCTTGTTTCTGTAGAAAAGGTATTTCATATCAGTCCATGGGGAAGAGTACTGTTTGCCTAGTCTTAGACTATAAAGAACATGGGACTTTTATTCTCTCTCTCTCTTTTTATTTTTTTCTATTAGATATAGACAGAGAGAAGTTTAGAAGGGACAGAAGATAGAGAAAGAGACAGAAAGAGACCTGCAGCCCTATTTCACCACATGTGAAGCTTTTCCCCCTGCAGGTCGGGACCAGGGGCTTGAACCCAGGTCCTTGCTCACTGTAAGGTGAGCAGTTAACCAGGTATACCACTGCCTGCGCCCTGGAATTTTTATTCTCAGTTGTAGATTCTGATTGCTTATGTCAGGGCAAATCTCTCAGTCCTGTGCACCATTGTATAACTACCACAGTATTGATCCCTTACGAGGAAGCATTCTAAACCTCATTTGGCCTTTCCTTGATGACTTGGAGGCATCTTGACTAACACCAGTAGAGGAAAGTCCTGTGACAGAGAAAAAGCATTCCACCCTGCTTCCTCCCTGAGTGATTTTGAGAAAGTTATTTTACTTTGTGGTCAGCTGCCTGTCTAGAAAAGTGTGTATTGGTGAGGAGGAAATAAAGTGAAAAATGGTAAAGCACTTACAGCACTTGTGGACATACTTGATTTGTTTCATAGCAAATCAAATCATTTTGATTTGTAAGAATAAAATTGTAAGATACTTAATACTGTCATTCTGAAAAATGACTCCATTTTCACTTTCTGATGTTATCCTACTTCTTTCTTCTCCAGGAAACTAAAGAGATTGAAATTTATTCCTTCCTCCCTCCCTCCTTTCCTTCCTTTCTTTTTGTTTTGGTTTTTATTGCCACCAGGGTTATTGCTCCTTTCCTGCACTACTAACACCTCCGGAGGCCATCCCCCCCCCTTCTTGTTTTATTTGTATGGGATAGAGAAAAGTTGAGAGGGGGAGGGAGATAAGATAGGAAAGAAAAAAGGTTGACACCTGCAGACCTGCTTCACTGCATGTGAAGCATACCCCCTGTAATTGACAGGCAACATCACAGAACTGCCTGTCTCTCTCTCTTTTCTCTTCAACCCAACATTAGGAAAATAAAAGCAGGGAAGGGCTATGGAGGCAACCAAGACTAATCCCTTCCCTTCCCATCACTGGGCCAGAATGAGGAGCCTTGAGTTAAAGACAGACTAACAACAAGTAGAACCAAGGGTTTGGGTTTTTTTGTTTTTTTGTTTGGTTGGTTTTGGTTTTTTGGTCTTCTTTTTCTTAAAGATACACATACCTATATACATATGTATATGTATATGTGTATGTGTATGTGTATGTGTATGTGTATGTATATGTATATATGGTTGGATAGAGACAGAAACTGAGGGGAGAAGGAGATAGAGGAGAGAGGTATAGAGACACCTGCAGCCCTGATTCACTTGAAGCTTTCCCCCTGCAGGTGGGGACCAGGGGCTTGAACCTGAGTCCTTGAGCACTGTAATCTGCACACCAGGTGCATCACCACCTGGCCACCGAGCCAAACCAAGTTTAAAAATTGCTTTGGGGAGTCGGGCGGTGGCGCAGTGGGTTAAGCGCACGTGGCGCAAAGCGCAGGGACCGGCGGCTCCCCACCTGCAGGGGAGTCGCTTCACGGGCGGTGAAGCAGGTCTGCAGGTGTCTGTCTTTCTCTCCCCCTCTCTCTCTGTCTTCCCCTCCTCTCTCCATTTCTCTCTGTCCTATCCAACAACAAAGCAACGTCAACAATGGCAATAATAATAACCGCAACGAGGCTGCAACAACTAGGGCAACAAAAAGGGGGAAAAAATGGCCTCCAGGAGCGGTGGATTCATGGTGCAGGCACCGAGCCCAGCAATAACCCTGGAGGAGAAAAAAAAAATTGCTTTGGCATGTGCATGATCCAGGCTTGACCCCAGCTCCCATCACATTAAAGGAAGCCTCAGTGTTGTCTCTGTCTGTCATTCTCTCTCTCTCTCCACCCTGTCAGTCTCTGTTTCTATCTAAAATAATTTATAAAATATAAATTTTATATAAGTCTGATTAATAATCAAAATGAGGCGGGGTTACAGTTCAACCCATAGGGCCTGTGTCTTTGAGGCATTGTGTTCAGTTCCCAATAACACATGGGAACACCAGAAACAACAATGAGGGAGCTCTATGGATAGCGGGTGCTGTGGTAGTTCTCCCTTTGCGTCTCTTCTTCTACTCTCTCTTTCTTTATAACAAATGTAAAGAACAGAATACTCAAAAAAGGGGAAAAAAGAAAGAAAGAAAGAGAGAAAGGAAGGAAGGAAGGAAAGAAGGAAGGAAGGAAGGAAGGAAGGAAGAAAGAAAGAAAGAAAGAAAGAAAGGAAGAAAGAAAAAAAGAGGGGGCCTGGTGGTGGCACACCTGGTTGAGAGCACATGTTGCAATGCTCAAGGACCCAGGCTCGAACCCCTGGTCCCCACCTGCAGGGGGAAGGTTTTGCAAGTGGTGAAGCAGTGCTGCAGGTGTCTCTCTGTCTCTTTCCCTCTCTGTCTTCCCCTTCCTCTCGACTTCTGCCTATCACTATCCAATAAATAAAGAAAATTTAAAGAAAGAAAGAGAGAGAAAGAGAAGGGAGGAGGGAGGGAGGGAGGGAGGAAGAGAGAAAAATCTGTTTCTTTTGAGATTTTGTGAGAACTGTTATATTTGGGAGATGGTAGGGTGAGTCCCAGAACTTTAATGGTGCGTTCAGTGTGGAACTATACACTGTATTTTTTTTTCAGTCTTGTAATCCACTATTAATCACAAATGAAAAAATTTAAATGGGCAATAAAGCAAGCAAGAACAGAACACTGGACTAAGAAGCTGCCTATTTAGGGGTATTACATATAAGGTCCTGAGTTCATTAAATCCCTGACACCACAAAAAAGGAAATCAAAATAACTTAAAAGTTTTATAAGTATCAGGAATGTCACCATAAGCCCTTTCAAGACCCTCTTCAGGACCTTGTCCTCACTGTAGAGCAGCAATGGTGGGGACTGCCCCGCTCTCTGAAGGGAGGCTGTGTCATCCTCCTCTGCCGCACAAGGAAGACTGGTCCTGAAATGAGCACAGCCTGAAATGTCCCCAGCTGTGACCGTGAGCTGTGAGCTCAGACTGACACGGACTCAGATGGTACACAGGCTCCTGTGTTAAATATGAAATAGACATGGGCCCTGGGTCAGATTGATCTGGTAAACAGTTAACTGTATTTATATATTTTCTGTAAGTTTGGGAGCTACTTTGCCCTAATCTAGTTTTTTAGTTCTATTCTCAACTGTAACTACATCTTCTCAGATGGTATTTTTAATCCACCTCCAAATTAACTATTAAGCTTAAGCAAAAATTACTAAAGAACATACCTAAAATAGACTTCTTAGCTTCTTACCACCTTAAGTACTTATTCCTACCTGCTCTATTCCTACTTCCTGGTTCTTATTTATTAAATTTTTTTTGTTCTGCCTCATAACTTACTGCCTTTCAGACACCAAATTGCAGATGCTGCTATGATTTCATCCTGAACTCCATGGGCAGACAACCTCACCAATGTGTCCTTGAACTGCCCCTCTCCAGAGCCCTACCCCTATCTTTTCCCTACTAGGGAAAGATAGAAACAGGCTGGGGGAATGGATTGACCTGCAAACATCCATGTCCAGTGGAGAAGCAATTATAGAAGCCAGAACTCTTAACTTCTGAACCCCAAAAATAGTTTTGGTCCATACTCCCAGAGGGGGGACATGTTAGGGGAAAATGACCAGAGAACTCTGAACTCCAACTCCATCAGGACTCAGAGAGAGAAGAGGGGAATAGTAAGGACATTCAGAAGTAATAATGGGTGTAGGGTGTGACTTTAAAAGGAAGAGAAGGCAGGACCATAGAAAAAAAATGATCAAATATATATATACAGTTATAGATATAATAGTCAATCCGTATCTGTGACTTTGGGAGAACCACTGAAGTTTCCAATGAAGAGAATGGGGACACAGAACTCTGGTGGTGGGAGTGGTGTGGAATTATATCCTTATTGTTTTGTAATTTTGTAAATCACTAATAAAAAAGTTCTGGAGAGAGAGACAGGCTGGGAGTATGAATCGACCTGTCAATGCTCATGTTGGGGAAGCAATTACAGAAGCCAGACCTTCCACCTTCTGCACCCCATAATGACCCTGGGTCCATACTCCCAGAGGGATAAAGAATAGGAAAGCTATCAGGGGAGGGGATGGGATACTGAGTTCTGGTGGTGGGAATTGTGTGGAGTTGTACCCCTCTTATCCTATGGTATTGTCAATGTTTCCTTTTTATAAATAAAAATTTTTTAAAGTTAGTATTATTCATGCTAGAGTAAAAAAAAATAAAAGAGTTCTATTAACAACAACAACAAAAAGTTTTGGAAGTGAGCAAATATCATCGGGGAAGTCACTTATAGAAATATGGAAGGAGCCCAGGCAATCACAACCATTAGAACAAATTGAATTTGTTTCCTATGGCTGCTCTTATAAATCTCTATAGACACAATGACTTAAAATAACACAAAGTTATTATTGTCCAGTTCTGAAAGTCCAACATGGATGTTTCTGACTAAAATCAAAATATGGACAGGGTTTATTTTTCCTTTTGGAGGTTCCATTGGATAAACCATCTCTTTGTATCTTTCAGTTTCTAGAGGCCAGTCATGTTCCTTGGTTCTCTGACCTTTCCTTCCTCCATCTTCAAATAACAGATGAGTGGCTGAGAAAGCTGTGGTATATGTACACAATGGAATACTACACAGCTATTAAGAACAATGAACCCACCTTCTCTGACCCATCGCGGATGGAGCTAGAAGAAATTATGTTAAGTGAGCTAAGTCAGAAAGATAAAGATCCCACTAATCAACAGAAGTTGAGAAAGAAGAACAGAAAGGAAAATTCAAAGCAGGAGTTGATTGAATTTGGAGTAGGGCACCAAAGAAAAAACCCTGGGGTGGAGGGTGAGGGTGGATGTTCAGCTTCATGGGGCGGGAGTGCGGGGGTGGGAGGGATGGGACACAGTCTTATGGTGGTGGGAATGGTGTTTATGTACACTCCTATCAATTTGTAGTCATATAAATCACTATTTAATTCATATGAGAGGGGAAAAATTGATTGAATATCTCTTTAAAATTACAAAAAAAAAAAAAGTCAACATCAAGGGCCAAGGGGATAATGCAGCAATAGCACACTGATACCTGTGAGAAGTGCCAGGTTCAATCCCCAGTGCCACTAATAGCCACACCTGCTCAGTGCTCTGCTCAGACAAATAAAACAACAAACTCAGCAGTGATGTCTCCCTGGCAGAAAGAAACAGGTTTTCTGACATTTGAGTAGCCACAATTCCCTCGGACATTTTTCCTTTTATTAATTAATTAATTTTTCTTTATTGGGGGATGAATGCTTTACAGTTTACAGTAAAATACAGTCGTTGGTACATGTGTAACATTTTTCAGTTTCCCGCATGACATTCTAACCCTCTATTAAATTTTTTTTATTGAGGGGTTAATGTCTTCCCAGTGGATTAATTGACACAGGCGCACAATTTCGTTATCTACCAGGCCCCCAAAGTTCCTCCCTGTCCTTGCCCAGAGCCCTTTGCTTTTGCTGCAATACACCACGTCCAGCCCATATCTCACTTCGTGCTCTCCCTCCTTTTTAAAGTCCTGCTAAATGAGATAATTTGGTTTTTGTCTTTCTCTTTTTTGGCTTATCTCACTCAACGTGATGTACTCAAGTTTCATGCAGCAGAATGCAAAGGAGACCATTTCATCATTCTTAACAGCTGAATAGTATTCCATCGGGTATATATCTCACAATTTTTTTTTCCTCTGATATTTTCTGCCTCTTCCATTCATAAGACTCTTGTGACTACACTGATCCACATGGATAATTTTTCCATATCAAGAGCACCTGCTTAGCAACCATAATTCTACCTGAAACTACTTTGTCAAGTAATCGAACATATTCATACTTTGGGAAACTAGGAGGTGAAATGTTGGGGTGAGGTAGGTCACTACACAAACCCCTGTATGCTCAGATCTTGGTAAGATAAGATACTTCAGTTAAAGTGTTTCCACTGGGCTTATGCAATTTTTAATTTTTGCCTTCTGTGAATGTCCCAGAAGGGAGGGGGGAAACAGTGAATGGAGATTCAGCCAACATGACCAGAAGGTCATCACAGAGATTTTGTTTTGTTTTGTTTTATTTTTAACTAATTTATTGGGGGATTAATGGTTTACAATTGACAGTAACATACAATAGTTTGTACATGCATAACATTTCCCAATTTTCCACATAACAATTCAACCCTCACTAAGTCCTAATCTGTCATCATGTTCCAGGACCTGAACTCCCCCCAGCCCACCCCAGAGTCTTTTACTTTGGTGCAATACACCAACTCCAGTCTAAGTTCTGCTTAGTGTTTTCCCTTCTGATCTTTTTCTCTTTCTTTCTTTCTTTCTTTCTTTCTTTCTTTCTTTCTTTCTTTCTTTCTTTCTTTCCTTCTTTGCCTCCAGGGTTATTTCTGGGGCTCTGTGCATGCACTACAAATCCACTGCTCCTAGAGGTCATTTTTTCCCTTTTGTTGCCCTTCCTTGTTGTTTAGTGGTGTTGTTGTTACTATTATTGTTGTCATTGTTGTTGGATAGTACAGAGAGAAACTGAGAGTGGAGGGGAAGACAGAGAGGGGGGAAAGAAAGATAGACACCTGAGACCTGCTTCACTGCCTGTAAAGCGACTCCCTTACAGGTGGGGAGCTGGGGGCTCAAACCCAGATCCTTATGCAGGTCTTTGCACTTTGCACCACGTGCGCTTAACCCGCTGCACTACCACCCGGCCCCCCTTTTTCTTATCTTTTTTTAAGGGTTTTATTTATTTATTTATTAATGAGAAAGATAGGAGGAGAGAGAGAAAAAAACAGACATCACTCCGGTACATGTGCTGCTTGGGACTAAACTCAAGACCTCATGCTTGAAGTCCAGTGCTTTATCCCCTGCTCAATTCCTGTCTTTGAGTGACATCATCCTATATTCATCCTTTTGTTTCAGACTTATCTCCGTTAACATGAGTTTTTTTCAAGCTCTATCCAAGATAGGGTAAAGAAGGTGAATTCACCATTTGTAATAGCTGAGTAGTATTCTGTTGTGTATATATACTACAACTTACTCAGTCCTTGTATTTTGTGCCACGTGCGCTTAACCCGCTGCGCTACCGCCTGACTCCCCAAAATTATTATTTTTTAAAGGTTTTTTTTTTTGCCTCCAGGGTTATTGCTGCACCATGAATCCACTGCTCCTGGAGGCCATTTCTTCCCCATTTTGTTGCCCTTGTTGTTGTTGTTATTGTTTCCATTGATGTTGTTGTTGGATAAGACAGAGAGAAATCGAGAGGGGAGGGGAGACAGAAAGAGGGGAGAGAAAGATAGACACCTGCAGACCTGCTTCACCACTTGTGAAGGGACCCACTTGCAGGTTGGGAGCCCGAGGCTCGAACTGGAATCTTTATGCTGGTCCTTGCGCTTTGCGCCATATGCACTTAAACTGCTGTGCTACTGCCCAACCCCCAATAAAAAATTATTTTTTAGTCCACAATTTGTCTGGCTTTATATGTTAACTCTTCTTTCAGCCACCAGGTTCCAGATGCTAACACGATGCCAACCAGACTTCCCTGGGCAGACAACCCCACCAATATGTCCTGGAGCTCCGCTTCCCCAGAGCTCCACCCCACTAGGGAAAGAGAAAGACTGGCAGGGATTATGCATCGACCTGCCAAAGCCCATGTTCAGCAGGGAAGCAATTACAGAAGCCAGACCTTCCACCTTCTGCACCCCATAATGACCCTGGGTCCATACTCCCAGAGGGATAAAGAATAGGAAAGCTATCAGGGAAGGGGATTGGATATAGAGCTCTGGTGGTGGAAATTGTGTGGAGTTATACCCCTCTTATCTTGCGGTTTTTGTCAGTGTTTCCTTTTTATAAATAAATTTTTATATATATATATATATGTATATATATTAAATGGTGTTTCACCACTAGGGAAAGATAGAAACTGCCTATGGATCAACCTGCCAACATACATTTCTAGCAGAGAAGCAATTACAGAAGCCAGACCTTCCACCTTCTCCACCCTATAAAGAATTTTAGTCCATACTCCCAGTGGGGCAAATGTTAGGGAAAGATGACCAGACGGTACTGAAATCCAATTTCTTCATGACCCAGAGAGAAAAGAGAGAGAGAGAGAGAAAAATAAAACAGTCATAACTAGTAGGTGTGACTTAGAAAGGAAGAGAAGGCAGAACCATAGGGGGGGAAAATATATATATATATAATGGCTAGCCCATATCTGTGAACTAATGCAGTTTCTAATAGAGGAAATGAGGACACAGAACTCTGGTGGTGGGAAAGATGTGGAATTATACCCCATTTATCTTATAATTTTGTAAATTAAAATTAAATCACTAATAAAAAATTTAAAAAAAAAAGAAAGAAAACGGGGCTTCAGGCACTCAAGTGCAGCAATCGGTCAGCTGAACAATCTCCCAGCTGACCACTGGGAGATTGTGCCACTGAGTCTGTTTGTTTTAATGAATTTCTCCAGATGATTCTAATATGAGTCCCAGGTTGAGAAGTACTGATAAATATGTTATTACATAATCCACAATTTGGTCTTTCCATGGGTGAGCAACTATTACTTCCATTTAACAGATGAAGAAATAAAACTCAAGGAGATTAAGCAATCTGTGAAAGATAACACAGCTCAGCCCAGTCTGATGACCAAGTTCGTGCTATTTTTTTTACACGCCTAGTTGACACCAAATAACAATGCTTCTTTTTATAACAGAACTGAAAGCAGAACTCTTGTTTAAGGACTTCCAATATTGGCATAGGGCTCAACCTTCAGCTGTGACTTTTTTCCACATAATAAAAGCCTCAGTATGAAAATGCACCTTGGAAAAGTGACTTGCTCATGCCCCATCTCCATTAATCTTCATAAGAGTTCTATAATTGTAGAGATAAGAGCACAAAAGCTTAAAAGAATGCAATAAGTGGTCACAGAATTAGTAAGTGGGAAAATTACAAGCCAAACCCAGGTCTTTCTTGATCTAGGGTCCTAACTTCAAGTTAGGGCTTTATTCATTTTAAATATTTACTTAGTAATAGTAGAGGAGAGAAGCAGAATCTCAGCACACACACACACACACACACACACACACACACACACTCTACCAGAGCACTACTTAGCTCTGGTTTATGATGATATGGTAAATGAACTTGGTACCTCAATGCCTCAAGCATGAATACCTTCTTGTATAACTACTATGCTGTCCCCCACACCCCAGAGCCTCACTCTAGCACATGGTTATACTGGGGATTGAACTTGGGACCTCATAATTATAAGTTCAGGTTTTAGTCACTATGCCACCTCCTAAGCCAAGAGGTCTCTCCTCTCTCTCTCTCTCTCTCTCTCTTTAAATGTATGCATTTTTTTAATGAGGAAGAATGAGAAAGGGTGCAGAGACCTGTTCAGTGTGGTGTGGAGAATTGAACCTTTGGCCTTGGGCCTCAGGCATACAAAATTGTGCTGCTCTAACAGGCTGAGCTGTCTCCCCAGTATCAAGCCAGGACTTCTTAAATATCACATTGAAATACCTGAGAATTGAATTCAAATAGATTCAAGGATTCTATACCCCTATTCTGCTCCCTGCTCTGATGTGTAGATGTGGTGTGTGGGACTTGGGAATCAGCATTTTCAACCAGCCTTTCAGTTGATTCTCTCAGTTGGTTCTTCACTGAGGTGAAGAAAACTACATCCAACCAGTGTTCCAGGGTCCCAGTGAGGTTGATAAAGAAGCTGGATGCTTGTTTGCTGCAGCAACGATAGACAATAGCAGCAGCTCCGTAGAATAAAGACACCCTACCCCCAAGACTTCTTTTTAAATATTTGTTCCTTTTTGTTGCCCTCGTTGTTTTATTGTTGTAGTTATTATTTTTGTTGTTATTGATGTCATCGTTTTGGATTGGACAGAGAGAAATGGAGAGAAGAGGAGAAGACAGAGACGGGGAGAGAAAGTAGACACCTTCAGACCTGTTTCACCTCTTGTGAAGTGCCTCCCCTGCAGGTGGGGATCCTGGGGCTGGAACCCTCAAGACTTCTTGAACTCAAATGTCTGTCTTGTCTATTTGTCATGTTGCCTGAGAGTCTATCATCAGTTCACTTCTCTCCAGAGTTCTCTGCTTTCCTCCATATTTCTTTCATTTAAACATATTTTCCCGAGTGTACCACACTCTGAGGAAGAGAAACTATGATTTTCACTTTGGTGTGAATGACTTTGGTTTTTTGTTTGTTTGTTTGTTTGTTTTGTTTTGTTTTGCCTCCAGGGTTATCCCTGGGGCTTGGTGCCTGCACTACACTATAAATCCACTGCTAATGTGGCCATTTTCTTGATATTTTGGATAGGACAGAGGGAAATTGAGAGGGGAGGGTAAGATAGAGAAGGAGAAAGATAGACATCTGCAATCTTGTTTCACCACTTAAGTGACCCCCCTACAGGCAGGGAACCTGGGGCTTGAACCAGGATCCTTGCATGGGTCCTTGCACTTGGCAGTATATGAGCTTAACCTGGTGCACCACCACCCGGCCCCTGGTGTGAATGACTTTGTTGGACTTTCCTAGGACTTTGGCAGGAACAAGGAACATTCTGGAATCCATCCGAAGTCCATATATATATATATATAATTCCTTGATGGAACTTGAAGACATAATGTTAAATGAAACAGATTAAAAAGAAGAAAAGGAGAAATACCAAAATGATCTCAATTACAAGTGGAACTTAAGAAATAAGGACAAAGGGAAATCACAGAGAGAATTTGGACTAGTTGTGGTGCATTGCACCAAAAGAAAGGACTGTGGAAAGGAAAGGGAAGGAAGGGGGTGGTGGAAAGAACCTTGAGGTGCTGCCGCATGGTGCGTGGAGAGCTGAGAAACTGTGCCCATGTATCAAGAACTGCACATGAACCATCAGTGCCCCCCCACATAAAATTAAACAGAAAGAGAAACAGAGACCGCAGGAACAATATGTCTAAGTAGCTGAGGAAAGAGTTTCATGGATCCTGACAGAAGGATGAGCTTTTGGAAGGGAACACAAGTCAAGATGATGCTGAACAGAAACAGACTGGGATATGGAGACTAGAAGCTGTGAGCTCACACTCCAAAACTCCCATTGTCTCTGAAGTAGGAGGCAAAATTCAATGAGTGAAGGAGGAGACAACTCCCTATATGTTATGATTACCATATACAACACATTTGTTCAATAGAACTCATACACATACACCACCACCACCATCACCACTAAGACAGTTCTGTTGGTTTATTAGTTCCTGTCTGTCTCCCACACAGGTGTTCAAACTCTGTGAAAGCAAGGACCATGGCCCTCTCTTTACCACTACTCCCAGTACCTACAACATCACCTGAAACACAGTAGGTGCACTGTAGGTGTATGTGAATGAAAGACGGAGACCCTAGTCTCTTCCTCCTGCTACTGGCAGTTTGGAAACAGGGTCTAGGATCCAGGTGCTATGCACTCTAATTCCAAAGTCCCATCTCCTAGACACATGACTGTCCTCCATCTGCCATTGGCATTAAACAGATGACTAAAAGCAGAGACTATGCAGGTACTGACGGCTGTCATTCCAGCTGCTCCTTCGTTTCTTAATATTTCAATAGCCTAAGGCATCCTCACAAAGAAATGGTGGCAATTTTGAGTGATGTCAGGATGAGGTCACAGTTACAAACAACTAGCCACATCAGCCCCAACTTTTGTTGCCTCAAAAGGCAATTCCAGAGAACTGTTGATAGAAGTCACACTACGCATTTTATCAAATTAATTTCAGTATCTTCACCCACTTTATAACTTATGTTCTCCTTGAAATTTTTTTCCTCTTCTCTGTCCCCAGATTCTTAAGATCAACTACCTATGTGTGCTTACTTATTTATGTTAGCTTAAAAACTGAAAATATAGGACTGAGAGATAGCTCACCGAGTACAGTGTACACTTTACCATGCATGAGGAAGGACCTGGGTTTGAGCCCCTGGTCAGTCACATGAGAGCCTCATGAAAGGAGAAACTTCCTGAATGGTGGATCAAAGTATAAAAAAAAAAGTAGAAGGGCTGAGTTATTGTACACCTGGTTAAGCACACACATTACAGTATACAAGGACCTGGGTTCAAAGCCCTGACCCCCATCTGCAGGGGGGAAAGCTTCATGAGCGGTGTAGTAAGGCTGCAGGTGTCTCTCTGTCTCTTTCCCTCTCTAGCTCCCCCTCCCTTCTCAATTTCTCCCTGTTCTATCCAATAATAACAAGTAAAAAAGAAAGAAAGAAAGAAAAAAAAAATGGAAATGTAGATAGCACTCCCCTCATATAGAGAGGATTGAGCAGGGCATGACTGAGCAGCCAAACAGTAGGAAGTAGGGGTGGGAAAGGAAATCACAGAAGAGAAGGGCCAGGTTTTGGTGCACCTAGTAAAGTATACATGCTATAATGCATAAGGACATGGGTTCAAGCCCTTGTCTTCCACTTACAAGGGGGAAACTTCCCAAGTGATGAAGTAGCACTGCAGGTGTCTCTTTCTCTCCCCCTCTCTATCTCCCTCTCTATTCTCCTTCCCTCTCAACTTCTTTATGTCCTATCAAATAAAAATGTACAACTTTTTAAGTATTTGAAAGAAAGAAAATCATAGAAGAATCGCTTGATGAAATATACTGCTGTGATCAAGAAAGGAAATATCAAAACATCACAAGGGGATTATTGGGAGACCACATAAAATGAAAACAGCAGAATGCAGCATTGCACTTGGCCGCATCTTTACATAACGCCACCAGCATCTGTGGCTGGAGATGAGTGGGAGGAAACATCGAAAGATGATTCTGATTTTTTTTTAAGTGTATGAGAGTATGACCCTTACCACTTTCTGTACTGCTTCCCTTCCAGTGAAATGCAAAATAAGCACATGTTCAGAGTTTCATTATTTTTTTAAATTTTTATTTGTTTATTTATTGGATAGAGACAGCGAGAAATTGAGAGGGAAGGGGAGATAGAGAGGGATAGAGAGAGACACCTGCAGCCCTGCTTCACCACTCATGAAGCTTTCCCCCTGCAAGTGGGGACCAGGGGGTCATGAGTGAAGTGACCCCCCTGCAGGTGGGAAGCCGGGGGTTCGAACCGGGATCCTCCTGCCGGTCCTTGCATTTTGCACCATGTGCACTCAACCCACTGCGCTACTGCCCGACCCCCTCTAAGAGAACTTCTACCCTCTGCTCCCAAGTGAGTTGCCCTTCCAGGATGTCTGGTGCGATGCTTTTGAGCTTAACAGAGCTTTCCAGACTCACCTGTTACTCAAGCTTGTTAGCAAACTTATCCCAGGATTTCTACAAGCTTCCTCGGACCCAGTCAAGTTGTCTCTTAGAGTATCTTCCTTTTTCTTATTTGCTTGGGGCAGAGAATGTGTAGGAAATCTTAAGCCTGTCACTCCAGGGCTCTCCAGCATTACTGCTGGTCTAGAAGGTAGAGGAGGCTGGGGCCCCTGCCCCATGATGACAGCAGGGGAGGTTTATATTTCTAGCGTGTGTTTAAGTCAAAATAAAATGTAGATAACTTCCCAAAAAGCCTGTGCTGGGCTAGAAGATCTAAAAGGCCAAATACTAAGTGTACACATTATCATGAGAAAGGAACCAGGTTCAAGTCCTCAGTTCCCACCTGCAAAGGGTAAGCTTCATGAGTGGTGAAGCAGGGCTGCAGGAGTCTCTCTCCATCTCTTCATATATATTCCCTTTTGTTGACCTTGTTGTTCTTTATTGTTGTTTTAATTGTTGTTGTTGTCGTTGTTAGGACAGAGAGAAGTGGAGAGAGGAGGGGAAGACAGAGGGGGAAAGAAAGATAGACACCTGCAGACCTGCTTCACCACTTGTGAAGCGACTCCCCTGCATGTGGGCAGCCGGGGGCTCAAACTGGGATCCTTCCTCCAGTCCTCACACTTTGTGCCACATGCGTTTAACCCGCTGTACTACCTCCCAACTCCCTCTCTCCATCTCTTCTATCTTTCCCCTCCCCTCTCAATTTCTCTCTGTCCTATCAAATAAAATAAAAAGTTTAAAAGAAATAAATAAGATAATATAAAATAAAAGTCAAAACAACAAACTCTCTTCTTGGCTGTTGTGAGGTGGTGTGGGGCTTGGCGTTATTGTTCTCCCCCACTTCTTTACAGATTTCCAATGTTCAGGGAGTGAAAGACCTAGAAAACTAAAACAGACTCCTAGCTCAGGGATCCCCACTTCCAGCACCTCCCCCCCCCAGAGGTCCCTAGGTGTGAAGAAGTCAGGAAAGGGAGTGACTTTAGGGACTGAGGCATGAGAAGGTGGAAAGAGAAACAAAGTCATGCGGGAGTCTTCTCTGAAGTAATTCTCCAGAGGGCAAGAGCATGTGACTCCACACACTTTGCTCTTGAGTCTTGAAGGCAAGGCGGGCTGGCTTATAAATAAGTTCCCAGGGCCAGGCTGTGGCTGAGCACACATGCTGTAGTGCTCAAGAATCAGGGTTCCAGCCCCTGCTCCTCACCTACAGGGGTGAAGATTCACTAGCACTGAAGCAGGTCTACCGCTGTCTCTCTTTCTCTCTCCCTCTCTACCGCCCCACCTCCTCTCAATTTCTCTCCAGCCCAATAAAAAAGAAAAAGAAGAGGAAAAAAATTTTTAAAAGGAAAAATGTCTATGAGAGTGGTGGATTCACCCTAGTGATAACCTTGGTGGCAATAAAAATAAACAAGTAAATAAATCGGAGGCAAGCAACGGGTTAACTTTTCAAGAGAGATGCTAAGGGTTAACTTCTCAAGCTGAATAAGAACACAGCCAGAGACAAAAATTCCCCCTCTCCTCAGCATAGATGGGACTTTCTGCTCAAAGTAATCAACCTGACTTTGGCCAACTGCTGGTGAATCCTCTCTCCAACCTGCTAGAAGGGTCTGTTAGCAAACCCTGCTGATAAGCAAAACAAAGTGTGCTCTCTTCCTGTAGGGGGGACAAAAGCTTCAAAGCTTGTTGCTATGAGTTACCATGAGAAAGCTGACTAGAGAAAATTGTGAGCATCATTGAGCTCAGGGCCTAGATTTTTTGCAGGAGTCCAGCAGGCTGGTTCTGCTGGCATAATAAACACTGCTCCCTGCATCAAAGCCTCAGTGTCTGTGTCTCCCATCTCTCCACCTGAGAAACCCATAACAAATCCGCAAGCCCCAGACACAAAGTGACAAAGAAACCAAGGTTGCTGATGTTCTAGAATTTTCTTCCAAGGGCTCCAAGATGTAGCCAGATAAGCACTTAGTGCTTCACCTCCAGCACAGCCCCATCAGGGTCCTCGCACCTCTCTGTCACCAAGGCTCACCACCAGAATGCAAGGAGTGATCCCCACAGCACAGCACACACTCCCAGTCATTAGGTCATCTCAACCTGAGAAGGAGGCTTCAGGTCCCCATCACACACACAAGGAAGCAGGGGCCCAGAGGGCCAACGGAGCCTGAGACCACCCATCCAGTGACCAGTAGGACAGATGTTCCAACCTTGCTCAGAACCTTCAGGATACAGCCCCTAGTCTAAGCCCAGCTGCTCACCCACACTGACACAGACCCAGCTGCCAATGCTGACAGGTGCCTGCAGCGGAGAGAGCGGGAGTGTGTCCCTGGGAAGACCAAGGCTTACCTGGGCCTCCTGCATATCTAGCAGTGTGTGGCTGAGGGGAGCGCAGTGCTTGTGGCTGAGGTGCAGTTGTGAGAGGTGTCCTCACTCACAGGTCCCCCACCCTTCCCAGAACAGTGAGCACCAGCCTGACCACACTTCCCCTTTCTGCTCAGCCCTGGCCCTGTCAGCAGCAGCCAGATCCTTTTCCCAAGGAAACTGACACGACTTTGCAGAAACCACTATCTCTTCCTCAGACCTTATGCCCTGTCAAGATTCACAGGCTGTGGATGAGCGCAGTTCCTAGTGTGGAGGTAGCCTGGGAGGGTTAAGAGGCTCTGGGATACAGATTTGGTAAGTAGGGGGGAGCCAGGGGCCCATTAGAGGAACATGTCCTGAGTATTACCAGACTTGCGAGCTTAGAGTTTCCGATGAGCGAGAAGACCCTGACTGCCACCCCGAGAGGCTGCCTGGGCAAGAAACTCACTCATGTGTGAAAACACCACCACGCAGAGACCAGCCTCCTCAGCCCCCTGGGAACTCTGCAACTGCTGGCCCGCTTTCTCCTGGGACAGCTGAGGCAAAAGTTCCCTGTTTTGAAGGGTGTGTGACCAGCTACATCAAGAATGGCCCCTTGGGGTGAAATAGTGCACTAGTTAGGGCATGTGCCTTGCTATGCTCATGACCTAGGTTCACGTCTAGGCACTGCATGTGAGACTTCGGCATTGGGAAAAGGAGACTGGCCCGTAGTGAGTGTGTAGGCAAAGTTTAGGGCCCCACACCAGGCATCTGGACAGTCAACAAGAAGCTAGCCCGCCCCCTAGTGGTGACTAGAGGTGCTTCCTTCTCAGGATTCTGGGGCAACCTTACATCAAAAAGAGACCCTTCACTTCTTATTCAAGACCACCAGCTCAGCAGGAACTCAGAAGGAATTCTAGTTCACTCCTTACCCAATGATTCAATCTTGTCAGCATCTTGCCAGGTAACACATACTGAACAGTTTCTGCTGTGCTGTTTTTGTTTTGCTTTGTTTTTCTTAAGGCATCCAAACTAGACGTAAAATATGGGTGGGGTAGATAGTATAATGGTTCTGCAATGAGACTCTCATGCCTGAGGCTCTGAAGTCCCAGGTTCAGTTCCACGCACCACCGTAAGGCAGAGCTGAGCAGTGTTCTGGTAAAATAAAATAAAATAAAATAAAATAACAGATATAAAATATTGTCTTTGGGGTTAGGGTAGCACAGTGGCTTAAGTGCACATGGTACCAAGAACAAGAATCTGTGTAAGGATCCTGGTTCGAACCCCCCCACACACCTGCGTTGGGGGTGGGGGGGTAACTTCATGGGCAGTGAAGCAGGTCTGCAGGTGTCTTTCTCTCCCTCTCTCTGTCTTCCTGTCCTCTCTCTATTTCTTTCTGTTCTATCCAACAACAGATATAGCAACAATAACAAGGGTAACAATAACAGCAAGGGAAACAAAATGGGAAAAATGGCCTCCAGGGACAGTGGATTCATAGTGCAGGCACTGAGTCTCAGCAATAACCCTGGAGGCAAAAAAATAATAAAAAGTAAAAAAAAAAAAAAAAAAGGTCTTACTCCCTGTGCTGCATCACAAGTGCTAATTAACCCTTGTTACGAGAGACAGCTGAAGAAACGACTGTATGAAGTTATGTGGACAGAAACAATATTTCAAGGAGCTGCAATCTGTCTCTTTTAACTGTAAAACTGCTGACACAAAAGGTTCCACTTGTATTATGTGACCTGCCCTCCACTCTTGCTTTTTAGATAGAGAATAAGACACTGACAGAAGAAGACACCACAGCACTGCTCTGACGTTTGTTAAGCTCCCCTTTACATGGTGCTTGCTCTCAGAGTGATCAGGAGCTGGAGACATGGTGAAGCGTGTACTCTACTGGCTGAATTGGTTTCTGATCGCCTGAGGTGATTGTTTGCTTCCTGCAGTGGTTTTTTAAAATAATTTAAAATTTTTAATAGTGTGCTAGAAGATTGTAAGATTACAATGTATAGTTCACACCACACCCACCACCATTCTGTATCCCCAGCCTCCCAAGTTCTCACAAGTCTTACAGTTTGTTTGCTTCTGTTTTGTTTAGATTTTTTTTTTGCAAGTTCATGTGAATCAGATCTGTAGATTCCACATACGAGTGAAACCATCTGGTAGTTGCCATTGTCTCTTTACTTATTTCACTAAGCATAATCACCTCCAGTTCCATCCATTTTGTCCCAAAGGATACAATATTATCTTTTTTTTTTTTTTTGATCCAGCAGTGGTTTTAAAATGTTTCCACAGCAGCCTTGGAGATAGTACAGTGGCTAAAATGTTGAACTCTCAAGCATGAGGTCCTGAGTTCAATTTTTTTTTATATAATATACTTATTTACTATTGAACAGTGACAGAGAAATTGAAAGGAGAGGAGGGACTTCTCCAAATTTCAACTTCCGGAGGCGGAGCTACAAGCAGCAGATCGCTTTCTCTCCTCTCCTCTCCTCTCCTCTCCTCTCCTCTCCTCTCCTCTCCTCTCCTCTCCTCTCCTCTCCTCTCCTCTCCTCTCTTCTCCTCTCCTCTCCTCTCCTCTCCTCTCCTCTCCTCTCCTCTCCTCTCCTCTCCTCTCCCAGATCAACTAGGAATACCAAAGGAGACCACCCGGGACCAAAACAAGACAGGACTAGAATGACCACAGGAACCCAGTAAATCACCGGTGAGTACAAACACGCGTGGCTGGTGACAGAGAGGAGAGAGGGGCCTAAGGAGAGATTAAGTGACTGCTAACAGTTCAGCAGTTTATCAGTGGAGACACCACCTCCAGTCTGCTCCACAACAAGGGGACAGCTGAAGGGAGGAGAGGACTCCCCAGAGACTCACCAAGAGCAACTCTGAGTCTCCATTGCTACTACCCTCAATCCCCACCTTCCCACCCTTCCACTTCTCAATAACCACCATATTTTTCTCCTTTTTTTTTTTGAAATCCTATTTCTTTCTTTCTTTTTTATTTTTTAATTTTCTTTTCTTCTTTCTCTCTCTCTTTCTTTCTTTCTCTCTCTCTTTCTCCTGTTCTCTTTTTTTTTTCCATGTGATTTCACCACTCCAGGCCACTTTTTCATTCAGAGAGAGAGAGACCACAGCACTAGCATTTTCTCCGCTGTCATACCACATCCTGTGTGGTGCCAGGACTCAAACCTGGGCGGCAAGCAAGACGAGACACCTGCCCTGCCTGTGAGCTCTCTTTGCAGTCCAAGGCCACACCTCTGTATCCTGGTCCGCATCCACAGGGAGCAGTAAGTTGTGGCTGAACATATCATGAAGGCAAAGCCGAGGTTTTTCTGGCTGGGTGGGAGAGAACTTGCTTTGAAGTTTTCTGACTTGTTTTCTTCTAGACCAACGCAAAGACTGATGAACATGTTAGCCACCCATGCGCTTGCCAGGAAGTAGAATGGTTGGATTTTGAATGTTTTGAAAGTGCTTTAACCTTTTTCAAGAAAATGTTGTTACCAGAGGCTGGGAGGTGGGTATGGGAAGTTTAATACTTGATTTTCCAAATAATTTTACTTATTTTCATGTGGGAGGGAGGGAGAAAAGAGAGACCAGAGTACTCTCAGCTGAGACCCATGGTGAGGATTGAACCTGGAATCTCTGGGACTTCAGCTATAACATTCTGGTACACCAACTCTCCATTATCTGGGAGCTCATGGGTAATTGATCTAGAGTTTTAGCTTGAGAAAGTGAAACGTACTGAGAACAGATGTTTGGTGGTGGTGTTTGCATGCTGTGAGATGACATATAATACTGTGTAATAGGCTAATGGTACAATATATAATTACGTCACATAAAATGTGATGTATAGAGAATACAGGTCCATGAAGGATGATGAATGACCTAGTGGGGGTTGTATTGTTAAATGGGAAACTGGGGAATGTTATGCATGTACAAACTATTGTATTTACTGTTGAATGGAAAACATTAATTCCCCAATAAAGAAATAAATTTTTTAAAAAATGTGATGTATAATGTAATTATATATCATAAATATTAGAATATTTGTATCGTGTGATTTACATATCAATACCACTGAACTGTACTTTTCAGAATGGTAAATGCTATGCTATGCTCTCTTTCACACAATGTATTTATTTAAAGTATTTATTCTTTTTCTTTTTTCTTTTTTTTTTTTAATCAAAGCACTGCTCAGTTCTGGCTTATGGTGGTGTGGGGGATTGAACCTGGGACTTTGGAGCCTCAGGCATGAGAATCTCTTTGCATAGCCACTATACTATCTACCCTCCGCCCTCTTTACCACAATTTAAAAAAGCGCAGAGCTGCTCTCAGAACATTTCTCTGGGTGAGTTCCCATGGGGAAAGCTGGAATTGGGCAAGATTTCACAGCCTCTGAGACAGTGAACTTGTGTGTGATCTTTAAAAATGCCCCCCTCCTCTCACTCTGTCTTCAAAGACTTTTTACTTCCTTTATCCCTCTCCCTCTTTCTTTTGTTTAAGTTATCTTTATTTATTTGATAGAGAAAGCCAGAAATTGAGGAGAAGGGGAGCTGCAGAGGGAGAGACAGAGAGACACCCGCAGCTCTGCTTTACCGCTTGTGAAGCTTTCCCCCTACAGGTGGGGACTGGGGCTTGAACCCAGGTCCTTCCATACTGGAACATGTGTGCTTAACCAGGCCCCCACATTTTTTTTTTACAGGGGAGAGTAGTCTGAAGTCTCCTACTGGAGGATACCCCACCTCAGCCACTGAACTCACTTCATTAGCCGTGAGTCTGTTCCAAGCTCTGGCTAAGGAGGCATCCGCTGGGACCCAGCTTGTCATCTGCAGCATCTCCTGCCCAATCTGCCTTGTTCTTTGGGAACTCACCTGCTCGGGCCGGGGGAGGGCCCTGTTAGGGCAGCTAGATGGCCCTAGTCTCAGACCTTCCCAGGGGGCACAGAGTGTCGCAAAGCTTCCCACCTGCAGGATGGGACCGAGACTCAAACCTGGGTCCTCACGCATTGTAAAGTGTGCTCTCAACCAGGTGTGCCACCACCCAACTCTTTCTCTCTCCCTCTCTCTCTCTTTCTGTTAAACTTGGTAGGACAGAGAGAAATTGAGAGAGAAAGGCACCTGCAGACTGCAGACCTGCTCCACTTCTTGGGAAGCACCCCTGCAGGTGGTGGCTCAGCCCTGGGTCCTTGCACAGTGCTTAACTGGGTGTGCCATTACCCAGCCGCTCTTTCTTTCTTTTTTTTTTAAATTTTATATTTATTAATTTCCACTTTTGTTGCCCTTGTTGTTTTTCATTGTTGTTGTAGTTATTATTGATGTCATTGTTAGATAGGACAGAGAGAAGTGGAGAGAGGAGGGGAAGACAGAGAGGGCGAGAGAAAGACAGACACCTGCAGACCTGCTTCACCGCCTGTGAAGCGACTCCCTGCAGGTGGGGAGCTGGGGGCTTGAACTGAGATGCTTGCACTGGTCCTTGTGCTTTGCACCACATGCGCTTAACCTGCTGCACTACCGCCCAAGTCCCTCTAGCCCCTCTTTCTTAATGCTTGTTTATTCTGAGAGAGAGAGAGAGAGAGAGAAGGAATGAAAGAACTAGAGTATCACTCTGGTACATGCTATAACAGGAATCGAACTCAGAACCTCATGCTTTTAAGTCCCAAACTGTAGCCACTGGGTGTAACCTCCAGGGCTTACTCCCACAATTGTCAGCCAATTAACCATGACTGTGACTGACCATCTAGGTGGCTGCATGTAGCCTAGTCTCTATGAAAAGAAGCTAAAACAAGGGAAACAAAAGGGAAAAGAAAGAAAGAAAGAAAGAAAGAAAGAAAGAAAGAAAGAAAGAAAGAAAGAAGAAGCTGACTGTATGAGGGAGGGACAGGTAAGCTAGCTAATTGCTATTTGTTCTGAAAGGATGGCTTTGGTGGCAAACGATAGACACCCTCCTTGAACTAGTTCAGCCATAAACAAGGAGGCACTGGGAGGCTGGCTTCCTGTTGTTGCTGTAGGAAATTGCTACAAATCTGATGACTTAGAACAACACAAATAGAATTTCTACTTTTTAAAAAAATTTTTTTTATTTATTAGAGACAGCCAGAAATCAAGAGGGAGGAGGGTGATAGGGAGAGAGACAGAGAGGCACCTGCAGCCCTGCTTCACCACTCGTAAAGCTTTCCCCCTGCAGGTGGGGACTGGGGGCTCAAACGTGGGTCCTTGTGCATTGTAATACATGCGCTCAACCAGGTGCGCCACCACCCGGCCCCCTCTACTTTTCTTAAGTTTCATCTTTTTTTTTTTAATACAATCTGAGAGAAAGACCTGAGGCTAAAGAAGTAGCAGGCTGGAGTGATGGAGGAATGGTCCATGAGCCAAGGAATGCTGGCAGCCTCTAGAGCTGAAAAAGGGTAGGAAACAAATTTAAGATTTTTTTATCATCTTTATTCATTTATTGGATAGAGACAGCCAGAAATTGAGAGGGAATAGAGAGAGAGAGAGAAAGAAAGAGAGGAGAGAGAGAGAAAATGAGACCTGTACTCTGCGGCCTGCAGCCCTGCTTTACCACTCTCAAAGCTTTCCCCCTGTGGGTAGGGATGGGTGGCTCAAACCTGGGTCCTTGTGCATTGAAACATGTATGCTCAGCCAGGTGTGCCACCATTCAATCGCAGAAACAGATTTTTCTATAGCACTTCCAGAAGGAATCAACCCTGCCAACTCATTTTATACTTCTGATATCCAGAACAGTAAGAAATGGGGAGGGGGTAGATAACATAATGGTTATGCAAAAGACTCTCCAGTCTCCTGGGTTTAATCCCCTGCACCACCAAGCCAATGCTCTGGTGTGAAAATAAGTAAATAAATAAAGGGCCAGGAAATAACTTATTTGGTAGTACTTAACCAGGATAAGGCCTTGGGATTGACCTCCAGTGTCACATGGGTATACCATGAACAACATTGGGGAAGCTCCATGGGGGGCAGAGCCAGGCTGAGGTAACCCTCCTTCCCTTCTATCTCTCTGTCTTTACACAGAAAGCATGGTAAAAAATCAGGTTGGGGAAACATCTCAGCAAGTATGGTTCATGTGTAAGGTCCCAAGTTCATTCCCCAACATTGCATAAAAACAAAAAATGTTAAAAAAAAAAAAAAGAGAGAGAGAGAGAGATTGGTGAGGAGGCAGCATAATGGCTTTGCAAAAAGACTTTCCAGCTTGAGGCTCCAAAGTCCCAGGTTCAATCCCCTGCAGCACTCTTAGCCTCCTAGGAAGAACCCTTGGATCCACCTGCATTATCCAGAATAATGTCTCAAAACTGAAAGTCCTGCATTGTACTCAGTCATATCTGCGTATCTGCAGGTTTTTTATTTATTTATTTATTTATTTATTTATTTATTTATTTTGCCTCCAGGGTTATTGCTGGAGCTCGGTGCCTGCACCATGAATCCACTGCTCCTGGAGGCCATTTTCCCCCTTTTGTTGCCCTTCTTGTTGTAGCCTTGTTGTGGTTATTATTGTTGTTGTTGATGTCATTCATTGTTGGATAGGACAGAGAGAAGTGGAGAGAGGAGGGGAAGGCAGAGAGGGGGAGAGAAAGACAGACACCTGCAGACCTGCATCACCGCTTGTGAAGCAGGTGGGGAGCCGGGGGCTCAGTCCTTGTGCTTTGCGCCAGGTGCACTTAACCCACTCACTACCGCCTGACTCCCCATCTGCAGTCTTTTTAATGATAGAAAGCAACATATTCACAGTGTCTAGAGATTAGGGCATGTTGGAGGGTCATTACCCAGTTTACTGCAGAAGACTTACTGGAGCTTGGGCTGACATGTCTGGGCAACCCTATAGAGGGAGAAATAAATGCACAGTGATTCTACATGAAATGTGTCTGAAAGTACCAGCCCCATATTCTTCTACCCATCCTGCCTAAGGAGGGACATCCCTGACTCCTTCTGGACTTCCTACAGGCTTTGAATGCTAGCAGACTCTTTGAGATGATGTGACAAAGTCCTTTCTGGTGCTATTATATCCTTTCATTGTTCTTTATGGGGAAATTCTATGAGCTCAGTCTCTCTCAAGCAGCTGTTCAGATGTCATCTGAAGGCAAACCTGGCTTGAACATTCGGGATGACTCACAAGTGTGACTGGCTGAGTTCCAGCTAATGTCTTGGAGTTTAGTCCCAGCTGTCAAGCTATTACCCTGTGGGACCTTTGAAACAAAGCAGGGCCTCAGCGGAGCTGAACTTTATTTGTGTTTAATTTTTTTTTAAGAAGAACCTTTTTTAAAAAATATTTATTTCCTTTTGTTGCCCTTGTTGTTTTACTGTTGTAGTTATTGTTGTTGTCATTGTTGGATAGGACAGAGAGAAATGGAGAGAGGAGGGGGAAGACAGAGAGGGGAAGAGAAAGATAGACACCCGCAGAACTGCTTCACTGCGTGTGAAGCGACTCCCCTGCAGATGGGGAGCTGGGGGCTCGAACCCGGATCCTTATGCTGGTCTTTGTGCTTTGCGCCACATGCGCTTAACCTGCTGTGCTGCAGCCGACTCCCGTGTTTAATTTTTTAATCCTTTCATTTTATGAATTTAATATTGGATAGAGACAGATGTTGAAAGGGGAGGAAGAGATAGAGAGGGAGAGTGACAGAGAGACACCTGCAGGCCTATTCACCACTCATGAAGCTTTTCCCCAGCATGTGGGGGCCAGGGGCTTGAACCTGGGTCCTTGAATATTGTAATGTGTGCACTTAACCAGGTGTGCCACTGCCTGGTCCCCAGGAGCTGACCTTTTTCATGATAGATCGGTAGCCCCGAACTGAACATTCAAAGAGGATCAGGTGGATTACACAACTTCACTTTCATTACGTTCTGTGTGTGATAAAGTAGTCGGGAAGGTCACACAATTTTAAGTTTAGACGACAGAGCTCCTGCCTTTCTTTTTATTTTCTTTTTTATTTATTTTTTATTTCTTTATTGGGGGATTAATGTTTTACATTCAACAGTAAATACAATAGTTTGTACATGCATAACATTCCCCACTTTTCCATTTAACAATACAACCCCCACTACGTCATTTATCATCCTTCATGGACCTGTATTCTCCCCACCCACCCACCCCAGAGTCTTTTACTTGGGGGCAATATGCCAATTCCATTTCAGGTTCTACTTGTGTTTTCTTTTCTGATCTTGTTTTTCAACTTCTGCCTGAGCTTTGGCAATGGGTGCGGTATGGAACTCTACCCTGTAATCTTTCAATCTTGTAACACACTTAATCACAAATAAAAAATTAAATTAAAAAATACGGCTTTTTAAACAATGAAAGGAGTATAGTCTCCACAAGAGCCCATAGAGCAACTGAGGGAGATCCGGATCATCAATGCAATATCCCCTCCCCCCACAAGAGGGCGCCCTTCAGGTCTCCTTGCCTAGAGCAGATCTTTTCAGGGTACCTGACCTTATCAGTTTTAAAGTGAAAGGGCAAGTTTCAAGAGGCAACAATTTAAATCTCATACAGCTGTGAAAATGATAGTCTGTGAAAGATTCTATTCTACTTATTAGCCAAATGGGAAAACTAAGTAGATGTATTAATGTGTTTTAAAAAAAAAAAAATCTAAGGAAGGAGCAAAGGACCAGGTGGTGGCACAAACAGTTGAAGGCACTTGCTGCCATGTACAAGGGCCTCAGTTAAAGCCCCTGGCTCCCACCTGCAGGATGGAAGCTTCGCCACTGTTGAAGCAATACTCCAGATGTTTCTCTTCCTGTCTCCCTCTCCCCTCTCAATCTCTTTCTATAACATGATGGGATATGATATGATGTAAATCCAAGAAGGAGATACAGAATTCTGGTGGTGGGGACAGTGTGGATTTATACCCCTGTTATCTTATACTTTTGTAAATCAATATTAATCCACTAATAAAACTAAAATAAACAACAACAAGACTGCAGATTGAACAATGAGTTGCTTTAAGTCTGGAGACATTCTCCCTTCTAGCACCAGATGGCGCCCTTCACCTTCACACCGGTTGCTTATCTGCTTCTAATGCAGTGCCTACATGGACCATACTTGGTACTGCTGTGTGGCCACTGGGTCCATTTTTTTTTTTTTTTTTTTTTTAGTCCTTTCATCTAAAGAGAGGACCAGAGGAATAGCTCACTTGGATAGTGTGCTGTATTGCCATGTGAGTAACCCAGGTTCAAGCCTGGCTTCCATCACATTGCAGAAAGCTTCAGTGATGTTGTCTCTTTTACTGTCTCTGCATCTCTGTAAAAAACAAGCAGAGAGGAGAGAGAGAGAGAGAGAGAGAGAGAGAGAGAGAGAGAGCCACCATTCATGGAACTATCCAGTGTTGCCCATGGCACACCCAGAAGTAGCAAGTTCAAATCCAGTGCTTGGATCATGGTCAGATAAGTCAGCAATAGAAACTTGCAACATGAAGTCCCAGGTTTGATACTCTGGTCTCTCTCTGTCAAATAATAACAGTAATACCAAGAACAACGACACACAAAGGCTAGGCAATAGTTTACCCAGTAGAGTATATACCTTGTCATGCATGAGGCCCTGGGTTCAAACTCCAGCACCACATGAAAGCACCGTGGACAACACTGGGTGAACTCCATATAAAATAAAAAATAAATGACCTCTGGGGCTGGGGAGACAGTATAATGGTTATGCAAACAGTCTCTCATGCCTGAGGCTCTGAACTCCCAAATTCAATCCCCAGCCCCACCATAAGCCAGAGTTGAGCAGTGCTCTGGTCTTCTCTGTTTTTCTTTGTGTTGCTCTCTCAATAAAATAAAATAAAATATATTAAAATAAAATAAATGACCTCAAAGAGATATTATCTGTATGCATAAATTCATTATTCACAGTGACCAAAAAATGTTGGAAACCATCCAAGTGTCTATTGATAAATGAGTGAATAAACAAAATGTGGTTTATCTATGCAGCAGAATAATACTTACACTTTATTTTCTTTTTCTTTTGCCTCCTCCCTTTTTTAAAAGATTTATTTATTTATTTATTTTTAGATGCTATATTTCTTTTTTTTTTTTTTTTTTTTTGACTCCAGGGTTATTGCTGTGGCTCAGTGCCTGCACCATGAATCCACTGCTCCTGGAGGTCATTTTATCCCCCTTTTGTTGCCCTTGTTGTTGTAGCCTTGTTGTGGTTATTATTGTTGTTGTTGATGTTGTTCGTTGTTGGATAGGACAGAGAGAAATGGAGAGAGGAGGGGGAGACAGAGATGGGGAGAGAAAGACAGTGAAGCCTGTGAAGCAACTCCCCTGCAGGTGGGGAGCCCGGGGCTCGAACTGGGATCCTTACACCCGTCCCTGTGCTTTGCACCACATGCGCTTAACCTGCTGCGCTACCGCCCGGCCCCTTATTTATTTATTTATTCATTAATGAAAAACATAGGAGGAGAGAGAATGAGCCAGACATCACTCTGGTACATGTGCTGCCAGGGATTGAACTCAGTACCTCATGCTTGAGAGTCCAATGCTTTATCCACTGTGCCACCTCCTGGACCACCACCACCCCCTTTTTTTTTAACTTGTGATTAATAAGTTACTGGCTAAAAAAGGTATGAGATATTGTTCTGCAATATGAAAAGATGATATTGGGTCCTTTGGGACCAAATGGATGGAACTGGAGGTGATTATGCTTAGTGAAATAAGAGGTGAGAAACAACTACTGGATGATTCCACTCATATATGGTATCTAGAGAACTGAAATACATGAACTTGCAATAAAAAAAAACAGAAGCAAACAAACCGTTTCTATGTCTTTGTGAGAACTATGGTGGTTATGTGTTATCTTTGCAAGGCTGTGGACACCGAACGTTGGTGGTGGGTGTGATATGAACCCTGTAATCTTACAATCATGTAACACACTATTAATCACAAATTTAAAAATCAAGAAAGAACAGAGTAGGCAAGAAATGCTTATTCATTATACTTTTGGGAGAAAGGGCTACTCTTTCCCTAGTGGGGAAGGGCTCTGGAGAGGTGAGGTTCTGGGACAGACTGGTGAAGTAAGTTGCCTACCCAAGGAAGTCAGGATAGTGACATGGTGGTATCCGCGACTTGGTGGTAAGTTATGAGGCAGGACAAAATATTTAATAAACAGGAGTAAAAAAGGTTGTGTGCTGAAACCAGAAACTTTTTTTTTTTTTTAGTAACTTTAGACTTTGGTGCCTACAGTTTTGAAGCAGAAAAGAGATAGCGTTACAGTTCTGTTGTCTCATGATTGATTATGAGATTTTTAAAGTCTAAAGTTACTAAAAAAAAAAAAAAAGTTTTGGTTTCTCTTTTCCTTACCACAGAAAGACTAGGCCAGGAAGGCAGGTAGAGGGGAAAACAATTCATCAACATAAATAAAATAAGAAATTAGAACGGTTTATCCAGGCCAGCTTCTCCTCATTTAACCTTCTCACAAAATCCAGAGTTAGAATTATAGTGAAAAATTGCTTCATACTCGGTCACTTAAAGAATTAAATTGCATGATTAAGAGGATAACAATCATCTTACCTCTACTATTTAATTATGATCTGAAAATTCATGCCAATAGGAGACAAAAGAAGGAGGAGGAGAAGAAAGAAAGAAAGAAGGAAGGAAGGAAGAATGAAAGAAAGAAAGGAAGAGAGAAAACAAAAGAGGGTCAGGAAGATACTTTAGAGTACTAGCTTGCATGCCTGAGGCCCCAGGGCCTACAGGTACAGTCCCCAGCACCACCTTATTATGCCAGAGCTGAAGTGTCCTCCCCACCCCTCTCTACCAGAGAACTAACTGCACAGGCTTATGGTGGCGCAAGGAATTGAACTTGAAAGTTCAGAGCCTCAGGCAGAAAAGCCTTTGCAAAACCACTATGATATCTCTCCCCACTCTCCCACATGATCTGTTTAATAATAAATAAAAATTGAAAAGAGAAAAAAAAAAGCCAGAAATAATAAAAGCTACAATTGCTGGAAATATAAACTCAAAGTTACGAGATTAAAAGTTTTAATGCAGTCTTCATTAAATTAAAAGAACCTACTAGCTAAAGGGAACTTGATGACTAGAAAAATACATATATGTTAAACAAAATGATTTAAGCATGCAAATACTCTGCAGGTTATTACATTCTTAGCAAGAAAATAAAAAGGTAACACTGTTGGAGCCTAGCCAGTGGTCACTGGAGATCCAATGTGTAAGCAAACCATACAAGGCTACTTCCTTGTCATCATAATAACTGCTCTTCTCAGTGTGTTTGCTGGTATTTAAGGAGAAGGAACTAAAGCAGTTCCACAAGACCCTCATCTGTTAGAGTACAAGAAGTGTTTTGTTTCTGTTTAATCTCACAGGAATGTAACCTTTAACCACAAAGCTTGAAATAAATATGAAACTTGCAAAATGTTTTTTGGTGACAGTCTGACTGTACTTGCTCATTTAGACCAAAACATTTGCTTGCTACAGAAAACTGAATTTGCTTACTTAGTATGGAAATGAACTCAATTGTTTTACTATAGTGAATGTGCCTTTTTATAGAAGAAAAAGTTTACATTGGAGAGTGTGAGAGGCTACAAGCACAACCAAATCTGTCTGTCTGTCTGTCTGTCTCTCCATCTACCTGTCTATCTTCAGGTACACTCTTCCTCTAAAGCAAGTAGCCCATCATGACCAGTGGAATCCTGCAGACACCTATTTCCACAGACATGGTAATGGCAAAATGAGTAAATAAATGGAAACATTCTTAAACTCATTTATTTCAATAAATCATAAGGAGAAGGAAGTATTTCATGAATAATTTGAACAACTCTCAGTTAAAATTCACTGTGTAAAAAACTCAGGCTCTTGGGAGGGGGTAGATAAGCATAATGGTTATGTAAAAAGACTCTTGCCTGAGTCTCTGAAGTCCCAGATTCAATCCTCCCCCCATAGAAACAGCCTGGATTGAAGTGTTTTGCTGCCATCTTGTGGACATACTGCAGAATATTTCTAAATAGAAATTTGTCTAGCCCCAATGTATTATTTAGATTTTAATAAATATACCTGCAACAACATGGAAAAGATAACAGAGCCATGTCTGAGGCAACAACTGTCCCAGATTCAATCTCCAGACCTACCATAATTCAGAGCTGAGCTGTGCTCTGGTAGAAAAATGAAAGAACAGTGCTACCTGGGAGGTGGCACATTGCTGGAGCCATGTGCCTATAATTAAACTCCTCCAGTCCAGAAGGTGCTTATGAGTTTCCACTTTGTGGATGAGAACACAGAGGCTCGCCATCCTTCAGAAACCCAAGGTCCAAGGCTTTCAGTCCTCATAAAGGCTTGAACAGTAACATCCGGAAAAATTCACAAAGAAAGGGGGGAAGGCAGTGGCAGGCAGTGGCACTCCTGGTTAAACACACACACTACAGTACACAAGGGCCTGGGTTCAAAGCCCCTGGTCCCCACCTGCATGGGGAAGATTCACACGTGATAAAGTAGGGCTGTCTCCCTCTCTATCTCCCCCCCAAATTTCTCTTTGTCTCTATCCAATAATAAATAAGTAAAAAAAAAAATTCTCAAGGGTAGAAAACAGGGATTGTGAGTAGCAAGAGGATTTCCTTGCTAATCTTGTGCTTGAGGGCTTGGTTTTAAAGCAATCTGTGTCCCTGGAAAGCAGATGCTGGGTGAGGGCTAGGGCAAGGTGGACACTGCACAAGGAAGCAGCTGAACAGTGGAGAGAAGGAACAAAAACACTTTCCCCCCATTTCACCACCATCATTTGGAGATGCATGAACACTGTCAGAGGCTCTGGTTGACGACATGAGAGAGGTGTCACCTTATGCTCCAAGCATCTGAGCCTACAATTCCCTCCATGCTCTCCCTGTGACCATCTTGAGCTCAGAGCCTCAAGAGACAGGGGTCCTAGTCCCAGGGGACCCTCCCTCCCATCCATCAGAGTTTGGCTGTCACTACCTGAGAGGGACAAAACGTACGACACCAGAGAAGAAAAACTGATTCCAGCCCCGGCAACAACCTGGGACGTTCACTTAGTTTCCTCCAACCACAACATGGGAGCACTGAGGTCTCCCTCCTGGGACCATCTGGAAACTCTGAACTGAAACGGTGGGAACTCTGTGAATTGCTGGGCACATACCTTGGTGGGCAGGGGCAGGGCAGAGAAGGGAAGGAAGAAAAGCTTATCAAACCCACCCCACATCCTTCCGGGCCCACTGCCACCTGGCCTGACTGAGGTTAGGGAAAGTCTTACCAACCCCCTCCCAGGAGACTGGACTGGGAGATGCCCTCATAGAAGACTTCAGGGCCTGCAGCTTTGTTTTGGTTTGGTTTTTGACTAGTGCACTGCTGAGCTCTGGCTTACGGTAGTGCTGGGAAATGAACCTGGGAATCGAGCTCAGAGCCTCAAGCATGAAAGTCATTTTAAAAAATATATTTATTTATTTATTCCCTTTTGTTGCCCTTGTTTTATTGTTGTGGTTATTATTGTTGTTATTGATGTCATCGTTGTTGGATAGGACAGGGAGAAATGGAGAGAGGAGGAGAAGACAGAGGGGGAGAGAAAGACAGACACCTGCAGACCTGCTTCACCGCCTGTGAAGTGACTCCCCTATAGGTGGGGAGCCAGGGGCTCAAACCGGAATCCTTATGCCGGTCCTTGCGCTTTGTGCCACGTGCACTTAACCCACTGCGCTACCGTGTACTTTGCTTTCTCCCCAGTCCTTTGTGTATTCCTGAAGGCCCTGACCACCCCAATCTCAGCCTCCCTTTAGACCAATCAAAACATAGGCCCTGAGAACAAACCATTGTAATAAAGATCCCCCCCCCCGAGCTGGGGGCTTGCACATGCCTGATTTCAAGACTTCAGCTAACCTTTTCAGATAAAGAAATAGAGCCAGAGAGAGATGGTACTGGAGTTTTCTTCAGTGCCATGAGACTCTCATGCAATGTCAGGGCTCAAACCTGAGCTACCTGGTCATGTGTTACCTGGTGAGTAGTCCCTCTGACCCTGGAATAAGAACTTCTAACCAACATGAGATAAACAATGTGATGTAATTTCTGTACAACACAAACTTAATGTTTTGTGTTTTTTTTGGAAACTTACTATTTTAGTCTTGTGACCTTATCTGGTATAAATAAATGGTTATTGGTTAGTTCTGTTAGACTTTGGAAGTGGACAGCATTTTCTGCCCTGAATCTCTAAGAATATTATCACAGATTGAATTCTAAAGTCCAGGGGCCCTTCTTCACTGAGACAGAAACCACTGAAAGGGGGTGGGGGGAAGGAAGGAAAGGAGAGGAGATAAGTAGATATTTATAAAGCAACTACAGGGAGTTGGGCGGTAGCGAAGCAGGTTAAGCACACGTGGCAGTGGCACAAAGCGCAAGGACCTGCGTAAGGATCCCGGTTCGAACCCCGGCTCCCCACCTGCAGGGGAGTCGCTTCACAGGCAGTGAAGCAGGTCTGCAGGTGTCTTATCTTTCTCTTCCCCTCTCTGTCTCCCCCCCTCCATTTCTCTGTCCTATCCAACAACAACAACATCAATAACTACAACAATAAAGCAACAAGGGCAACAAAAGGGAATAAATAAATATTTAAAAAAAAAAAGCAACTACAATGTGTTAAGGGCTTTATCTCTTTAGCTCCCCTGATGCACCATGAAGCAGGCCTGTCATTCCCACTTTAGAGATAAGTAATCAGGGGCTCAAGCAGTTAGATAATGAGTTCTTGGTCAACAGCTAACCTGTGTCAGAATATCTAGGCCTGACTCTAAGTCTGGAGCCTTTCCTCAACCTGTATCACGTGAAAACATAAACGAGATGACACCTTTCAGTAACGGCACACTCTCTCTCTTACACTCCTGGCTTACTAGAGGGTTAGGAAAAGGAAAGGAGCAGAGCAATGAGCACTGATCACTGTTTTCCTACTCCAGGGTTCCGAATGGGGAAGGCAGGAGCTGGTGAGCAAATGGATGAGGAGATAATTGGAAAGTGAGGTTTCCAGGATGGAAGACTATGACTGAAGACATAGTACTGTCTGTCCCTATTGGGCTCTTCTTGGCAATCCTTAGTAAAGAAACCAGCACCCTGGTTGGGAAATTCATTATGCTTTCTTTTTTATAAATATTTTTATTGGATAGAGACAGAGAAATTGAGAGGGGTGTGGGAGATAGAGAGAGAAAGAGACAGAGAAACATTTGTAGCCCTGCTTGACCACTTGTGAAGCTTTCCCTCTGCAGTGGAGACCAGGGGCTTGAACCTGGGTCCTTGTACACTATAATGTGTGCACTTAACCAGGTGCCACCTGGCCCCAAAATTCACTCTTTTTTTTTTAATATTTATTTATTCCCTTTTGTTACCCTTTTTTTTATTGTTGTAGTTATTATTGATGTCGTCGTTGTTGGATAGGACAGAGAGAAATGGAAAGAGGAGGGGAAGACAGAGAAGGGGAGAGAAAGACACCTGCAGACCTGCTTCACCGCCTGTGAAGCGACTCCCCTGTAGGTGGGGAGCTGGGGGCTCGAACAGAGATCCTTACGCTGGTCCTTGTGCTTCACGCCACATGCACTTAACCAGCTGCGCTACCCGTCTGACTCCCCACAGGGATATCTTCTACAGCACCTCTGAAGAGCTCTACTTACACGCTTGCAGAAAGAGAGAGCCTACTCACTCTCAATGAATGTCTTGTTTGTGTTCAGCTGTGAATGAGAAAATGTTCTTCTGGCTGAATTAATCTGTCTTGCTGCATTAATCTGCCTTGCTGTATTTTCTGGACATACAGCACATTTTTTACCCCCATATATATATATATATTTACTTATTTATCTTAGAGACAGAGAAGAGGGAATGGATAGGGAAAGTACGTGTGTGTGTGTGTGTGTGAGTGTGTGTGTGTGTGTGTGTGTGTGTGTGTGAGAGAGAGAGAGAGAGAGAGAGAGGGAGGGAGAGAACTGTAGTATTCTTTACTGCTTGAGAAGTTTCCATCTGCAGGTGGGGACTGGGGGCTTGAACCCAGGTTCTTTTATTTTATTTTATTTATTATTTATTTTCCCTTTTGTTGCCCTTGTTGTTTTTTATTGTTGTAGTTATTATTGCTGCTGTTGTGATCGTTGTTGGATAGGACAGAGAGAAATGGAGAGAGGAGAGGAAGACAGAGAGGAGGTGAAAAAGACAGACAACTACAGACCTGCTTTACCGCTTATGAAGCAACTCCCCTACAGGTGGGGAGCTGGGGGCTCGAACCCAGATACTTATGCAGGTCCTTGCGCTTCGCGCCATGTGCGCTTAACCCACTGTGCTACCGCCCAACTTCCAAACCCAGGTTCTTGCTCATGGTAACCTGTGCACTCAACCAGATGTGGGGCCCAGGTGGTGGCATAAATTATTGGCTAAGTGCATGTATTACCATGCACAAAGATCCAGATTCAAGTCCTCAGTCCCCACCAGCAGGGGGAAAGCTTCACAAGTGGTGATGCAGTGCTGCAGATGTCGTTCTTCTGTATCTTCTCACCTCAATTTCTGTTCTCTCTTTTTAAAAAATATTTATTTATTTATTCCCTTTTGTTGCCTTTGTTGTTTTATTGTTGTAGTCATTGTTGGATAGGACAGAGAGACATGGAGAGAGGAGGGGAAGACAGAGAGGGGGAGAGAAAGACAGACACCTGCAGACCTGCTTCACTGCCTGTGAAGCGACTCCCCTGCAGGTGGGGAGCCGGGGGCTCAAACCCGGATCCTTCCGCCAGTCCTGTCCTTGCGCTTCGGGACACATGAGCTTAACCTATTGCACTACCGCTCAACTCCCAATTTCTCTTTGTTCTATCAAATGAAAAAATAAATAAAGTAAAACACACACACACAAAAAGAATGAAAGAGTGGTCTGGGAGGTGGCATAGTGGCTAAGGAACTAGACTCTCAAGCATGAGGTCCTGAGTTCAATCCCCGGCAGCACATGTACCAGAGTGATGGCTGGTTCTTTCTCTTCTCCTGTCTTTCTCATGAATAAATAAATAAAAAAGGAAAGAAAGAAAGGAAGAAAGAAAGAAAGAAAGGAAGGAAGGAAGAAGAAGAAAAAAAAGAAACACTCAACCTGGTGCTCCACTGCTCGGCCCCTATACAGAAATTTGTATTCACTGTCCTCTGGGATCTGAGAGCGATCTTCATGAAGCCAGCTCATCCCTACCCTGAGTCCCCTCCCCGTCCCCAGAGTATCTTTCTCTGATATCACCGTGTACTTTGCACAGAATAATTTTCACATGTCTCGTTCCCTGGGGCTCCACCCACTCCAGCTGCTCAGTGTTCCCTTACAAGTAATTGTGCCCAGATCAACACAATCAACTTGCCCAATGTGACCTAACGAGGACAAAGTGCAGGAAAGGAACCACTTCCTAAAATCTACACTCTGAGATTCTATTCTTTTTTTTTTTTTTTTTTTTTTTGCCTCCAGGGTTATCGCTGGGGCTCGTGCCCACACTACAAATCCACTGGTACTGATGGCTAGTTAGTTTTCTTTAGAATATGTGTCCAGGGATGGAATAACTGAGTCCCACAAATATTCATAATTCTTCTAAGTTCCTAACTTCAAAGTTGCCTTTTCAACCACCTCCTTGGCAGGGGGAGTTTTAGGTATCTAAAGCAGCAGCCTGATCTTTTTTGATTGACTTTGATCTTGAGCGCATGGCTTCAAGTCCCATGCTATCAGTGACAGTGAATGTGTCTCTCATTCACTGGAAGGAGCCCCTTCAGTAGATAGCTTTCTGACCCTGCCAAGCGGCTGCTAAATCAGCATAAGGCAGAGATGATGGTTTGCTCCGAGTTAGGCAAAGGTCTCACTACCAGGCATGCGTTTTGTTCACCCAGGAAAGTGAGATGACAGGGACAGGATTATAGCAGGGGAAATGATCTGGCTTTCTCTCTCAAAGCTAAGGCAGCCATCTGAGGCTACAAATTGCTCAAAAACCCAGTAGACAGAATAGATGTGCAAAGGACACCTCCTAATGTGGGCAGGAGTTGAGGCAAAACTACAAACCAATGCTATGCATCTACTTAAATTATTTAAAATTATAAGTCACTCCAACAGTTTAATATACTGTGCTTCTTTTCTCTACCTTGATAAACACATGTTAGAAGACCATGTACAGGGGGTCGGGCGGTGGCGCAGTGGGTTAAGCTCATGTGGTGCAAAGCGCAAGGACCGGCGTAAGGATCCCGGTTCAAGTCCCGGGCTCCCCACCTGCAGGGGAGTCGCTTCATAGGCTGAAGCAGGTCTGCAGGTGTCTATCTTTCTCTCCACCTCTTTGTCTTCCCCTCCTCTCTCCATTTCTCTTTGTCCTGTCCAACAACGAACAACATCAACAATGGCAATAATAGTAACCACAATGAGGCTACCACAACAAGGGCAACAAAAGGGGAAAAAAATGGCCTCCAGGAGCGGTGGATTCATGGTGCAGGCACCGAGCCCAGCAATAACCCTGGAGGGGAAAAAAAAAAAAAAGAAGACCAGGTACAGGCAGTCTGGGAGGTAGCACAGTAGATAAAATGGTGGACTCTTAAGCATTAAGTCTGAAGTTTGATTCCTGGCATAAGATGTAATAGAGGAATTCATATATATATATATATATATATATATATGGAGTTGGGCAGTAGCGCAGCGAATTAAGTGCATGTGGCATGATGCACAAGGACTGGAGGAAGGATCCCAGTTCGAGCCCCAGGCTCCCCACCTGCAGGGGAGTCGCTTCACAGTTGGTGAGGCAGGTCTGCAGGTGTCTTTCTCTCTCCTCTCTGTCTTCCCCTCCTCTCCATTTCTCTCTGTCCTATCTAACAATGATGACATCAATAACAACAACAATAATAACTACAACAACAATAAAAAAACAAGGGCAACAAAAGGGAAAATAGGGAGGCGGAGCTACGAGCAGCAGATCGCTTTCTCTCCTCTCCTCTCCTCTCCTCTCCCGGATCAACTAGGAATACCAAAGGAGACCACCCGGGACCGAAACAAGACAGGACTAGAATGACCACAGGAACCCAGTAAATCACCGGTGAGTACAAACACGCGTGGCTGGTGACAGAGAGGAGAGAGGGGCCTAAGGAGAGATTAAGTGACTGCTAACACTTCAGCAGTTTATCAGTTGAGACACCACCTCCAGTCTGCTCCACCAACAAGGGGACAGCTTAAGGGAGGAGAGGACTCCCCAGAGACTCACCAAGTGCAACTCTGAGTCTCCATTGCTACTACCCTGAGAATCTGGAGCAGTGACAGGAAGGGACACTAGGGGACAGAGATCTAACCAGGAAACTCAGAAGACCTATACCTCAGTGGCATAACTGAGGGGCTGTGAAAGTCTCTTTGCATAACCACTGGATTATCTCTGCCACACCCTGCTTTATCTCTTGGTCAGTAGTCAGTGATTAAGTTAAGAAGCCTATTGATAGTTTAAAAGACCTCAGGCTCCCATAGCCTACAGGGAAGGAAAAAAAAAAAAAAGAAAGAAAGAGGCTTTTAAACCACTGAGCTCCAACTCAGGGATTGAAATAACTGTTAACTTCCACCACTGTGAACCCTTTAACTTACTTAGACACAAGTCAATCCAGGCAATAGTGATCAATAAAAAGTACTGATAAAGGGAACTCATAACATAATATATAAAATGGTTAAAACAACAAGAAAAAATATTGGAGAATCAAACCAGGACAAGAGTCCAGCTAAAAGTCCTCCAGAGGGTGAAGCACAAAATAACGAGTTCAACATCCACACATTAGCTAAGGAAAAAAATAACAGGAGTGAGTACAGAATTTGAAAAAATTGTAATCAGAAATGCAGGAACAACAAATGAGAATATGGAAGAAAATACTAATTATCTCATGGTTATTAGAGAGCTGAAAGCTGAAATCACTGAGCTAAGAATGCAACTAGCTGAACAAGCTAAAACAGTATCAGAGCAGGGCAACAAAATAGATGAACTCCAGAAAACAGTAGAGGGCAGAGAGAATAGAATCTATGAGGCTGAAGACAGAATTAGCAAGATTGAGGATGAATTAGAGACAACTAAAAAAGAAGTAAGAGATCTCAAAAAGAGATTAAGAGATGCTGAAAACAACAACAGAGTCCTATGGGATGACTTCAAAAGAAACAATATACGCATTATTGGCATACCAGAGGAAGAAAGAGAAGGGGAGGAAGAAAGCATTTTCCAGGCCATAGTAGCTGAAAACTTCTCTAGTCTAGACAACAGCAAAGACATAAAAATTCAAGAAGCCCAGAGGGTCCCAAACAGAATTAACCCAGACCTAAAGACACCAAGACATATCATACTTAGAATGGAAAGGAATAAGGATAAAGAAAGGATCCTCAAGGCTGCAAGAGAAAAACAAAGAGTCACCTACAAAGGAAAACCCATAAGATTAGCAGCAGACTTCTCCATACAAACACTACAGGCCAGAAGAGATTGGCAAGATATCTATCGAGTGCTCAATGAGAAAGGCTTTCAGCCAAGAATACTATATCCTGCTAGACTGTCATTCAGACTAGATGGAGGCATCAAAACCTTCTCAGACAAGCAACAGTTGAAGGAAGCAACCATCACCAAGCCTGCCCTGAAAGAAGTTCTGAAAGGTCTCCTATAAACAACCAGACCACCACAAATAGGACATCTATCAAAACACTCTAAAACTCTTCAAGAATGGCGTTAAAATATCTTCAATCTTTGATATCAATAAATGTCAGTGGCCTGAATTCACCTATTAAAAGACACAGAGTAGGAAGATGGATCAGAAAACACAACCCAACAATATGCTGTCTACAGGAAACTCACCTAACTCAACAAGACAAACACAGACTTAGACTGAAAGGATGGAAAACTATCATACAAGCCAATGGCCCACAAAAAAGGGCAGGAACATCTATTCTCATATCTGACATGATAGACTTTAAAATAGATAAGATTAAAAAAGATAGGAATGGACACTACTTAATGCTCAGAGGATCAGTCAGTCAAGAGGACTTAACAATTATTAACATCTATGCACCCAATGAGAAGTCATCTAAATACATCAAACTTCTACTGAAAGAGCTACAGCAATATATTAACAGTAACACAATCATAGTAGTGGACTTCAACACCCCACTCTCTCAACTTGACAGATCATCCAGGAAGAAAATCATAAAGACATAAGGGAGCTAAATGAAGAGATAGATAAACTAGAACTATTGGACATTTTCAGAGTCATTCATCCCAAGAAACTGGAATACACATTTTACTCAAATCCACATGGATCATTCTCAAGGATAGACCATAAGTTAGGCCACAAAGACAGCATCAGCCAATTCAAGAGCACTGAAATCATCCCAAACATCTTCTCAGACCACAGTGGAATTAAACTAACACTTAACATTCAAGAAAAGATTAGTAACAGTGCCAAAATGTGGAAGCTCAACAGTACACTTCTTAACAACTTCTGGGTCAAAGAGGAAATCAAGGAAGAAATCAAAATGTTTCGAGAGTTCAATGAAAATGAAGACACAAGCTATCAAAATATTTGGGACACAGCTAAAGCAGTCCTAAGAGGGAAGTTCATAGCTATACAAGCAAGCACACATTAGGAAACAAGAAAAAGCACAAATAAACAGCCTGATTGCACATCTTAAAGACCTAGATGAAGAACAACAAAGGAACCCTAAAGCAACCAGAAGGACAGAAATCACTAAAGTTAGGGCAGAAATAAATAACATTGAGAATAGGAAAACCATACAAAAGATCAACGAAAGTAAATGCTGGTTCTTCGAAAGAGTAAAGAAAATCAACAAACCTTTAGCCAGACTCACAAAACAAAAAAGGGAGAAGACCCTAATAAATCGGATAGTAAATATAAGTTGAGATATCACAACAGACACCGCAGAAATTCAACATATCATGCGAGGCTTCTATGAACAACTGTATGCCACCAAGCTAGAGAACCTGGAAGAAATGGACGATTTCCTAGATACCTACCAACTTCCAAAACTAAGTAAAGAGGAAGTGGATAACATGAACAGGCCCATCACAGCTAATGAAATTGAAACAGTTATCAAAAATCTTCCCAAAAATAAAAGTCCTGGGCCAGATGGTTTTACAAATGAATTCTACAAAACCTTCAAAGAAGAACTAATACCTCTACTTTTAAAAGTCTTCCAGAAGATTGAAGACACTGGAATACTCCCTGCCAGCTTCTATGAAGCCAATGTCACCCTGATACCAAAAGCAGACAAGGACACAACCAAAAAAGAAAACTACAGACCAATATCTCTGATGAACATAGATGCGAAAATATTGAAAAAAATTCTAGCCAACCAGATACAGCAGTATATCAAAAAGACTGTTCATCATGACCAAGTGGGGTTTATCCCAGGCATGCAAGGTTGGTTTAATATACGTAAATCAATCAATGTGATCCACCACATCAACAAAAGCAAGACCAAAAACCACATGGTCATATCAATAGATGCAGAGAAAGCCTTTGACAAAATACAACATCCCTTTATGATCAAAACACTACAAAAAATGGGAATAGATGGAAAATTCCTGAAGATAGTGGAGTCTATATATAGCAAACCTACAGCCAACATCATACTCAATGGTGAAAAACTGGAAGCATTTCCACTCAGATCAGGTACTAGACAGGGCTGCCCACTATCACCATTCCTATTCAACATAGTGTTGGAAGTTCTTGCCATAGCAATCAGGCAGGAGCAAGGCATTCAAGGGATACAGATTGGAAGAGAAGAAGTCAAACTGTCCTTATTTGCAGATGAAATGATAGTATACATGGAAAAACCTAAGGAATCCAGCAAGAAGCTTTTGGAAATCATCAGGCAATACAGTAATGTGTCAGGTTATAAAATTAACATTCAAAAGTCAGTGGCATTCCTCTATGCAAACACTAAGTTAGAAGAAATTGAAATCCAGAAATCAATTCCTTTTACTATAGCAACAAAAACAATAAAATATCTAGGAGTAAACCTAGCCAAAGAAGTGAAAGACTTGTACACTGAAAATTATGAGTCACTACTCAAAGAAATTGAAAAAGACACAAAGAAGTGGAAAGATATTCCATGTTCATGGGTTGGAAGAATTAACATCATCAAAATGAATATATTACCCAGAGCCATCTACAAATTTAATGCTATCCCCATCAAGATCCCAAGCACATTTTTTAGGAGAATAGAACAAATGCTACAAATGTTTATCTGGAACCAGAAAAGACCTAGAATTGCCAAAACAATCTTGAGAAAAAAGAACAGAACCGGAGGCATCACACTCCCAGATTTCAAACTGTATTATAGGGCCATTGTCATCAAAACTGCTTGGTACTGGAACATGAATAGACACACTGACCAGTGGAATAGAATTGAGAGCCCAGAAATGAGGCTCCACACCTATGGACATCTAATCTTTGACAAAGGGGCCCAGACTATTACATGGGGAAAGCAGAGTCTCTTCAACAAATGGTGTTGGAAACAATGCATTGAAACATGCAGAAGAATGAAACTGAATCACTGTATTTCACCAAATACAAAAGTAAATTCCAAGTGGATCAAGGACTTGGATGTTAGACCACAAACTATCAAATACTTAGAGGAAAATATTGGCAGAACTCTTTTCCACATAAATTTTAAAGACATTTTCGATGAAACGAATCCAATTACTAAGAAGAGTAAGGCAAGTATAAACCTATGGGACTACATCAAATTAAAAAGCTTCTTCACAGCAAAAGAAACCACTACCCAAACCAAGAGACCCCTCACAGAATGGGAGAAGATCTTTACATGTCATACATCAGATAAGAGTTTAATAACCAACATATATAAAGAGCTTGCCAGACTCAACAACAAGACAACAAATAACCCCATCCAAAAATGGGGGGAGGACTTGGACAGAATATTCACCACAGAAGAGATCCAAAAGGCTGAGAAGCACATGAAAAAATGCTCCAAGTCTCTGATTGTCAGAGAAATGCAAATCAAGACAACAATGAGATATCACTTCACTCCTGTGAGAATGTCATACATCAGAAAAGGTAACAGCAGCAAATGCTGGAGAGGGTGTGGGGTCAAAGGAACCCTCCTGCACTGCTGGTGGGAATGTCAATTGGTCCAACCTCTGTGGAGAACAGTCTGGAGAACTCTCAGAAGGCTAGAAATGGACCTACCCTATGACCCTGCAAATCCTCTCCTGGGGATATATCCTAAGGAACCCAACACATCCATCCAAAAAGATCTGTGTACACATATGTTCTTGGCAGCACAATTTGTAATAGCCAAAACCTGGAAGCAACCCAGGTGTCCAACAACAGATGAGTGGCTGAGCAAGTTGTGGTCTATATACACAATGGAATACTACTCAGCTGTAAAAAATGGTGACTTCACCGTTTTCAGCCAATCTTGATGGACCTTGAAAAAATCATGTTGAGTGAAATAAGTCAGAAACAGAAGGATCAATATGGGATAATCTCACTCTCAGGCAGAAGTTGAAAAGCAAGACCAGAAAAGAAAACACAAGTAGAACCTGAAATGGAATTGGGATATCGCACCAAAGTAAAAGACTCTGGGGTGGGTGGGTGGGTAGAATATAGGTCCATGAAGGATGATCAATGACATAGTGGGAATTGTATTGTTAAATGGGAAACTGGGGAATGTTATGCATGTAGAAACTATTGTGTTTACTGTTGAATGTAAAACATTAATTCCCCAATAAAGAAATAAATTTTTAAAAAAGGGAAAATAAATATAAAAAATTAAAATATATATCTAAATATCTATTTATTATTGGATAGAGACAGAGATTGAAAGGGGAAAGGGAAATAGAGGGAGAGAGACAGAGAGACAGAGGACCTGCAGTCCGTAAGTTTTTCCCTGCAGATGGGGACCAAGGGCCTGACCGCAGTCCTGGCAGACTACAGTGTATGTGCTTAACCAGGTGCGCCACCACCTGGCCCATCTATATGAAGGATGAGGTACAAATATAGAATCCCTGGCCTCCCTGGACTCTCCAGGTGTCTGGACTTGAATGAAGTAGTGAGACCTAGTCCTGGTGGGACTACTGGCCCATCTGCTTTCTTTTCTGTTCTAGGGATCTGTGAACTCACAGGTCATTTGTGTAAGTGTTGTGCCACAGCCCCAAATATCTAGAAAAAAAAAAAATCAACCACACAGCTCCCTTTTAGCCACTTTTAGCTTCCCACAGTCTGCCCTTGAGAGAATGGAGCATCTGGGAATTCTGGAGTCCAGAACTTGGCTCTAAAAGGAGGAGCACAGGCACCAGGTGGGCACTCCTGGACCCTGTGGAGTTTTCATTGTGACCAGAGCCCCTGCATGCTGCCTCTCCAGTGGATGTGTAAGAGCGATCCTGGTGGCTTGCCATCTCTCCGCTTCTGAATGCAGAGGCGGTGCTATGCAGCTTATATTCCTCATCCATTACCGTGCCTGTCACCTACCCATCATGTTGCACAATGCCTCACACTTTAGAAGTTCCATAGGCATTATGCATCCCGGAGAGCCAAAAGGTTCAAATGACTCGCCTAACGTCACACAGCTAGGGGCTAAATTTGAACTCTCATCGCCATCCCGCTTCTTTTGCAATGTTTATTCAGTCTCTGAGAGTTTATTTAGTCTCAGGCCATTGTCTCTGCCCCTCCGCTTCCCCTGGGCTTTTAGTCTCTCTCCCTCCCTCCCTCCATCACGCGGTCCGCTCCTCCCGCTCCCCCCGCCAGCCCCCCTTCTCCCCTCCAGCTGGGACCCCCCCGAGGCCCCGCCCCTCCCCTCAGGACGTCACGTGCCGCCCCATCCCCCCGCGCCTGCGCACTGCTTATTTCCCGCTGTCAGGATGAGGAGGCGGAGGTCGGCTCTCGCGTCCGTCTCTGCCCGCGGCTGTGGCGGCGCCGGCGGCTCCAGCTTTAGCGGTTCCTTCCTGGGCGGCGGTGGCGGCGGCGGCTCGGTGGACGCCTCTTCCGCCAGCTGAGCCCGCGGGAGTCCCGGACGCCGCTTCCCCGCCCAGCCCGGCTCCTCGAGGCGGGCCGCCTGGCCATGGCGCAGCCGGGCCCGGCTCCTCAGCCTGACGGTGAGGCGCCCACCATGGCAGGCGCGGCGGGCGCGGCCTGCCCGGCGCCGGCGTCGCGGGGGGGAACCTCGGGGCGGCGGGCAGGGCGCGCGCAGGCCCCGAGGGTGACCCCGCCGGGCGGGGGCGGGAGCGGGAGCGCGCGGGTTCCGGCGCGGGCTGCGCGCGAGGCGGCGCTGGGGGGCCCGGGCGGCCGCCTGTGGGGAGGGGGCGGGCGGCGCGCGGGAAGGGCGCGGGGAGGCTCGCGGGGGCCCGGCGCTCGCCTGGGGGGGTGCGCGGAGGGCGAGCGGGGCGGCCTGGGGCGGCGGCGGCGGCGGCGGCACGTGGCTCCTGCCCGTGGGGAGGATGGATGGAGACCGGCGCCCGGAGGTCCCGGCTTCGGGAAGAAACAAATCTCGGCCTCGGTGGTGGCGCGCGCCCTCCTGCCCGGCCCCTCCACGCCGCGGAGCCCGCGGCACCCAGTTGCGCGATAGAAGGTCATGAGTTCGAATCAGTTAGCTGGGTTTTATGAGCATTTATTAGCCGGGAAGGCAGAGTGCCTGACGGATGGATGCACAGTACCGGGGTCTGGGGATCCGGAGGACCCGGAGCCTTCACTCACAAGCTCAGCGCACATTTCTTTTGCAACTCATCATGCCGTTTACATTTTTATTTATTTCCTTATTTATTCATTTTCAAAATAGCAACACGTGTGTGTAAAGCGGTTAATGTTAGGGAAGTATGCGGGACCAAGTGGTTTTGAGTATGTTGCAGTCAAGGCAACGTGTCTATTTTTTTTTTAATTTCTTTATTGGGGAATTAATGGTTTAGAGTCAAGAGGAAAAATAAAATACAATCGTTTGTACATGTGTGACATGCCTCAGTTTCCCACAGAACAATTCAAACCCCACTCGGTCCTCCAGGACCTGAACAACCCCCTCCCTCTCCCCCACCCCAGAGTCTTTTTTTTTTTTTTTTTTTACTTTGGTGCAATACCCCACAAGGTGTCTGTTTTATATACAGCACTAACATTTCTGGAATGAAAATAACGAGCTCTCTGCAGATTTATCAAGGTTGTCAGGCTCCTTCATGCCCCTCTGGGAGCAGGACTCAGCTCTGCTTTGACCACCTGCAGCGATCTTGGGAAGTCCTGTGCTTTGCCTTTGTCTTTGGTTGGTCCTCCTCCATCCAGCTGAGAAAGTTCTTGCAGGTGTATTTGTCTAAACAGTGTGTGTGTGTTGGGTAGAGAGAGATAGAGAGGGAGAAGAGACAGAAACACCTGCAGTCCTGCTTCACCACTCGTGAAGGTGTTTGTGTGTTGATGAAGATATGGTGCCCATGCATTTAATAACTATTTTAAAACTGGCCTTTGCCCAAAGTTGTCTCTTAAAATAACTTTTTATTGAAAACTCTCGCTTTTGTTCTCACCTTTGGGGAAGCTTGAAACAATGTTATCAGATTTTAAGACCAGCTGCTTTCTTGGAAGCAAACTTCAGAGTTTGTTGGTCTCTAGTTTTTAGTGTAGGTTTTGTTATTGAGAACAAACGTCCTAAGCAGGCCACTGGAGTTGTACAATAATCTACGTGCTTTTACTATTGCAGTAGAAGAGAAGGGAGGCGTTTCTGGTGGACTATTGGGGAAACTAGGATGTTTTTAGACTTCATTTTTAACTCTTACCTACATTTGGTGTCAGGGAAAGAAAACTGTATTTTCCACAAATGCCTCTTTGTCACTGCTGACAGAGAGCTCCAGTGCCTTCTGGTTCTCCTCTGGACTGGTAGGTATGCTGGACTGGCTGCTATCTTTTGAGTTGCATGGAAACAAACTTCTAGGGCAGCTCAGGTAACCTGACTGTGTGGAGTCAAAATTCCCTGCCTCTTTCAAATAGTGAAATTATCTTCCTTCTAAATAGGCAGAAGTGACCAAGCACTTGAAAGAGGCTACAAAAAATTAGCTTTAGGAAACCTTGTATTTTTTGCTGTTCTCATGATAAGTTTATTCCATATATTTCAAATCCTGTGACTCCGGTTTCGGATTTAGTTTGCAACAGTTGTAATATTTTGTTTGCAATTAATATAGTAAACAAGCAACCGTAGCTACCATATACAGATGGAAAAAAATTGGGTATATTTGAGTGCTTTTCTTTGGTATTTTTCTTTTATTGGATAGAAACAGGGAAATTGGGAGGGGGTGGGGAAGGGCAAAAGACAAGAGACAGCCACAGCACTACTTCACATTCCTGAAACTTCCCTCTGCAGGTGGGGACTCTGGGCTTGAACCCAGGTCTGTGCATATGGTAATGTGTACACTTTGACCAGTTGTGCTACCAACCAACTCTGAGTGCTTTGTTTTGTGTCACTGTCATTTTTGAAGTTTATTTTGGGGATTTTTTTTTTTTTTTTCTGTGAACTTGTACAGAGTCAGTGTCTGTTTCTTTCTCTGTTTCTCTTTGACTTTTGTCACCCCCGGGGGCTTTTCATTGTTCCAGCCTGACTTTTTTCAGAGAGAAAAATACCAAAGCACTGAAGCTTTCTCCAGTGCTGTGGGAGTTGGGCTTGAATTTGAACTTGGGTCTTGGGCATGGCAAAGCAGGCACACTAGTTCACTATTCAGGTAAATTGTTTTGTACTCTAGTAAAAGATTAAAGATGTGTATAAATTGAAATGTAGACCTTTTTTTCATCCCTCCTAAGGTATGTATTCTACTGGATGAGCTATCTCCCAACTCTGCTAATTTTCTCCTTTCTTTCTTTCTCTTTCTCTAGGATAGAGAGACATTGAAGGGGGTGGGGGAGGTAGAGGAGAGAGAGAGAGAGAGACTTGCAGTATTGCATCACTGTTCCTGAAGCTCCCCCCCACAGGTGGGGGCTGGGGGCTTGAACTGCACATTCTTGATCATGATAATGCCTATTCTGTACTGTGCCACTGCCCACTCCCATGGTTTTCTTTTTCCTTAGTTGTTTGAAATTCCTTATTTTGTAAATTAAAAAAAAAATTATCTAAAATTCAATACTTTTTCTAACTTTTATTTAGATTTTCCCCCTTCAAACAGTTCCTTATATTTAGGATTTTGCCATATTACATGGTACGTACTTGATAATCTTTTTCTGTACAAATTAGCCCACATATCACTATAGTTTTTTTTAAATAATACTGAAAATAATCCAACATTATAATTTTTAAAGCGGTAGTTAGTTGTATTTAGTGAAGATGTATCATGTTCCAAGAAAACTATTTAAATGGAAGAATGTTTTCTTGTGACTGTAGCCCATATGCTTTAACTTCTCTTAGCACTCATTTCATATAAACGGATAAAAGCAAATTATGGCATGAACAAAATTCACTACAGTTATATATGATTACTTTCCAGTATAACTTCAAGATATTTGGTACTTTTTTTTTTTTTTTTTTTAAGATTTTCAGGTTGTGTTTACAGCCCAACACCAGCTGATCATTTCATTTCACCTTGAGAATTTCATACATGGATCACCAAGGTTTTAGACCTGGATTTTCTCTTATCTATCTGAAAAAAAGTGTGCCTGGAGTGGTGAAGCCCTGGAGCCAGAGACAGCAACAGAAAAGATGGTATTACGCAGTTGATAAGTGTTTGTGTGCCTATTTTATGCCAAACCCTGTGCTAGCCTCTAGGAATTACAGTGATAAACTGAATCAGATCTAGTCACTGTTTCTAGATAGTGTATAAGATAGACATTAACTAGGTAGTCCCACAGACAAGTGTGAGACTATTTGACAAATAGGAATGCCCACTTTTTTCCAGGGACAGTTATAGTTTATTTGTAGTACATCACTGGCTAACACAGATATGAATACTCTTGCCCTTGTGTGAGAAGCAGATAAAAAAACAACAAACATAAACTAATGGTTTGAGTTGGTAGGTGATAGTGAGCAGGATAAAACAAAAGGGAGTAGATTGTTTTTCAGTTGAGCAGTCTAGGTCCCATTATTGAGGTGACACTTTAGTAGGCTGGAAGCAGAGCACCTAAGGAAGAAGCCTATCTTCCAAGACGTCACTTCTGGAACTGAGATCCAGACTTTGTTGGAGAGCGTGCGGTTGTGATCCTTTGAGGAGGAGATTTCTTTGAGGAACCACATCTGCCCCTGGTGTTTGAGGAATTGAGGGCTCTTGAGATGGGTGGGACAGGAACTTGGCTGTCAAGAGGAGATAGGGATCTCCTTTAAAGCTGAAAGGGAGAGGAAAGGATGAGTGATAGAAGGTCAATAGGAGGAAGGAAATAAGAGAGCAGAAATTAATGAAATAGGGAGTCAGGCAGTAGCACAGCGGGTTAAGCGCACGTGGCGTAAAGTGCAAGGACCAGCATAAGGATCCCAGTTTGAGCCCCCGGCTCCCCACCTGCAGGGGAGTCTCTTCACAGGTGATGAAGCAGGTCTGCAGGTGTCTCTCTTTCTCTCCCCCCCTCTGTCTTCCCCTCTTCTCTCCATTTCTCTGTCCTATCTGGCATCAATAACAACAACAATAAAATAACAAGGGCAATAAAAGGATAAATAAATAAATACTTAAAAAAAGAAATTAATGAAATAGAAACCAGAAGGATGACTGAAAAGATTAGTGAAACCAAGAGCTGGTTCTTCGAAAGGATAAATAAACCACTGACTAGACTCATAAAAATAAATAAGTAAAACAAATAATTAGAAAGTGGTTATAGGGGCCAGTTGGTGGGGCACCTGGTTGAGTGCATGCTACAGTGCACAAGCATCCCGGTTCAAGCCCCCGGTCCTCACGTATAGGGAGCAAACTTCACAAGTGGTGAAACAGTGCTGCAGGTCTCTCTCTCTCTCTTCCTCTCAGTCTCCTCCTTCCTCTCAGTTTCTGGCTATCTCTATCCAATAAATAAATAAAGATAATTAAAAAGATTTTTTTTAAAGAAAGCTATTATAAAAGCAGGCATGAGAGAGGTGAAATTACAACTGAAGATGGGGTGATCATAGAATTTTATGAGAATATTAACTTTTTAAAAAAATAGATTTTATTTAATATTTATTGGGTAGGGACAGAAATTGAAAGGGAGAGAGACCTGCAGCACAGTTTCACCTCTTTTAAAGCTTTCTCCCTGTAGTACTGTTTCACCCCTGCAGTGGGGACTAGGGGCTTGAACTTGAGTCCTTGTTCACTGTAATATGTGTTCACTCAGGTGCACCACCACCACCGGGCCCGCACCTGGCTTCTTTAGAGGAGGGTTGGGATGTTGACTTAGTGCGTGCGAGTGAGATAACAGGCGATGATGACTGCAACTGATGTAAAATTGGTTGGTTTGTATTACACATGCACAGGCGTGTGACTTCCTATCTGTATCTAGGAATTAGTGAGCTCTGGGAGGAAGAGACTCCCTGTCTGCAGTGTCAGCATCGTTAAAAAAGAGAAAGGAAAAAAAGAAGCGAACATGAGTCTTATCATTTAAGATTTTAGTAGTGTGTACATGTGCCAATTGTATATGAGCATTCCAGCACTAGGGAGTGTTATCTTTAAAGAAAAAAAAAAGCTCACAAAAAATTTGGTTAATTTTGGTGAGCAAAAAGTCTTATTTTAACTTGCATTTTCTTGATTTCTGTTGATATGTGGAATTCTTTTTCAAGTGGTTTATATTTTTTTGTATATATTTATTTAATTTATTTTTTCCCTTTTGTTGCCCTTGTTGTTTTCTTGTTGTAGTTATTATTGTTGTTGTTGTTGGATAGGACAGAGAGAAATGGAGAGAGGGAGGGGAAGACAGAGAGGAGGAGAGAAAGATAGACACCTGCAGACCTGCTTCACCGCTTGTGAAGCGACTCCCCTGCAGGTGGGGAGCCGGGGTTCGAACCGGGATCCTTATGCCGGTCTTTGTGCTTTGCACCACCTGCGCTTAGCCCGCTGTACTATAGCCCGACTCCCGTAGTTTATATTTTTAACCAGTAAACTTAATCTTTTTTTTTTTTTCTGCCACCAGGGTTATTTCTGGGGTTCTATGCCAGCACTACAAATCCATTGATCCCAGAGGCCATTTTTTCCCTTTCTTCTTTATTTTTATCTTATTGGATAGGACTGTCTTTCACATTAAAAAAAAAAAAAAGGTTAAAGGGGCTAGGAAATACCTTACCGGGTAGAGTGCACACTTTACCATGTGCAAAGACCCAGTCCAAGCCACTGGCCAGCACATGGGAACACCATGCAAAGGGGAAGAAGATGCATGGACATAGATAGAGTGCTCTGGTACCTTCTCCTAACCTCCAGTATCTCGTTCTCTATCTCAAAAAATAGCGACTGAGGGTACAGTGGGGGAAAAGAGAAGAGAGTCTTCTGGGAGCTGTGAGACCATGCAGGTGTGAAAACCCTGGTTAGGGGAAGAAAAGCGTACAACTTTGAGTAAAATGTACCCATGGGCATTTTAGGTGCTGGTTTTGCCTAGTTTTGACATTTTTGTGAAATTGAAGGTATTAGAAATTACCTAAAGGGGCCGGGTGGTGGTGTACCTTGTTGAACACACATGTTGCACTGCACAAGGATCTGGGTTCAAGTCCCTGGTCCCTACCTGCAGGGGGAAAGCTACCCAAGTGGTGTAGCATTGCTGCCGGTGTTTCTCTATCCCTCTCTTCCGGTCTCTCTGTCTTTACCTGAAAGTCAGCCCAGAAGAGTGAAGCCCTGGTGATGACAAAAACCCTTCAGAAAAGAAAAGCTTTTTGTAATGTCCCTTTGGCATTCTGATACAAAGTTACATATTCAAGTCAAACCATACACTAGTGGTATAATGCCATTGCTGTAAAAGAAAATGCTTTATAGTTAAGTGATACATTTCATCATGTAAATGAATAGTTTGAATAGGTAACACCCTTAGGAGGTGGTATTATACTTCTTCATGACTCCTCCTCGTGATGCATATCTATTAGTATATTAGTCTCTGCCAAGTACCTGTAATTGCAGGAACACCTGGAGCCAGGCGATTCAGTGTTTGAATTTTGCTGTTGCTATTCCTATTATTACTATTTTCCATTATTGCTAATATTATCATCTTGCCACCAGTGTTACTGTGGGACTCTATCTGCACGATTCCTCTGCTCCTAGCATACTTTTTTAAAATAATTTATTTTCCCCTTTGTTGCCCTTGTTTTTTATTGTTGTAGTTATTGTTTTTGATATTGTTGTTGTTAGATAGGACAGAGAGAAATAGAAAGAGGAGGGGCAGACGGGGGGGGGGGAGAAAGAGAGACACCTGCAGACCTGCTTCACCGCCTGTGAAGTGACTCCCCTGCAGGTGGGGAGCCGGGAGGCTCGAACCAGGATCTGTATACTGGTTCTTGTGCTTTGTGCGACCTTTGCTTAACCCACTGCATTACCGCCCAACTCCCTATACTTCTTTTTTATTTTATTTAAAGATTTTATTAATTTATTAATGAGAAAGATAGGAGGAGAGAGAGAAAGAGCCAGACATTACTCTGGTACATGTGCTGCCAGGGATTGAACTCAGGACCCCATGCTTAAGAGTCCTATGCTTTGGGAGTTGGGCTGTAGCGCAGCAGGTTAAGCGCAGGTGGTGCAAAGCACAAAGACCGGCATAAGGATCCCGGTTCGAACCCCGGCTCCCCACCTGCAGGGGAGTCGCTTCACAGGCGGTGAAGCAGGTCTGCAGGTGTCTGTCTTTCTCTCCTCCTCTCTGTCTTCCCCTCCCCTCTCCATTTCTCTCTGTCCTATCCAACAACGACAACAACAATAATAACTACAACAATAAAAAAACAAGGGCAACAAAAGGGAATAAATAAATAAAAATAAAATAAAATAAAGAGTCCTATGCTTTATCCACTGTGCCACCTTCCAGACCAGCATACTCCTTTTTTTTTTAATATAGTGAGAGATGGGGGGGGGAGAGAGGAGAGACACCACAGCACCGTTTCACTGTTGGAGAAGTTTCCCCAGCTAAAGGGCCTCCATATAGTAGTCGGGTGTGAAGTCAGGTACTTGTGCATAGGAAAGTGTGTATTCTGCTGAGTTGGCTATATCCTGATCCCTTGAGTCCTGCCACTTAGTGATAATTCTGTCACTTATGATCTGTGTAACAGTAGACTGCTTAATCTCTCAGAATATTTCCTCATATGTAAATGGGATTGATAATACCTACATTATAGTTTTGAAATTTAAAGAACTAGTACATGAATTATTCAGTAACTTCCCTAATGCTACAGGAAGAGCTATCTAACCCTTACTACAGCTCTAGTAGAAGACAGTACTATTCTAGAGTGCTTTTTTTTTTTTTTTATAAATGGAGAAAAAGGAAGCAGTTTGTAAGTGGTAGAGCTGGTATTTGAAACTCTAATCCTAGAATCTGTGTTCTCAACTATTAAGCTGTACTGCTTCTCCGTATAATAGGTGATACTTTCTAGTTCTTGTTACTACTTCATTTTTCCCCTAGCTTAAATAATTAAGCAAGGGGTAGGGGAAGCCAGAGCACCTCTCTGTCCATATTTGATGCAGGATTATACCTGAGGGTCTCAGGTTTGCAAAACCTTTACTCTCTATACTTGCCAAGCCACTCCCCCAGCTTGTTTTTTCTAGCTTTAATTGATTTTTTTTTTGGGGGGGGAGATAGAGGCAGAAATTGAGAGTAGAAGGAGAGATAGGGAGGGAAAGAGAGAGAGACCTGCATCCCTGCTTCACCACTTGTGAAGTTTTCCCCACTGAAGATGGAAACCTGGGGCTTGAACCTGGGTCCTTGTTCACTGTAATGAGTTTGCTCAAGCAGGTGTGACAACACCTGGTCTCGTTTTAATTGAAACACTCCTCACCCCCCATATATTAATATAAGCACTGTCCCCTTGAAATTGTGTTTACCTGTTGTTTTTTCATGTTTCTTTCAGAGAAATACATTAATCTTTGTCCACGTGTAGAAAGGACAGTTATTTATCAAAATTCTGATTCCTTTCTGTGCCTGACCTTGATATTTCTGGCAAGCTCATAAATAATGCATTCAGCTTCTCTTATAAATAAAACACTTTTGTTTTTATTACTTGTGGAGGATTTTTTCTTTTAATAAGTAACTCTTAATTTTAGTTTTGTAGCTGTATTATATCTTTCTCAAAGTGCAGGTGTGGAGATAAGAACTTTCATCTGTAGTTTAGATTTGTTTACTGTTATAATGAATGACAGTATGTACATGGGGAATTTAATTTTACAGAATTGTCTTAACGTGTTTCCAAGTGGCACCATGTTTCATTCGGCTCAACTCTGCCCTGGAATTGATAAGGAAATTCTAAATATTCTAAACCGATTATTTTATATAAAATAATCAGTGATATTGTGAAATAATTTAATTTATTTATAAAATGGAAACACTGACAAGACCATAGGTTAAGAGGGGTACAATTCACACCACCAGACTGCAAACTATTGTGCACTTTTGCTTTAAGGTGTATATTTTGCCCTAATTTATGGATACATGTGTACATCTGCCCTATTTCATGGGACCTGGTCTATATCTAGGTTTTGAGGCTTTGTTAGGAAGTGAACCACCTGAAATGGAATTAAGGAGTCCTGTGAGAAAAGAGAGGTTTCACCCGAGTAATGATGCTGAAGGGTTGGCTTTGCCACACCTGATGTCTCTAGACACATTCTGAAGTGAGGTGGTGCTCATTGCAGTGAATGGTTGAGATGAACAGATACAGTATCAGTTGGTATGAATTGGGAGAAGCATGCTGGAAAGTGAGCCCTACCTTAGAGGTTCCAGGACTGGGGGAAATTTGGGTTTTATAGAGGAAGCAAGAGGTTCCTGTTGTCTTAGGGTTTAAGAAGGCAATATGGGAGTTGGGTGGTAGCTCAGCTGGTTAAGTGCAGGTGGCGCAAAACGGAAGGACTGTATTAAGGAGCTGGGTTCGAGCCCCCGGCTCCCCACCTGCAAGGGAGTCGCTTCACAGGCGGTGAAGCAGGTCTGCAGGTGTCTGTCTTTCTCTCCCCCTCTCTGTCTTCCCCTCCCCTCTCCATTTCTCTCTGTCCTATCTAACAAAGACATCCATAACAACAACAATAATACCTACAACAACAATAAAATAAAAAAAAACAAGGGCAACAAAAGGGAAAATAAATAAATTAATTAATTTAAAAAAAAAAAAGGCAATATATAGTTATTGCTGTAATCAGATTACTTGGCATTTGGGTTGACTGAAAATCCCATTGTTAGGATTTGCTGTACCATACAGGACCTCACCATAATTTGTCCTTTGATGTTATTTGTATATATCTGTTTCTTATAAAGTAATGCCACCGGTTGCTTTTGCTCTCCTGGTCTAAGCGTTTAGGAGAATCAACATTTCAAAGACTCAGCCTATAGTCTGTGCATTAAAAAGTTTGAGACATTCAATCAATTTTTCCCCTCTCGTATTAATTAGTGATTAATATAACTACAAGTTACTAGGAGTGTACCTAAACACCATTCCCACCACCAAAAGACTATCCCATCCCATCCCACACACCCCCACAAGCGTAGCATCTACCCTCACCTTCCACCCAGAGATTTTCACTTTTGTGCCGTACTCTTAAGTGCAATAATTTTTATTGATAGTGTTCATTGTGAAATTTTTTACTTATTTATTTACTTAATTTTCTTTATTGGGGAATTAATGTTTTACATTCAAGTTGTGGAATTTTTTAAAGCTCTATTAATGAAAGAACCAGAGCATCACTCTAGCAATGCAATACTGGGGCTTTGCACTCAGGACCTCTTGGATTGTTAAAATAAGAAATCTTTATTTTTTAATTAATTAATTAATTTTTCCTTTTGTTGCCCTTGATTTTTATTGTTGTTGTAGTTATTATTGTTCTTGCTATTAATGTCGTCATTGTTAGATAGGACAGAGAGAAATGGAGAGAGGAGAGGAAGACAGAGGGGGGAGAGAAAGACACCTACAGACCTGCTTCACCACCTGTGAAGTGACTCCCCTGTAGGTGGGGAGCCGGGGGCTCAAACTGGGATCCTTAAGCTTGGCACATGCACTTCATGCCAGATGCGCTTAACCCGCTGCGCTACCGCCCGACACCCATAAGAAATCTTTCTAAGAACGAAATCAATAACAACAATAATAACTACAACAACAGTAAAAACAAGGGCATAAGATCTTTAAGCGCACTTGGTGCGAAGCACAAGGACCGGTTAAGGACCCTGGCTCGAGCCCCTGGCTCCCCACCTGCAAGGGAGTCGCTTCCCAGGCGGTGAAGCAGGTTTGCAAGTGTCTATCTTTCTCTCCCCCTCTCTTCTTCCTCATCTCTCTCCATTTCTCTCTGTCCTATCTAACAGCGACAACATCAATAACAGCAACAATAATAGCTATAACAACAGTAAAAAAAAAAACAAAAAGAAAACAAGGACAACAAGGAGAAAATAAATAAGAAATCTCAGACTTTATTTGGTTTCTTTTGGAAATATTTCAGTACATATGTAAACATAGTTATAATAGCAATATAACCCCATAGAACAATTAGTAATTATACTTCAATATGGAATTATCAGTCAGTGATGCAATTTCCCGAAGGGCTTTAACTTTGACATTTGAGTTTGTTCCAGTCAGGATCCAAAATCCATGCTTCAAATTGATTGATATGCTCTACCTCTCCTTTGTCCTGTATAATTTATTTGTTGAAGAAATCTATCCTGTAGAATTATCACACCTCAGATTTTCAAAATGCATCCATATGTTGTATTATCCATTAGTTCTGCCTTCTGTGTTTCCTCTGAGTTGAAAGTTAGATTTAAAATCATGATCACATCCAGGTGTTTTTTGTTTATTTTTTTTCTTCCTCATATCTTTTCCTTTTCTGAAAAAAGTCTTTTTTCAACTTCCATATTACTTAATTGTGGAAATGTTGATTTATAAGACTGTTTTTGTTATAGATGTACAGGTCCTCATTTCCCCAAGATAGGTGTCAGTATGACCTGAACTGCCCCTGCGGCTACAGACAATGACCCACATAGTCAACGACTGCCACCTCTCCAGATTCAAAGAAGGTCTCGAAACTTTACATCAGGCTCAACCTGATGCTGTTGACTGGCTATGGAAGAAGGGCAAACGCTAGAAGAACTGTCCAGCAAACTGTTGTCTCCCTGCACCATAGGACACTGGATCCCCAACACTTCTTGAGTATTCCCTTTCTCCCTCGACAGTTCTCAGACTTGTTTCAACAGACTGGAATCCATTGGAGTTTCACCCTATATTATCTCATGCTTGCTATTTAGGTTCCACTTGTGAGATTATCTAGTATTCATCCTTCTCTTTCTGGCTTATTTCACTAAATGTGACTCCCTCTAATTCCATTCATGTTGTAGTACAAGAGGTTTCATCATTTTTTGCATCTATGTAGTATTCCGTGTGTGTGTGTGTGTGTGTGTGTGTGTGTTTGTTCTGAACTAATTTGTTTTTGGACACTTGGGTTGTCTTTTAATTTTGGCTATTACAAATAGTGCTGCTATGAACATAGGTGTGCATAGATCTCTTTGGATAACAGTTTTTGTTTTCTTTGGTTAGATGCCTAGAAGAGTTGATAGATTTTATGGTAGTATTGAGCACTCTTCAAATTGTTTTCCATGTGGGTTGGATCTAGCATTTTTTAACGTAGTCTTTGTTATATGTTGTATTTTGTGTGTGGTGGTTTTCCTTTTTGAAAGAATATTTAAAGGGATTCGGGGAGAGTGCAGTGGTATCCATAGAACTTGTATGTGAGGAGATCTAGGCACGGCTGCTGGCTCTGTAGTATTCCTGTGCTGAGCAGTGCTGTGGTCTTTCTCACTCACATAAATTAGTTTTTAAAGTTTTTTTTTTTTTTAACTTTTCATTTATTTACTAATGAGAAAGAAAATAGGAGGAGAGAGAGAACTAGACATCACATGTACTGCCGGGGATTGAACTCAGGACATCATGCTTGAAGAGTTCAGTGCTTTATCCACTGTGCCACCTCCCGGACCATGTTAGTCTGTTTTTAAAAGAACATTTAAAAACATTTTAGGGGCAGATGGTGTCACATCTGGTTAAATGCACACTCTATACTGCTCGGGCCCAGGTTCAAGCCCCTGGTCCCCGTCTGTGGGGGGTGGGAAACTTCACAAGTTATTAAGCAGTGCTGCAGGTGTCTCTCTGTCTCTCTCCTCTATCCATGGATTTAAATAATGTGTGTTGCCTGGGGAGACAACATAATGGTTCTGCAAATGAATTTCATGGCTGAGGCTCTGAGTTCCCAAATTCAGTCTCCAGTACCACCATAAGCCAGAGCTGACCTGCCCTCTGGTTATGTGTTATGTGTATATAAATGTATGTGCTGTATATGTGTCTTCATTGTAGTGCTGTTACTTAAGGAAATAGATTAATGTTTTTTAAAAATTTTATATTTATTTTCCCTTTTGTTGCCCTTGCTTTTTATTATTGTTGTAGTTATTATTGTTATTGATGTCTTCGTTGTTGGATAGGACAGAGAGCAATGGAGAGAGGAGGGGAAGACAGAGGCAGAGAGAAAGATAGACACCTGCAGACCTGCTTCACCACCTGTGAAGTGACTCCCGTGCAGGTGGGGAGCTGGGGGCTCCATCCCGGGATCCTTTCGCTGGTCCTTGCACTTCGCACCACATGGCGCTTAACCCACAGTGCTACCGCCCAACTCCCATAGATTAGTATTTTATGACTGTCCTAACAAATTACAAATTACTGTAAGTTGGTTGACTTCAAACAACAGAAATTTGGCCAGCAATATAGCTCCCTTGGAGAGTGACCTGTTCGGCCATGTGTGTAACTCAGGTTCGAGCTTGGTCTGCTACCACATTGAAGCCTTGCTGTTGTGGTCTCTTTACTTTTTCAGTGTTGCAGTTGCAGCCTCTCTGTCTCTGTCTAAAAAATAAAATGACAAAAACGTATTCTCACAGTTGAGAAAGTCCAAGATCACATATTTTGGGCTGAAATCAGGATGAAGACAAGGTTGTGTGTCCTTTGTCTAGACTCTCCAGGGGAACATGTGTTCCTTGCTTCTTCCAGCTTTGCTGACTTTCCTTGGCACTATCACCCATTCTTTGCCTTGGTGGTTTCTCTGTGTCAAAGCACCTTCTTTCCTACAAAGGTATATGTGCTTGTATTTAGAATAATACAGGATAAAGTTATCTTCTCAAGACAGATCTTTTGCCATATAAATAGAAAGACAAGTTTCTAGGGATTAGAAAGTGAATATATCTTGAGGAGGAGTGGTTCAGCCTATTGCACCAGTGCTCAAATTCTCCTGTTTTTGATGAGTGTATCCTCTGAATTGATTCCTAAGTCCTTTGATGTAGCCTTAATCGGTGCTAAGGTGTTCTCGATTTAGCTTCTGTGCTTCTTGCCCCATAAATGGAGTCCAGTCATTTTTTTTTTTCTCTGGTAGCCTTAAAGTGGGAAATGATATTTAGAGATCACATTCTGGGTACTAGGAGTGTAGCGTGTATTTTTTCTTAGCACCATCACTAACATATTCTCCTTTAGGCTATTTCTTTAAATAGAGTATACTGATTTTTTTTTTTTGCCTCCAGGATTATTGCTGGAATTTGCCTTTCCTGGATTCTAACATTCTCCATTCCTGGTGGCTTTTTGAAATTTTAATTTTTCTCTTTATAAAAAGGGAGAAGCAGACAGAGAGCACCACTCTACCACTCCTGAAGCTTCCCCATTGCAGCAGCTCCCATGTGGCGGCTGGGGACACAAACCCAGGGGCTCGTGGTAAAATGTACTCTACTGAGTGGACCAGGGCCATCACTAAATTTTTTGTTTAGCTTATGAATGTTAGTTTGGAGACTGAACTGCTGACTTGCTCAGTGCAAACTTGTTTGCCGTATACTAAATAGTACCAAATTTCAATTTAGGTCTAGTCATTGTTTTATTTTTGTTTTCTGTGACCCAGTTCTCTTTATATATCAGTGGTCTTTTTTTGCCTCCAGTGTTATTGCTGGGCCTTGGTGCCTGCACTAGGAATCCACTGCTCCTGGAGGCCATTTATTCCATTTTTGTTGCCCTTGTTGTTGCTATTGCTGCTGTTGTTGGATAGGACAAAGAGAAATCGAGAGAGGAGGGAAGTAGAGGGGGGTAGAGAAAGATAGACACTTGCAGGCCTGCTTCACAGCTTATGCCAGTCCTTGCGCTTAACACCGTGTGTGCTTAACCTGCTGCACTACCACCTGTCCCCTTCTACAGAACTTTTCAACCAGCTTTCTGCACTCATCTCTAAATTAGATTTTTTTTTTTCTTTTCTTTTAGGATGGGGTAGATAGCATAATGGTTATTCAAAGAGACTCATCCCTGAAGCTCCAAAGTCCCAGATTCAGGTTGCATAAAGTAGCTCTCCCCCCATAAATAAACATTAAAAAAAAAAGTAGGGGCAGAGGCTAGATAGCATAATGTTTATGCAAACAGACTCTCATGCCTGAGGCTCCAAAGTCCCAGGTTCAATCCCCACTGCACCACCATAAGTCAGAGCTGAACAGTGCTCTGGTTAAAACAAACAAACAAACAAAAAAAACCAAGTAGAACCTGGGATGTGTAGCATTATCTACTGAAAATTCTCTGAAATCCCCACTCTCTTTTTCCATTTTGTTTTCTGTTTATTTTAAAGTAATATTGGTGCCTCACCCACAGATGCTGTCATGCTTGGGGATCTCCTGAGGGGCCTCCTAGGTCAATATTTTTCTCATTATTTGAGGGGGAGAAAAGGCAAGATGGGGGTGGGAGAGGAACGTACCATAGCACAACTCCAGTCTCAGTGGACAGTCTCTAGTACTGTCCATGGTGCTCAAACCTGGAGCCTTGAGCATGGTATGGCAATTTATACCAAGTGAAAACTCTCCTGGCCACTTTACATTTATTTATTTATTTATTTTTAAAATTTTCATGAGAAATGAGAGAGAGAGAGAGAAAGAACCAGACATCAGTCTGGTTCATGTACTGCCGGGAATTTAAACTTGGGACCTCATTCGTGAGAGTCCAAAGCCTTATCTACTACACCACCTCCTGGACTGACCACCACTTTATTTTTATTAAAAACACAAAACAAACAAACAAACAAAAACCACATTTCCTGGATGGCTAGGGGAGGCTGTCCAGAGCACCTCTATGCTGTGTGCTGTGCTGGGGATTAAGCCTTGTGGCCTCATGCAGTTCTATACCCAGGGGGTCATTGGCCCCAGCCACTCTTACGTATTTTTTTCTTACAAAGTTTTATTTACTTGTCTTAATTGGAAACTTTGCTTGAACACAAATTCTAGAACGTTTGAAACATAACTGACTATTAATGTCATGAGCATTTTAAGAAACCGACTTGTTATTGTCACTAGAAGGAATCTCTAGGTGGTTGGCTAGGCCGATTAACATTTTTTTTAAGCAGAATTATGAAGCTATTAAATCCTGAAGTTATTAATAGTTTACCTGCCATGCTTATTGTATATGAGTATCTTTTGTTTTAATTTAAATTTCTTTACTGGGAATTAATGTTTTACATTCGACAGTAAATACAGTAGTTTGTAAATGCATAACATTTTTCAGTTTTCCATATAACAGTACAATCTCCATATGAGTATCTTTTTATTGATGTCATCTATAATCCTCGTAACCTGTAGCATTCTGCATAAAGATTTTAATGAAAATATTTTATTTTAATGAAGTATTGGAAAGGTTAGTCGCCCTAGTTCACATAATGAAAACTTATTTTAGATTTTTTTTCTTTCCCAGCCCTAAGACCTTTAATCATTCGCTTTGCCAGATAAAACTGTATCCCATTCCACAGCTGGCTCCACACAAGAGAGCCTGGTTTCTTACCCATTTAAAGAAAATAGGTTAAGATCATTTTTTTTTTAGTTGCCACCAGGGTTATTGCTGGGGCTCAATGCCTGTATGACAAGTCCACCGCTACAGGTGACCTTTTTTTTCTTTCCCTCTTTTGTTTGATAGGACAGATAGAAATTGAGAGGATAGGGGGAGATAGGGAGAAAGACAGGTAGCTGCAGACCTGCTTCACTGTTTGTGAAGGATCCTGCCCCCTGCAGGTGGGGAGTGGGGACTTTAAACTGGATAACATATGCTCAACAGGGTGTGTCAGTGTCTGGCTCCAGGATTACTTTTTTGGAGAGAGAGAGAGAGAGAGAATGAGTTCCAGCTCCCCATCTGCTGTAGCTTCCTTGCTGAGGGCTTGAACCTGGACCGTGCACTTGCCAAGACAAGCTGTACAGGTGTGTGCTGGTTGCACTTCGTTCCCTTTAGGATTTTATTTTATCTTTTTTTAAAAAATATTTATTTATGTATTCCCTTTTGTTGCCCTTGTTGTTTTTTACTTTATCTTTTAAAATGGCTCCTGGCAATCATTTCTTTTTCTTTATTTTTTCTTCTTTTGATAGACACGGAAATTGACAGGGAAGGCAGAGATAGGTAGGTAGATAGACACACCGACTGACTGACCAACTGACCGACCTGCTGCACTTCTTCACTACTGATAAAACTTTCCACCTGCAGGCGGAGACGGGGTCGGGGTGGGGGGAGTCTGTGCTCTTGGTAACGTGCACTGTATTGGCTGTGCCACAACCTGCCCGTCTTTATTACCTTTGAATTGAAGTCCAGTCATTCCATTGAATTACTCAGACAACCAGTGGATATAATTTGGCATATTCTTTGCAGTTTTTATCTCTTTTTCCTTATGTTGGATAAATATAGTTTTACATCTTATTCTTTTTAATACATTTTTTTTCTGACTTGGTAGTGTTCCATTGGATGAGATGTGTCTACTATACTAGTTTGATATTAAAAACCCAGTGATACAAAAATTAAGACTTCTGAGTTTAGATTCTTTCGTTCTGCCTGAGTTACAGTCTGCTTATTGTTTGAAATAGATATCTTCTAAGATCTTAAACATCTTTATACAAAAAGACTTTGTTTATAGTTTTATTTAGCTTATCTTTTTTTCTTAGATTATCTTTTTACCTTGTGTCTGTTGCATTAAATCTGGTACAGTGTTAAAGGAATTTGGTGGTTGGACATAACTTAGGGCTTAAAAATAGTCACTGCACATTTTCTCATTCTTAATTAGGGAAGGGGATATTTCAAAGAATTACTAATTCTTTTAATTATACCAGATTTCCCTTTTTCTTTCTGTATTGTTGCTTAATGCAGATATTTTGAGCAATTGTAATATCTCCTTGAGTAACAGTCATTGCATAAGATAGTATTTTCCTTATTGTTTATAACTTAAGTGAAAATGATAATATGTGGGGTATAGAGAGTGGTAGTGAAGGTTGTTACACAAACTGCCATGGATTTCTGCCATGGGTTGTATGGATACCATCTGGATATCTAGCAAGGCAGGTCTAGAGATGTTATAGAATGAACACATACTTGATATAGCTAGTAATTATCAAAGACCTTTAGAGAACTTTGAAAAGTAATTGGAAGTAATGAGTCATAATGCTATCACTGATAGATAAGTCATCAGTGCCTTTTTCTAACTAAATTATAAAAGTCTTAATGTTGAAGGTTGACCTTATCACTAGTTAGTTTGTTCGTAATATTATTGAAGATGCATGGTTATAGTGAGTGGTATGAGCTGGAAGTCTAAGCATGGAACTGAGTCAGAATCATGAGGCGAGTAGTGACTTGTAGTCTTGTAGCTGCATACAGAAATATTTAGTCACTCTTTTTTTCTTGGTTCTCTAGAGTCCTTTCCTAGCATATGTAGTAATCAGTAATACTACCATTGTAAGTGAATATGTTGTTTAATTGGGGTTTACACAGGAAAATTGTAGCAAAAATAAGTAGGACAGAGAACAACTTCCCTTCATGATTTAAAATGGCAAATGTGAGATAGCTAGTCATTTTCCTTTCCAGTGTCGCCTCCATTCCTGCTTCCAGAGGTCACCAAATGTCTGGATGACCAGGTGTCATTCTTTGCTTTGATAGAAACACCCTGGGTATTTGTTTCTCAAAATGATTTGTTGTCTCTACTGACATGGAACCCAAAACAATAGTCATTTCCTTTTTCGGCCATGGGCTGTATGGTTACCATTTGGATACATAGCAAGGCTGGTCTAGAGTCATAGGAGTGAACAAGTAATTAAAATTAATTTGAAAACCAACCTATCTGCCAGTACAAATGTTGATACAGAATGCCCATTTCTGTGTCCTTTATGTGAAAGGTTTTTTTTTTTTTTTTTTTTTAATTATGACTTTAGTGTAATGGTAATTGGTCATCTTGAAATGAGGATAGTTTATGCTAGTATGACTGATTCAGGGAATCTGTTAGCTTTTATTGATGGAGTGATAGATTTAGAGAAACATGAAGATTGGCAATGTGTTCCTATGTGAGAAAAATAGCTCACATAATATATAAACTATGTAGTAACTCCAGAATGCATTGATAATTGTTTTGTATGAGACTCTGTTTATCTGTTATTATACATCATATGTACTAAAGGTTTAATAGAAGTTTGTTTTTTAAATTAGAATTTCCTAGAAAATATTGAAGCTTTGGAAGAGACTTAAACACTAGTTTCCTATATAGAAATATGCCACTGGAATTCTAAGTTATTCTTGTAGCAATCCATAAATAAAAGTTATTACTTGTTAACTAGTATTTTTTTTTCCAGTCTCTCTTCAGCAACGGGTAGCAGAATTGGAAAAAATTAATGCAGAATTTTTACGTGCACAGCAGCAGCTTGAGCAAGAATTTAACCAAAAGAGGGCAAAATTTAAGGAGTTATATTTGGCTAAAGAGGGTAAGTTAATGAGTCTCCCTCCCAACTCCCATACTAGAATTTAAAACGTCAAGTTTCTTGGTAGTTTTAATACTGACTTCATCATTGGATACATGTTGATTTTTATGTCTACTTACATTGTATTATTAAAAATATATAGAGGACAACAAGGGCAACAACAAGGGCAGTAAAATGGGGAAAATGGCCTCTAGGACCAGTGGATTTGTAGTTCAGGCAGAGAGCCCCAGCGATAACTCTGGAGGGCAATATATATATATATATATGTGATAGGGCTATAAGTGAATTTGAGAAACAAGTTGAAAAATGGATTCTTCAGATTTTTCCTTGTCTTTTGACCTTAGTGGTGATAAGTAATATAATAGTCTATCTGGTTAGTCCTAGATAGACACAGTTTTTAGTGCTCTTTTAAAAATACTACTTGTTTCTTTTTTTTTAAATTTTTTATATTTATTTATTTATTTATTTATTTTCCCTTTTGTTGCCCTTGTTGTTTTTTATTGTTGTTGTAGCTATTGTTATTGATGTCGTCGTTGCTAGATAGGACAGAGAGAAATGGAGAGAGAAGGGGAAGATGGAGAGAGAAAGACACCTACAGCGATTCCCCTGCAGGTGGGGAGCCGGGGGCTCGAACCGGGATTCTTACACTGGTCCTTGTGCTTTGTGCCACGTGCACTTAACCCACTGCACTACCCTCCCCTTTTAGTGCTCTTAACACTTAAAAAATAACCCTAGAGGGGCCAGGTTGTGGTGCACCTGGGTTCAAGTCCCTAGTCCCCACCCACAGGGAAAGCTTCATGATTGGTGAAGCAGGGCTACAGATGTCTTTCTGTGTCTTTCCCTCTATCTCCCCGTCCCTTCTCAATTTCTCTTATATCCAATAATTAAATAAAAATTAAATATATATATCTATTGCATATAAAAAAAGAAATTAAAAACCCTGGAAAAATCAATATTCTAATAATAGCTTTAGTCACATTACAATAAAACTGATTTTTAATGGAATTATGTTGTTATTTATCATTTATTCACTTACTTATTTTTTAAATATTTATTTATTACTGGAGATAAACAGAGAAATTGAGATGGGGGAGGTAGGGAAAGAGATACGCCTGCAGCACTGCTTCACCAGTCATGAGGCTTTTCCCCTGTAGGTGGGGACCTGGGGCTTAAACCTGGGTCCTTGTGCACTGTAATGTGTGCGCTTAACCAGGTGCGCCACTATCTGGTGGTTCCTGTTTATTCATAGAATAGTGTTTCTCCGAGTGTGATAGTGGCATAGCAGTGTTAGCATCACTGTCACCTGGGAAACTTGGTAGAGAAATTGCTCACTTAGACAGCGTGCTGTCTTGCCATTTGGTTGACCCAGGCTCAGGCTCATCCTCCAGCACATTGAAGGAAGCTTCGATGCTGTGGTCTCTTTCACTCTCTAAGACAAAAACAAGCAGACAAACAAGCAGCGCTTTGGAAGTAAGGTCCAGTAATGACTGTTTTCAGGAGCTCTCTGGGTGATTCATATGCACTCATGATTAAAATTTCATGTGAGGGTTATAGGTATTTTATGGAGTACATGACTTTAAAACTAAATGGTTATTGGTTTAAAACCGTGGTTCTGAAACAGTGGTCCTTGAACTAGCAGTTTTTTCCTTCTTCCCTCCCTCCCTCCCTCCCTTCCTTCCTTCCTTCCTTCCTTCCTTCCTTCCTTCCTTCCTTCCTTTTACCAGAGCACTGCTCAGCTCTGGCTTATGGTGGTGTGGGAGATTGAACCTGAGATTTTGGAGCCTCCGGCATGAGAACTTGTTTGCATAACCATTATGCTATCTACCCCCACCCTGGACTAGCAGTTTTGCAATCACCTGCAAGCTTATTAGACATATACATTCTCAGGTACCACTGCCAACATAGTGTGCCAACCAGCTCTCCAGATTATTTTCATCATGTTAAAGTTTGAGAACTCGGGAGTCGGGTGGTAGTGCAGTGGGTTAAGTGCAGGTGGCACAAAGCGCAAGGACAGGTGTAAAGATCCCAGTTCAAGCCCCCAGATGCCCACCTGCAGGGGAGTCGCTTCACAAGTAGTAAAGCAGGTCTGCAGGTGTCTCTCTTTCTCTCCCCCTCTCTGTCTTCCCCTTCTCTCCCCATTTCTCTCTGTCCTATCCAACAATGACTGACATCAGTAACAATAACAAAAATAAAACAAGGGCAACAAAAGGAAATAAATATTTAAAATAAATAAATAAAAAGTTTGAGAATTGGTTTGGTCCAGCCCAGTGGTTCTCAAGTTTTAGTGCACATTTTAGAAAAAAATATGTATGTTTATGAGTATATACAAATGATATGTGGAAATGTTCTCTGTGTCAACTTTGTAAATCAGTGTACTTTAATACAATGATATTGAAGTTGGAAACCAATGCTGCTGAAAGAAAATAGATGTGTTGTTAGAATAAATAACAAAATAGGTTTTTTAATGTTTATTTATTCCTTTTGTTGACCTTGTTGTTGTTATTGATGTCGTCGTTGTTGGATAGAACAGAGAGAAATGGAGAGAGGAGGGGAAGACAGGGGGAGAGAAAGAGAGACACCTGCAGACCTGCTTCATCGCCTATGAAACGACTCGCCTGCAGGTGGGGAGCTGGGGGCTGGAACCAGGATCTTTAAGCTGGTCCTTGCGCTTTGTGCCACCTTTGCTTAACCCGCTGTGCTACCACCCGACTCCCAACCAAATAGTTTTTAATGGTTATATTCAGTTATCTTAACTTTTTAAAATATTTATTCATTCCCTTTTGTTGCCCTTGTTGTTTTATTGTTATCAATTGTTGTTTGTTGTTTTATTGTTATCAATAACACCTTGTTGGTGTTATTGATGTCGTCGTTGTTGGATAGAACAGAGAGAAATGGAGAGAGGAGGGGAGAGGAAGACATCTGTAGACCTGCTTCACCGCTTGTGAAACAACCCCCTGCAGGTGGGGAGCCAGGGGCTCGAACCAGGGTCCTTAAGTCCGTCCTTGCATTTTGTGCCACGTGCGTTTGACCCGCTGCGCTACCACCCAACCCCCCAGAATAAAAATATCTTTAAAGCTTGAGCTAACACATAATTTAGAAAGTTAAGATAAGATAGCGCAGTGGGTTAAGCTCACATGGTGCAAAGCGCAAGGACCTTCTTAAGGATCCCAGTTCGAGCCCCTGGCTCCCCACCTACAGGGGAGTCGCTTCACAGGTGGTGAAGCAGGTCTGCAGGTGTCTATCTTTCTCTCCCCCTCTGTCTTCCCCTCCTCTCTCCATTTCTCTCTGACCTATCTGACAACAATGACATCAATAACAACAACAATAACTACAACAACAATAAAAAAAAAGGGCAACAAAAGGGAAAATAAATAAATATAAAAAATAAAAATAAAAAAACAAAAAAAGTTAAGATAAGGAGTCGGGCGGTAGCGCGGTGGGTTAAGCACACATGCCACAAAGCATAAGGATCAGAGTAAGGATCCTGGTTCGAGGCTCCGGCTCCCCACCTGCAGGGTAGTTGCTTCACAGGCGGTGAAGCAGGTCTGCAGGTGTCTATCTTTCTCTCCCCCTCTCTTTCTTCCTTTTCTCTCCATTTCTCTCTGTCCTGTGCAACAACAAACAACATCAACAACAATAATAACCACAACAAGGGCAACAAAAGGGGGAAAAAATGGCCTCCAGGAGCAATGGATTCATGGTGTAGGCACTGAGCCCCAGCAATAACCCTTAAGCCTTCAGTTTTATTGAAAGCAGACTACAATCCCCTGACCTGTCAGATATATAATTACAAGGTTTTTAAGTTTTACTCTATTTTAAAAATATCTATTTTAATGAGAGAAGGAAACACAGGTGTAATATGCAGTGTTGGAGATGAGACCAACTTCTTCATCTAGAGCTGCCTCCACAGACTATGTGTGACACTGGTATTTTAAATTGCTCTTCTCATTTGATACCGCAGAGGAGTGTCAAATATTACACAACAGAGCAGCGAGCCAGTATTAAATTAGGAGTGGTAATGAACCTTTCTTTATTATTTTTTTTATATTTTATTACTTTTATTTATTTATTGGATAAAGACAGCCAGAAATTGAGAGGAAAGGGGAGAGGGAGAGGGACAGAGAGATACCTGCAGACCTGCTTCACCACTCGCAAAGCTTCCCCCCTTGCATATGGGGCCTGGAGGCTCGAACCTGGGTATTTGTGCATTGTAACGTGCACTTAACCAGGTGCGCCACCACCTGGCTCTAAGAACCTTTCTTTTGTTAAGTGGGAGAGGTTAATTTACATATATATATATCTGAGCACTACTCAGCTCTGGTTAATGGTGGTGTGGCGATTTAGCCTGGGACTGTGGAGCCTCAGGCATGAGTCTGTTTGCATAACCATTATGCTATCTACCCCTGCCTGGAGAGGTTAATTTTGAAAAGTGAAATCTGTACTTAAGTACTCATTTGAGCATCTAGAGATTCCTTAAAAAAAAAAAAGTTGTAGGAAGGATCCTGGTTTGAGCCCCCAGGCTCCCCACCTGCAGGGGAGCCACTTCACAGGCGGTGAAGCAGGTCTGCAGGTGTCTATCTTTCTCTCCCCATCTCTGTCTTCCCCTCTTCTCTCCATTTCTCTCTGTCCTATCCAACGACGACATCAACAATAATAACTACAACAACAATAAAAACAAGGGCAACAAAAAGGAAATATTTATTTAAAAAATAAATAAATATTTTTTAAAAAGTATCTGCGAGTTCCGTGGAGAAATCTTTGCATATCATTTTCAAAATCACTACCCTAGAACAACATTCTTCGGACTAAATAGAGTATTCCATTGACAGATTACAAAATCGAGTGGGTTATGACCTTTTCAGAAATTATTTCTTGAAAGACTTGAGAGAGAACCAGAGCGTCACTCTGCCAAATGCATTGCTGGAGATTAAACTCATTCTTTGAAGTTTAAAGTTCTAGCTAGCTTCTGTGCCACCCTTTCTGTGACCATTTTTTAAATAAATGAACAGAACATCTTTATTTCGATTGCATATACACATGTGTGCATAGAACTGTGATTAAAATGCTGAGAATTATGCTGGGGAAAGTTTGAAAACCATTGCTCTGTAGAATGGAAGTTTCTTAGCTATTACAGAGTTCAATCTGCTTGTCCTGGCTGTAATCTGAGATGGGATTCCATTATGTCCTGACTTGCAGGCAATGGTTTCCTGTTTCATTTTACTCTTTTGTAGACTGAAGAGAAGATGGGAAAGCTGGTGTTCCTGCTAAGGCATTATGGCATTCTGCAAGACATTGTGGAGGTTGGGAGGAATGAAATATGGTTTCTCTTTGAGAAAGTGTTGATGTGGATCATATATTTTGTGGGCCAGTAAAATAGTTCTCTTGGATAGCTTGTTGCCTTGCTGGTTGCACAGTCCATATTTGAACCTGGCCACCAGTGCATTGAAGGGAGGGAGCTTCTGTGTCTGACTGCCTGTCTGCCTCTCTCTCTGTTAAAAAATAACAATACAAGGGGCCTGGTGGTGGTACACCTAGTTGAGTGCACATGTTACAATGTACAAGGACCAAGGTTTGAGCCCCCCAGTCCCCACTTTCAGGGGGAAATATTTGCGAGTGGTGAAGCATTGCTGCAGGTGTCTGTCTCTCTCTCTTTCCCTTCGCAATTTCTGGCTGTCTTTATCCAGTAAATAAGTAAATAAAGAACAAAATTAAAATAATAATACATTTTGTATAATGTCATCATTTGAATATGTTAAGTGTCATGAGAAGTTAATTCTGTCCAATTCTTCAGTATGTTCATGCAAACTTGTTAATCTTTTCCTTTTAAAAATGTTTTAACTGGGAGTCGGGCAGTAGCGCAGCAGGTTAAGTGCAGGTGGCGCAAAGCGCAAGGACCAGTGTAAGGATCCAGGTTCGACCCCCTGGCTCCCCACCTGCAGGGGACTCGCTTCACAAGTGGTGAAGCAGGTCTGCAGGTGTAAATAAAATAAATAAAAAGTAAAAATATTTTGACTAAGGCTGGGTGGTGGCCTATCTAGTAGAGCGTACATCTTACAATGTGCAAGGACCTGGGTTCAAGCCCCTGGCCTTCACCTGCTGGGAGAAGCTTTATAAACAATGCTGCAGGTGTCTATCTCCCCTTTCCCTCTTGATTTCTCTCCATGTCTAGTCAGTAAATAAAATATTTTAAAAAATGTGAGTGGGACCAGGCAGTGTTGTTACATCTGGTAGAGGACACATATTACTAGTGCAAGGATCTGGGTTCAAACCCAAACCCCTGGATTCCACCTGCAGGGGAAGCTTCATGAGTGGTAGACAGTGCTGCAGATGTGTCTCTCTCTTTCTACTTCTCTCTGTCTCTATCAGAAAAAGAAATGGGGAAAAAAAAACTTATGGGATTGCTGGATTTGTCATTATGCAGGCACTGAACTCCAGAAATGCAATGACCCTTCTGGCAACAAAGAAATCTTTTTTTTTTTTTTAAGATATATATATACTTTCCCTTTTGTTGCCCCCTTTTTCTATTGTTGATGTAGTTATTATTGATGTCCTCGTTGTTAAATAGGACAGAGAGAAATGGAGAGAGGAGGAGGAGAGAAAGACACCTGCAGACGTACTTCACTGCCTGTGAAGCGACTCCCCTGCAGGGTGGGAGCTGGGGGCTCGAACCCGGATCCTTACACTAGTCCTTGTGCTTTGTGCCACATGCGCTTAACCCCTTGCACTACTGCCTGACTCCCCAAAGAAGTCTTAACTTTAAGCCTGGTGAAATGGCTAACCTTGGGGAGTATGCCTGCTTTACCATGTATATAACTATGTTCAAACCCACAGTGTACCCCCTGGAAATACTGTGGCACGGAAGAGAACTTCGGTGCTGTGGCATCTCTCTGAGACTCTCCTCTTTCTCTTTTTCTCCACCTGAAAAAGTCAGAGTACTGACCATAAAGGGAAAAAAAAAAAGTTAACCTTGAATTTAAACTCTAAACTCTAGGAGTATTTTCTTGTCAGAATGACCTGTAATGTTTCTAATGTATATGTAGCAATATTTCTTAAGCTGGCCAGTTCAAGCTTCCTGTGATACTAGGGACTGACTCTTTTTCCCTTTTCCCTCTCTCACAAGTAATTCTGTAGTTTAATCATCCCCTCTGCATTTTTTTTTCTTTTAGTCTTTGTTAGTCTTGTTCAAAGTTTGTTCACTCTTGTTTTTTTCTTGGTGTTTAAAGGAAGCTGTTAGGGTTTCCCTTGTTTTATTTCTTGAAATTACTTTTCAATAAAATTCTGAAGAAAATGAAAATGACCAAGAATCTCATTTCTGAAATTTGTTACTAATTACAGTTGTAGATCTCTGATTTTTAACTACTTGTATGTGAATTAGTTCATAAAGTATACTTAGGGACTGGGGAGACAGCATGATGGTTATGCAAAAGCCTTTTAAGCCTGAGGCTCTGAGGTCCCAGGTTCAATCCCCAGCACCACCATAAGCCAGAACTGAGCATTGTTCTTGTCTCTTTCCCTCTTGATACCTTTCCCTTTGTGTCTACTCTTTCTCATTAAAATAGAATAATATATATATATATTTAAAAAGTATACTTAGTATTTATTGTAAGATTGTTCTGAATATGTCTGACCCAATCATTTGATCATTTGTATGTACACTATTGTACCTTTACCATCTGAAGTTCTCAATTCGAGCTGACCATAGAAAGCAGTTGAAGTAACTACAGAATTTCCAAAAAAGGGGGGTGATATTTTTTTTGTTTATATTAGAGTTTTGGTGTTATTTTTAAAGAAAATTCTGCATAGACTGTGAAAGGTTCATACTGATTTAGCTTCTGTCTATACTGTGTGCCTAAATCATAATAAAAATTAAAGAATTCCTCTGAGGCAGCAGCTTTCGCTATTGTTTCTGTTTTGAAATAAAACCTACTTTTTTATGATTGTCATAGGTGATAACAGTGTAAGTCATGGTTTTGCAGTATTTGTCAGTCTTTGTTTTATCTTTCAGGAAACTAGGTCAAGGTAACCCCAGAAGTTCAAACACTAGTGTTTTTCCCATAGGGACAGCTTTTGCTTTAGTGTTGCAATAGCCATGCTTTGATTTATGGAGTCTAGCAGAAATATAGCTGCAAACTGTAGTGAAGAATGCTGATAAAAGAAAGTTATTTTTGACTCCTGTTACTGTCTATTCTTACCTTAGGACCCATCCTTTCCCTGGTTTATTTCAACTGGGAATGCTATGGATATTTCTGTAAGGTTTTCTTTTCTGTTGAACTTGAAACAATAGTGTTTAACCAATTTCTTCCTTAACCAATTTCAGCACAAAACTTGACGCTGTTTTTATTTGGGAAATCTGTTTCAGATAAAGAGTAAGAGGAGTTCTACACTTTGTAATTTGAAGAAAAATTGTAGGAATAGAATGTATTTTAATCACCAGAAGATAATGTTTTTGTTTTTAACCAGAGCCCTGCTCAGCTCTAGCTTATGGTGATGCTGGGGATTGAACCTGGGACTTCAGAGCCCAAGACATGAGAGTCTCTTTGCATAACCATTATGCTATCTACCCTGCCACATAGGGAATTTTTTTTTTAAGTGATTATCTCATAGTGAAAGAGGTGATCTCCAAGAAAATAGAATAATCACGAACAGGCTGATGGAATAGCTCGTTTGGATGGCTCATTGCTTAGCCAGGTGTGTGACCCAGGTTTGAGCCCAACCACTACTGCAAATGAAGGAGGCTTTGATGTTGTGGTCTCTGTCACTCTTCTCTGTCTGCCTCTCTACTGTCTAAAAGAAGGAGAAGGAAGAAGAGTGGTCATTAAATTGTTTTAAGAAGAAATAGATACATGCACACCTAGGAGATTTATCAGTTACTAGGTCAAGGTAAAGATATAGTAGCTTTGAGCAAAGGATGTTTTGAAAGTTTGATTGGCTAAGAATTCTGAGCCCAAGAAGCTGAAAATAAGCATTCCTTTTGTAGTCAATAAGGAATACTTAAAAAAAAAATTCCTACTACATCTCAGACTGAATTTTTTTTTTTCTTTTTCCTCCTCCAGGGTTATTGCTGGGCTTGGTGCCTGCACCTTGAATCCACTGCTCCTGGAGGCCATTTTTTCCCCCCTTTTGTTGCCCTTGTTGTAGCTTCGTTGTGGTTATTATTATTGCCCTTGTTGACGCAATTCGTTGTTGGATAGGACAGAGAGAAATGGAGAGAGGAGGGGAAGACAGAGAAGGGGAGAGAAAGATAGACACCTGCAGACCTGCTTCACCGCCTGTGAAGTGACTCCCCTGCAGGTGGGGAGCCGGGGGCTTGAACCGGGATCATCCTTAACGCCGGTCCCTGCGCTTTGCGCCACATGCGCTTAACCCACTGTGCCACTGCCCGACCCCCCTGAATATATTTTTTAAAAAATTGGAGAATATAAGTGCACTCTTCTTCTGAGTTAAAGAGGAAATCACAGGGCTGAGCAGAGGTGCACCCTGTTGAGTACACACACTACTGTGTGCAGGGATCCACGTTCAAGCTCTGGTCTTTACCTGCAAAGGGGAAGCTTTATGACCAGTGAAGCAGTGCTGCATGTGCCTCTTCATTTCTCACTCTATCTCTTTCTCTTAATTTCTCTGTCTTGTAAACTACAAAAAAAAAAAAAAAAAAAAAAACATGGTGGCAATTAAAAAAAGGAAATCACCGTGGAGAATACAAAATATTTAGAGTGCATTGAAATAAGTATAACATGTATCTGAAACAATACATCCTTAAACATATTTTTGTATTTTTTGAAGAGACAGAAAAATGGAGACATAATTGCTTCTACATCAGAGATGTAAAAGCATAAAGTAGTGAGTGGTCCGGGAGGTATTGCAGTGAATAAAGCATTGGATTCTCAAGCATGAGGTCCCGAGTTGAGTCTACGGCAGCACATGTACCAGAGTGATGTCTGGTTCTTGCTCTTTCTCCTCCTATCTTTCTCATTAATAAATAAATTTAAAAGTTTTTTTAAAAAAAAACATTAAGTATTATGTATATTTATGCCAAAAATTTCGATAAGATGAATAATTTCTCGAAAATACAAATTATCAAAGTTGCCTCACAGGAGACCTGAATAAACCAATAACCATATAAAAAACTGAATCAATAAACAGAATTACTATTTACAGAAGATTCCACAGGGATAAATTGTATAGGAATATATTATTAAATCATCAAGCAGTATTTGTTCTTATGTATCATATGTTGTATCAGAAACTAGATAAAAAGAACCACACAGTTCCTCTTTGGGGAAGGAAGCAGTATAGCTTTGCTATTTAAATAAGAAGTACTAGGACTTGTATGTCAATAAATCAACTCAATTGTAATCATTGAGTTTAAATCCTAAATAAGGACTGGGGAAGACAGCATAATGGTTATGCGAAAGACTTTTATGCCTGAGGGTCTGAGATCCAAGGTTCATTCCCAGCACTACCATGAGCCAGAGCTGAGTAGTTCTCTGGTCTCTAATTAAAAAAAAAGGAAAAAAAATCTAAATAAAGTTTAGACTTTAGTAGGTAATTTCAAAAATAGAAAGGATGGGTGGTGGTACCTAGCTGAATGCACATTTTACCATGTGCAAGGACCAAGGTTCAAGCCCCTGGTCTTCACCTGCAGGAGAAAAACTTTACTATAGGTGTCTCCCTTTCTGCCTCCCCAGCCCCTCAGTTTCTTTGTCCTATCAAATACAAGAAAGGAAAAACTTAAATAGTAAACCTAAAAAAGAAAGGCACTATGTAATATGACAAAGCATTTATAAGCCATGTATCAGACAAATGCTAAGAGCCAAAATATATAAAGAACTCGCAAAATTAAACACACACAAAGCCCCATTAAAAATATATAACTTGGGGTGGGGGAGACAGCATAATGGTTATGCAGACAGACTCTCATGCCTGAAGCTCTTAAGTCCCAGGTTCAATACCCCGCAGCACCATAAGCCAGAGCTGAGTAGTGCTCTGGTGTTTCTCTGTGTGTCTCTCTCAAAAAAATAAATAATTTTAAAAAATGTACAACTTGGACTGGGTTTGGTGTATTGCAAATCCTGGGGAGGAGGGGGTTGGGAGGCTTTTAGTTCCTGGTGAGTGATGGTGGCGGAGGACCTGGCCTGGGGGTGGTTGTGGTTTACAAAAACCTGAAATCGTGCACATGCACTAGGAATTGTATTTACTGTGAACCACGAATCCCTTCAATAAAAGATTCAGTATTTGTGCCACTATGAAAAATATATATTGTAAAAATAAAAATACAGTATTTTTAAACAGCAACTTTAAAAAATGGTTTTGAAAAAAGACACACATTATGATGGTTAAGAGCCTGGGTTCAAACCCCAGGTCCTCAACTGCAGGGGAGGAAGCCTCACAAGTGTTGAAACAGTGCTCAAGGTGTCTCCCTCTTTGTCTGCCCTTCCCCTTTCAGTTTCTCTCTGTCTCTATCAAAAAAAAAATTAAAAAATGAGGGGGCTGGGCGGTAGTGCAATGGGTTAAACGCACATGGCACAAAGTACAAGGACCTGGCTCCCCACATGCAGGGGAGTCGCTTCACAATCAGTGAAGCAGGTCTGCAGTTGTCTATCTTTCTCTCTCCCTCTCTGTCTTCCCCTCCTCTCAATTGATCTCTGTCCTGAACAACAACAGCAATAATAATAAGGGCAACAAAAATGGGAAAAAAATGGCTTCCAGAAGCAGTGGATTTGTAGTGCAGGCAGCAAGGTCTAGCAATAACCCCTGAGGCAAAATAAATTTAAGAAAACTTAAGTACATTTCAACTAATGAGTGAATCTTATATTCCAAAAACTGGAAATTTCAACACTGATTGAATTTGGTAACGTTCAGGTATTGGAATTTTTCAGGTATGAAAATGGTCATTAAATAGTTAAACTGAAAAAGAATTGATATTTGAGTGGTCCAGAGGTCGCGCAGTGGTTAAGGAACTAGACTCTCAAGCATGAGGGCCTGAGTTCAGTCCCCGGCAGCACATGTACCAGAGTGATGTCTGGCCATTTCTCTCTCTCCTCCTAAATTTCTCATTAATAAAATAAATAAAATCTTTAAAAAAAAAAGAATTGATATTTGATTCTATTATTAAACTTACCAAAAAAAAAAAAAGACATTAGAATGTGGTTGACATGTTCCAGGAGGTGGCACAGTGGATAAAGTGCTTGATGCTCAAGCATGAGGTCCTGAGTTCAAGCCTTGGCAGCACATGTACCAGAGTGATATCTGGTTCTTTCTCTCCTACCTTTCTCATCAATCAATAAATAAAATCTTTAAAAAAAAAAAAAGTGGTTGCCAGAGCTTGGAAGAAAAGGAAACAGGGATTTATTGATTAATTGGTATAGTTTCAGTTTTTTCAGATGGAAAGTTCTGGAGATTGGTTGCATAGCTATGTGAATGACTTAACACAGTTGATCTGTCCAGTTGAAATAGTTGAGATTGCAAATTTTGTGGTATATACGTATATATTTAGAGATGGGAAGAGAGAGAAAGTGAAATAGAGGGCAGGGTAAATAGCAAAATGGAAAATGGTTATGCAAAGAAACTCATGCCTGAGGCTCCAAAGTCCCACGTTTAATTCCCTGTACCACCATAAGCCAGAGCTGAGCAGTGCTCTGGTTAGAGAGAGAGAGAAAAAAAAAAAAAAGAAGTGAAATAGACTAATAGCTATTTCACTGACTATGTTTTTATTTTTTAAAAGGATCTTTCAGAATTGCATATGAAAATATTTATGGGTCAGTGTTGTTTAAAATGTACCCCTTCCCTCCTCAGTATCTTATTCCTAAAATAGATGTGTTGTTCAAAGAAAGAGTCCCTCTAGCTGTTGCTGATGGGAAGAGATAGGTAATAAAAGTGGAGAGAAACAGACTCTTAAAATGAAATTTGAGGGAGTCGAGAGGTAGCACAGTGGATGAAGCGCAAGGACCGGCATAAGGACCCCGGTTCGAGCTCGCGGCTCCCCACCTGCAGAGTTGCTTCATAAGCAGTGAAGCAGGTGTCTGTCTTTCTTTCCCCCTCTGTCTTCTTCTCCTCTCTCCATTTCTCTCTTATCCAACAACAACGATATCAGTAAGAACAACGATAAGTAACTACAGCAATAAAACAAGGGCTACAAAAGGGAATAAATATTTAAAATAAAATGAAATATGAGAGGTTGGGAAACTAGCATAATTGTATGGAAAAAGGCTTTCATGCTTGAGGCAGCAAATATCCCAGGTTCAATCCCCAGCACAGCCATAAGCCACAGCTCAGTAGGGCTCTGGTGATAAATGAATAAGATTTGAAAATTATTTTTCTTTGTCCAGAGCTGAAGCTAGCTTTGTAAAGAACCTAAATTCAGTTGGATCTGTCAGTGGAACAATTTATACTCTAGGGCATTGTTGAAGATCATAGAGCAGTCATCCAGCAGTGAAGTTTGACATATGGATGTGGTCAGGTATAGAAATACTCAAAATTGAGCCCAGTAGAAAACACTGTTATCACAGTTTGTTTCTGCTAGTTACCAGGGTGATACTTAAAATATATATATATATATTTATTCCCTTTTGTTGCCCTTGTTTTATTGTTGTAGTTATTATTGTTGTTATTGATAGGCGTTATGTAGGATAGAGAGAAATGGAGAGAGGAGGGGAAGACAGAGGGGGAGAGAAAGACAGACACCTGCAGACCTGCTTCACCACTTTTGAAGCAACTCCCCTGCAGGTGGGGAGCCGGGGACTCGAACTGGGATCCATATGCTGGTCCTTGCGCTTAGCACCATGTGCACTTAACCCACTGCGATACGGCCCGACTCTCAGGGTGATACTTTTTAAACACTAACATCAGAAGTTTCACACTGGGAGTAGAGGGGTGTGAAATAGAATTTATGAAGACAACCCCGTCAACCACTAAACAAAGAGCAAACAACAATAACAAGAAAAAGACTAGAAATGGACTAGTGTTCAGGTTGCTACAGTACATTATTAAAGGTGTCAGGTTTTCTGGCGTATCGCACCAAAGTAAAAGACTGGGTTGAGTGGGTGGGGAGAATACAGACCCAAGAAGGATGACAGAGGACCTAGTTGGGGTTGTATTGTTATATGGAAAACTGGGAAATGTTATGCATGTATGAACTATTGTATTTACTGTCGAATGTAAAACATTAATTCCCCAATGAAGAAATAAAAAAAAAATAAAGCTGTCAGGTTTTCAACAATAAAATTGGGAAATGAAATGAACAGAAAGCTGTTACCCTCTTCAAAGAAAAGCATGCAGTGCCTGTGAAAATAACTCATGATTATTGATTTCAGCACTTAATGGAAAGCAAAAATAATCAAGACAGTATGGTCTGGCTTAAGAATAGCCATAGGTTGATAGAGGATCCACAAACCTCACATTTGTGAGCAATACTTTTTTTTGTATCTGACTTTCTAATTTTTTTTATTGGATGATTTGATAATGATCGACAAGACTAAGATAAGAAGGGTATAATTCCACACAGTTCTCCTCACCAGAGTTCTGTATCCCATCCCCTCCATTGTAAGCTTTACTGTTCTTTATCCTTGGAGTATGGACCCAGGATCACTGTGGGGTACAAAAGGTGGAAGGTCTGGCTTCTGTAATTGCTTTTCCGTAGACATGGGCATTTACAAGTCGTGTGATCAATAATTTTCTACAAGGTGCTGAAATAATGCAGTTGGGGGAAAAGAAAGATCTTTCAAGGGCTAGGGAGATTGCACAGTGCTTACGCAGGACTTTCATGCCTGAGGCTCTGGAGTCCCAGGTTCATTTCCAGGCACCACCATTAGCCAGAGCTGAGCAGTACGCTGGTCTTTCTCTTACTAAAATTCAATGGATAAAATAAAAAAGGAGGGGGTCGGGTGGTGGCGCAGTGGGTTAAGCACATGTGGCGCAAAAGCGCAAGGACCGGTGTAAGGATCCTGGTTCAAGCCCCCGGCTCCCCACCTGCAGGGGAGTCACTTCACAGGCGGTGAAGCAGGTCTGTAGGTGTCTATCTTTCTCTCCCCCTCTCTGTCTTCCCCTCCTCTCTCCATTTCTCTCTGTCCTATCCAACAATGAACATCAACAATGGCAATAATAATAACCACAACGAGGCTACAACAACAAGGGCAACAAGAAAAGGGGAGAAAATGGCTTCCAGGAGTGGTGGATTCATGGTGCAGGCACCAAGCCCAGCAATAACCCTGGACTACTGCCCGGCCCCCATCTCTACTTACTTTGTTAAGTATGCTCACCTCCAGTGCCATCCGTTTTATCCCAAAGGACACAATATCATCTCGTTTGATTGCAGAGTAGTCTATGGAATATTTATCCCCCTAACAACTTATTTTTATTATTTTTTAAAAATTATTTATTTATTGGATAGAGACAGAAATTGAGAGGGGAGGGATAAAGAGGAAGAGAGACACACCTGCAGCATTGCTTCACCACTTGTGAAGCTTTCCCCTTGCACGTGGGGACTGGGGGCTCGAGCCTGGGTCCTTGCACACTGTAATATGTTTGCTCAACCAGGTACACCACCACCGGGCCCCATTTTAATTTTTTTTTAATTTATTTTCACTTTTGTTGCCCTTGTTTTTTATTGTTGTTATAGTTATTATTGTTATTCATGTCAACATTGTTGGAAAGGACAGAGAAATCGAGAAAGGAGGGGAAGATGGGGAGAGAAAGACACCTGCAGACCTGCTTTACTGTCTGTGAAGCGACTCCTCTGCAGGTGGGGAGCTGGGGGCTGGAACCAGGATCCTTATGCTGGTCCTTGCACTTTGCGCCACATGTGCTTAACCCACTGTGCCACCACCTGACTCCCAATTTTTTTTTTTTTTTTTTAACCAGAGCACTGCTCAGCTCTGGTTTATGGTGGTGCGGGACATTGAGTCAGGGACTTTGGAGGCTCAGTCGTGAGAGTCTTTTTACATAACCATGCTATCCCCACCCTCCCATAATTTCTTGAGCCCGTCATCTGTGGATGAGCATCTAGGCTGCCTCCACTCTTTGACTATTGTCAGTAATGTAGCTATGAACATAGGGGTGCATATGTCCCTTTGAATTAGTGTTTTTCCTTTGGATATATGCCTAAGGGTGATGTTGCTGGATTATAAGGTGATTTTATTTTTATTTGTTTTTAAGTCTAATATCTAGACCTTGGATCCCATTTGATTTCATTTTGTTTTTCTTTTTTTTTTTTTTTTCCCCTGCAGGTGGGGACCAGGGGCTTGAACCTGGGTCCTTGCGCACTGTAATGTGTGTGCTTAACCCGGTGAGCCACCACCTGGCCTCCCCAATTACCATATTTTACTGTTGACTATAACCACTAATCTCCCCCAATAAAGGAAAATAATTCATTAGGAACATTATGGTGTCTTTTTAGCTCTTTCTATTTGCTCTCTTTACTTATGGACTCACTGCAAACTATTGTACAATTTTTCTTTCAGGTATATATTTCTCCCCTTTTAAATATTTTATTTATTAATTAGAAAGATAGGTGTAGAAAGAGAACCAGACATCATGGTAGTACATATGATGCTAGGGATTGAACTTGTGAGCTCATGCTTGAGAGTCCAGTGCTTTATCCACTACGCCACATCCCGGGCCACTATGTTTAGGATTTTCATGAGCTGCAACAAATATTGGAAAGTGAAAAGATGTCAAAATACAAAGAAGCTCCAGAAAATAAGATCCTAAAGAATAAAGCAATAGACAGGGCACTTACTATTCACCACAAGTACTGAAGCAGCAATAGAATTTTGTGTTTAGCACTTAATATGCTATTCAGATATTTCAAGTCTTGACAGTGAGTCACTTTACATTTAAGTATTAGGGTGGAGAGGGCTCATTTCTATTTCTTTTTTTTTAAAAATAATTTATTTCTTTATTGGGGAATTAATGCTTTACATTCAACAGTAAATACAATAGTTTGAACATGCATAACATTCCCCAGATTCCCATTTAACAATACAACCCCCACTATTTCATTCATCATTTTTCATGGACCTGTATTCTCCCCACCCACCCACCCACCCCAGAGTCTTTTACTTGGTATAATACTCCAATTCCATTTCAGGTTCGACTTGTGTTTTCTTTTCTGGTCTTGTTTTTCAACTTCGGCCTGAGAGTGAGATCATCCCATATTCATCCTTCTGTTTCTGACTTATTTCACTCAACAAGATTTTTTCAAGGTCCATCCAAGATCGGCTGAAAACGGTGAAGTCTCCATTTTTTACAGCTGAGTAGTATTCCATTGGGTATATAGACCACAACTTGCTCAGCCACTCATCTGTTGTTGGACACCTGGGTTGCTTCCAGGTTTTGGCTATTACAAATTGTGCCGCCAAGAACATATGTGTACACAGATCTTTTTGGATGGATGTGTTGGGTTCCTTAGGATATATCCCCAGGAGGGGAATTGCAGGGTCATAGGGTAGGTCCATTTCTAGCCTTCTGAGAGTTCTCCAGACTGTTCTCCACAGAGGTTGGACCAATTGACATTCCCACCAGCAGTGCAGGAGGGTTCCTTTGACCCCACACCCTCTCCAGCATTTGCTGCTGTTACCTTTTCTGATGTATGACATTCTCACAGGAGTGAAGTGATATCTCATTGTTGTCTTGATTTGCATTTCTCTGACAATCAGAGACTTGGAGCATTTTTTTGTGTGTTTCTCGGCCTTTTGGATCTCTTCTGTGGTGAATATTCTGTCCAAGTCCTCCCCCCATTTTTGGATGGGGTTATTTGTTGTCTTGTTGTTGAGTCTGGCAAGCTCTTTATATATATTGGTTATTAAACTCTTATCTGATGTATGGCATGTAAAGATCTTCTCCCATTCTGTGAGAGGTCTCTTGTTTTGGGTAGTGGTTTCTTTTGCTGTGAAGAAGCTTTTTAATTTGATGTAGTCCCATAGGTTTATACTTGCCTTAGTCTTCCTTGTAATTGGATTAGTTTCATTGAAAATGTCTTTAAAATTTATGCGGAAAAAAGTTCTGCCAATATTTTCCTCTAAGTATCTGATAGTTTCTGGTCTAACATCCAAGTCCTTGATCCACTTGGAATTTACTTTTGTATTTGGTGAAATACAGTGATTCAGTTTCATTCTTCTGCATGTTTCAATGCATTGTTTCCAACACCATTTGTTGAAGAGACTCTGCTTTCCCCATGTAATAGTCTGGGCCCCTTTGTCAAAGATTAGATGTCCATACGTGTGGGGCCTCATTTCTGGGCTCTCAATTCTATTCCACTGGTCAGTGTGTCTGTTCATGTTCCAGTACCAAGCAGTTTTGATGACAATGGCCCTATAATACAGTTTGAGATCTGGCAGTGTGATGCCTCCGGTTCTGTTCTTTTTTCTCAAGATGGTTTTGGCAATTCTAGGTCTTTTCTGGTTCCAGATAAACATTTGTAGCATTTTTTCTATTCTCCTAAAAAATGTGCTTGGGATCTTGATGGGGATAGCATTAAATTTGTAGATGGCTCTGGGTAATATATTCATTTTGATGATGTTAATTCTTCCAACCCATGAACATGGAATACCTTTCCACTTCTTTGTGTCTTTTTCAATTTCTTTGAGTAGTGACTCATAATTTTCAGTATACAAGTCTTTCACTTCTTTGGTTAGGTTTACTCCTAGGTGTTTTATTGTTTTTGTTGCTATAGAAAAAGGAACTGATTTCTGGATTTCAGTTTCTTCTAACTTAGTGTTTGCATGGAGGAATGCCACTGACTTTTGAATGTTAATTTTGTAGCCTGACACCTTACTGTATTGCCTGATGATTTCCAAAAGCTTCTTGCTGGATTCCTTAGGTTTTTCCATGTATACTATCATGTCATCTGCAAATAAGGACAGTTTGACTTCTTCTCTTCCAATCTGTATTCCTTTAATTCCTTGCTCCTGCCTGATTGCTATGGCAAGAACTTCCAACACTATGTTGAATAGTAATGGTGATAGTGGGCAGCCCTGTCTAGTACCTGATTTGAGGGGAAATGCTTCCAGTTTTTCACCATTGAGTATGATATTGGCTGTAGGTTTGCTATATATAGACTCCACTATCTTCAGGAATTTTTCATCTATTCCCATTTTTTGTAGTGTTTTGATCATAAAGGGATGTTGTATTTTGTCAAAGGCTTTCTCTGCATCTATTGATATGACCATGTGGTTTTTGGTCTTGCTTTTGTTGATGTGGTGGATCACATTGATTGATTTAAGTATATTAAACCAACCTTGCATGCCTGGGATAAACCCCACTTGGTCATGATGAACAATCTTTTTGATATACTGCTGTATCCGGTTGGCTAGAATTTTGTTCAATATTTTCGCATCTATGTTCATCAGAGATATTGGTCTGTAGTTTTCTTTTTTGGTTGTGTCCCTGTCTGCTTTTGGTATCAGGGTGACGTTGGCTTCATAGAAGCTGGCAGGGAGCATTCCAGTGTCTTCAATCTTCTGGAAGACTTTTAAAAGTAGAGGTATTAGTTCTTCTTTGAAGGTTTTGTAGAATTCATTTGTAAAACCATCTGGTCCAGGACTTTTATTTTTGGGAAGATTTTTGATAACTGTTTCAATTTCATTAGCTGTGATGGGCCTGTTCATGTTATCCACTTCCTCTTTACTTAGTTTTGGAAGTTGGTAGGTATCTAGGAAAGCATTCATTTCTTCCAGGTTCTCTAGCTTGGTGGCATATAGTTGTTCATAGAAGCCTCGCATGATATGTTGAATTTCTGCGGTATCTGTTGTGATATCTCCTCTTTCATTTACTATCCGATATATTTGGGTCTTCTCCCTTTTTTGTTTTGTGAGTCTGGCTAAAGGTTTGTCGATTTTGTTTACTCTTTCGAAGAACCAACATTTACTTTCGTTGATCTTTTGTATGATTTTCCTATTCTCAATGTTATTTATTTCTGCCCTAAGTTTAGTGATTTCTGTCCTTCTGGTTGCTTTAGAATTCCTTTGTTGTTCTTCTTCTAGGTCTTTAAGATGTGCAATCAGGCTGTTTATTTGTGCCTTTTCTTGTTTCCTAATGTGTGCTTGTATAGCTATGAACTTCCCTCTTAGGACTGCTTTAGCTGTGTCCCAAATATTTTGATAGCTTGTGTCTTCATTTTCATTGAACTCTCGAAACATTTTGATTTCTTCCTTGATTTCCTCTTTGACCCAGAAGTTGTTAAGAAGTGTACTGTTGAGCTTCCACATTTTGGGACTGTTACTAATCTTTTGTTGATTGTTAAGTGTTAGTTTCATTCCACTGTGGTCTGAGAAGATGTTTGGGATGATTTCAGTGCTCTTGAATTGGCTGATGCTGTCTTTGTGGCCTAACATATGGTCTATCCTTGAGAATGATCCATGTGGATTTGAGTAAAATGTGTATTCCAGTTTCTTGGGATGAATGACTCTGAAAATGTCCAATAGTTCTAGTTTATCTCTTCATTTAGCTCCCTTATGTCTTTACTGATTTTCTTCCTGGATGATCTGTCAAGTTGAGAGAGTGGGGTGTTGAAGTCCCCTACTATGATTGTGTTACTGTTAATATATTGCTGTAGCTCTTTCAGTAGAAGTTTGATGTATTTAGATGGCTTCTCATTGGGTGCATAGATATTAATAATTGTTAAGTCCTCTTGATTGACTGATCCTCTGAGCATTAAGTAGTGTCCATTCCTATCTTTTTTAATCTTATCTATTTTAAAGTCTATCATGTCAGATATGAGAATAGCTGTTCCTGCCCTTTTTTGTGGGCCATTGGCTTGTCTGATAGTTTTCTATCCTTTCACTTTAAGTCTGTGTTTGTCTTGTTGAGTTAGGTGAGTTTCCTGTAGACAGCATATTGTTGGGTTGTGTTTTCTGATCCATCTTCCTACTCTGTGTCTTTTAATAGGTGAATTCAGGCCATTGACATTTATTGATATCAAAGATTGAAGATATTTTAACGCCATTCTTGTAGAGTTTTAGAGTGTTTTGATAGATGTCCTATTTGTGGTGGTCTGGTTGTTTATCAGAGACCTTTCAGAACTTCTTTCAGGGCAGGCTTGGTGATGGTTGCTTCCTTCAACTGTTGCTTGTCTGAGAAGGTTTTGATGCTTCCATCTAGTCTGAATGACAGTCTAGCAGGATATAGTATTCTTGGCTGAAAGCCTTTCTCATTGAGCACTCAATAGATATCTTGCCATTCTCTTCTGGCCTGTAGTGTTTGTATGGAGAAGTCTGCTGCTAATCTTATGGGTTTTCCTTTGTTTTTCTCTTGCAGCCGTGAGGATCCTTTCTTTATCCTTATTCCTTTCCAATCTAAGTATGACATGTCTTGGTGTCTTTAGGTCTGGGTTAATTCTGTTTGGGACCCTCTGGGCTTCTTGAATCTTTGTGTCTTTGGTGTTGTCTAGACTAGAGAATTTTTCAGCTATTATGGCCTGGAGAATGCTTTCTTCCTCCCCTTCTCTTTCTTCCTCTGGTAAGCCAGTAATGCGTATATTGTTTCTTTTGAAGTCATCCCATAGGACTCCGTTGTTGTTTTCAGCATCTCTTAATCTCTTTTTGAGATCTCTTACTTCTTTTTTAGTTGTCTCTAATTCATCCTCAATCTTGCTAATTCTGTTTTCAGCCTCATAGATTCTATTTTCTCTGCCCTCTACTGCTTTCTGGAGTTCATCTATTTTGTTTCCCTGCTCTGATTCTGTTTTAGTTTGTTCAGCTAGTTGCCTTCTTAGCTCAGCGATTTAAGCTTTCAGCTCTCTAATAACCATGAGATAATTAGAATTTTCTTCCATATTCTCATTTTTTGTTCCTGCATTTCTGATTACAATTTTTTCAAATTCTTTACTCACTCCTGTTATTATTTCCTTAGCTAATGTTTGGATGTTGAACTCGTTGTTTTGTGCTTCACCCTCTGGAGGACTTTTAGCTGGACTCTTGTCCTGGTTCGAGTCTCCAATATTTTTTCTTGTTGTTTTAACCATTTTATATATGTTAACAGTTTTTTCTATCCCTGAGTTGGAGCTCAGTGGTTTAAAAGCCTCTTTTTTTTTCTTCCCTGTAGGCTATGGGAGCCTGAGGGCTTTTAAACTATCAATAGGCTTTTTAGCTTAATCACTGACTCCTGACCAAGAGATAAAGCAGGGTGTGGCAGAGATAATCCAGTGGTTATGCAAAGAGACTTTCACAGCCCCTCAGCTATGCCACCGAGGTATAGGTCTTCTCCTGAGTTTCCTGGTTAGATCTCTGTCCCCTGGTTTCCCTCCCTGTTGCTGCTCCGGATTCTGAGGGTAGTAGCAATGGAGACTCATAGTTGCACTTAGTGAGTCTCTGGGGATTCCTTTCCTCCCTTCAGCTGTCCCCTTGTTGTGGAGCAGACTGGAGGTGGTGTCTCCACTGATAAACTGTTGAACTGTTAGCAGCCACTTAATCTCTCCTTAGGCCCCTTTCTCCTCTCTGTCACCAGCCACATGTGTTTGTACTCACGGGTGATTTACTGGGTTCCTGTGGTCATTCTAGTCCTGTCTTGTTTCGGTCCAGGTGGTCTCCTTTGGTATTCCTAGTTGACCCGGGAGACGAGACGAGACGAGACGAGACGAGACGAGACGAGAGGAGAGGAGAGGAGAGGAGAGGAGAGGAGAGGAGAGGAGAGGAGAGGAGAGGAGAGGAGAGGAGAGGAGAGGAGAGGAGAGAGAGAAGCGATCTGCTGCTCGTAGCTCTGCCTCCGGAAGTCCTGATTTCATTTTGGTGTGTGGTGTTAGTTCATGGTATAGTTTCACTTAATTTTTTTTTCTTTTGCTGGGGCTCAGTGCCTGCACCACGAATCCACTGCTCCTGGAGACTCCCCCCCCCCCCTTTTTTTTAAATTGTTGTTGTGGTTATTATTACTATTGTTGTTATTGATGTTGTTGTTGTTGGATACTTACCTAGAGAAATGGAGAGAAGAGGGGGAGAAAAAGACCTTTCACATGATAATGTGTGTGCTCTGCTGGGTGTATTGCCATGCAGCCACTGTGCTGAACTTTCATGTCTGAGGTTCTTGGCTGAATTCCCAATCCCATATGTGTCAGAGTGTGCTCTGGATAAAATAAATATTAAATGAGCTAGCGATGTTCTACTTAAAATTTTTAAAGGAAAAATGTGACAGGAGTCAGTCACAAAGGACCACATATTGGATTGAATGTTGACTAGTTGGGACTGAAAGTAGATTAGTAGTTTAATAAGTGGGGGTCTAGAAGGTTGGGAAGTGATGATAGAAATATTCCAAACTTGGAGTCGGGCTGTAGCGCAGCAGGTTAAGCACAGGTGGCACTAAACACAAGGACCCGCATAAGGATCCTGGTTCAAGCCCTGGCTCCCCACCTGCAGGGGTGTCGCTTCACAAGCGGTGAAACAGGTCTGCAGGTGTCTATCTTTCTCTCCCTCTCTCTGTCTTCCCCCTCCCCTCTCGATTTCTCTCTGTCCTATCCAACAGCAATGACAACAATAATAACTACAACAATAAAACAACAAGGGCAACAAAAGGGAATAAATAAATAAAAAAGAAATATATAAAAAAAAGAAATATTCCAAATTGAGTGGTCAGGGAGGTGGCACAGTGTATAAGGCACTGGAGTCTCAAGCATGAGGTCCTGAGTTCAATCTTGGGCAGCACATGTACCAGAGTGATGTCTGGTTATTTTTCTCCTATCATTTCTCATGAATAAATAAATAAAATCTTGTAAAAAAACAAAGAAGTATTCCAGATTGATAAGTCAGTGATAGTAGCTACGCGAGTCTGAATGTATTATCACAGTGAGAAACCACCACCCATACTGTTGGGCAGAATTGGGAGCACATCATCTTTGATGGCAAGGAGCATCAGAAACCTCATTTAGTGTAGGTAGTAGTGCACAATGTTACTTCTACTTAGGAAGATAGCTTGACTTTTTTTTTTCTTTAACAAAACCAAACCAACTTTTACCATGTCTAGGAATTTTGCTTTTTAGTTCTTAACCCCATGAATTACAAATTCATATCCACACAAACAAAAAACCTGCACAAGAATTCACAATTGTAAAAAACCTGGAGGCAATCAAGGTGTTTTTTTTTTTTCTCCAGTAAGTAAATGAAGAAATTGATACAATCTCAAATGTGTCGACCATCTCAAAATCAGTATTGAGGGAGAAGAGAATTTGCTCTATATATGTGGCAAATGTTTGATTATTAACGTGTTTGTTTGTTTGCTTTGTTTTTGTTTGGTTTGTTTTGCCTCCAAGTTATTGCTGGGGCTCGGTACCTTCACTATGAATCCACTACTCCTGAGGCCTTTTGTTGTTGTTGACCTTGTTGTTATTGTTATTATTGTTATTGCTGCTGCTGTTGTTGGATAGGACAGAGAGAAATCAAAAGAGGAGGGAAAGACAGACACCTGCAGTTTTAGTTTATTTTCTTATTTTATATATATATATATATATATATATATATATATATATATATATATATATGTATGTATATATAAATTATGGGCCAGTAACAGAAGTCACTTGGATAGCGTAGCTACATTGCCATGCACATGACTCAGGTTCTAATCCAGCTCTCACCACATTGGAGGAAGCTTGGGTACTATGGTACCTTACTTCCTCTCCCTACTCATTCTCTGTTTCTAAGAAAGATAGCCTAGTGCAGTGAGAGCCATGGCAACAAAATATGTGTATGTATGCACATAGCAAATTGTATAGCCTAGAAGAAATGGACACATTCTGTGAATTCTGGTAACCTTCCTTGATTGAACCAAAAAGAAATAGATAGCTGGAACATGCCACATGAGCATAGATGTGTAGTCTATGTCAAATGTGTTCTTAGGAACTTTTCCAAGTTCAAAAGTAGTCAAAAGCCTCCTTGGGAACAAAAGCCCAGGACCATATGGGTGAAGAATATACAAAATATTCTTCCATAGGACCAGGAGATACTCAGCAGGTAGGGAGGAGGGGAAGATAGAGAGGGAGAGAGACAGAGAGACATCTGCAACCCTGTTTCACCATTTGTGAAGCATTCCCCCCTGCAGGTTGGGAGCTAGGGGCTTGAACCCGGATCTTTACACAGGTCCATGGCTTTGTCCTATGTGCTCTTAACTGGGTGCACCACCACCCAGCCCCCATTTCAATCTCCAGTACCATCGTACACAAGAGCTGAGCAGTGGTGTGGTAAAAACAAATACGAGAAAGAGTAATGACGGGATTTTAATCTCTACCTGATACATAGTTAATACATAGTTATTTTGAGACATCCAGCATACTTTCAGTTTTATCTTTATTAAAATGATTTCATGGAGCTGAGAAGTTCTTCATTTAGTAAGATGTGTACCTGTGTACAAACCCTGGATTTGAGCCCTGGAACCATATGAGGCCACTGGAGCACCAAAGGAAGCTCTGTGGGTGATGGCACAGTGCTGTGGTGTCTCTCCTAAGTTAACAATTTGAAGTTGAATGCTAAATTTCTCCTCAGAATACTAATATAATAACTTAAAACTTTACTTCGTAAAAACATTAAATAAATTGGTAATTGTTTTAGATAGAGACAGAGAACGAGAGAGTAAGAGACAACAGCACCGAGGTATCCTTCAGTGCGGTGGAGAGCAGACTCAAACCCAGCTCCTGCGCATGGCCAGGTAGCACATGCTCCAAGTGAGCTAGTTAAACTTTGTTGAAATCACCAGCCTTTAAACTTTATTGTAATATCAATCTGATAAAAGTGAACCTCTCAGTAATAAAAAGTTGTTTACCTTTTTCCACAGAGGATCTGAAGAGGCAAAATGCAGTGTTACAAGCTGCACAAGATGACTTGGGACACCTTCGTACACAGCTGTGGGAAGCCCAGGCAGAGATGGAAAATATTAAGGCCATTGCCACCGTCTCTGAGAATACCAAACAAGAAGCTATAGATGAAGTAAAAAGACAGTGGAGAGAAGAAGTTGCTTCACTTCAGGCTGTTATGAAAGGTAAAGACAAAGAAAATTAAATTTATGATTTTTCTGAAACTACTGATGAATGAGAACATTTGTGACTATACTCATCTGCAGGTTGTGTTATCAAAATAGAGAATCCAGTACTACTGTAATTGGACATCCTTTGTATCTTGAACAACTTTAATATAATAAAGGAGGATCATAGTGACAGTGTTACAGAGAGACTTCCTTAACCAAGAATTATGAGCACTGCATGTACCAGAGCAGTGCTCTGACTGTTGTCTCCCTTTCTCTTCTCTCTGTGTGTCATGTATAATTAATAACTTTTTTTTAAAGATTTTTAAAATATTTATTTATTCCTTTTTGTTGCCGTTGTAGTTATTCTTGTTGTTGCTACTGATATCGTCATTGTTGGATAGGACAGAAAGAAGTGGAGAGAGGAGGGGAGACAGAGAGGAGGAGAGAAAGAGAGATACCTGCAGACCTAATTCAACGCCTGGGAAGCAACTCCCCTGCAGGTGGGGAGCCGGGGGCTCAACCATGATCCTTAGGCCAGTCCTTGTACTTTGCACCACCTGCGCTTAATCTGCTGCTACCACCCGAGTCCCGTAATTAATAACTTTTAAAAAATATTTACTTTATTTGATAGGAAAGATAAATTGAGGGGCCAGGTGGTGGCACACCTGCTTAAGCATATACATTATAGTGCACAAGGATCTGGGTTCAAGCCCTTGGTCCCCCACCTGCAGGGGAAAGCTTCATGTGTGGTAAAGCATGCTGCAGGTGTCTTTCACTCTCTCTATCTCTCCCCCACCTCTCTCAATTTCTCTGTCTCTACCCAATAATAAATAAATAAATATGTAAAAAAAAAGAAAATTGAGAGTGAAAGGTAGGGAGTGGAGAGAGGAAGAGAGAGACAGACACACTTGTGACACTGCTTGTGAAGCTTCTCCCCTCCAACCCCCACACCCTGCAAATGTTTTAGAGTTTGAATTCTACTTCTGTGGTTTTGTTTGTTTTGTTCTCGGTTGTGAAACATTAGTCAGAATATTTAATTTTTCTTAAGTTTCCTCATTTGTAAACTAATATATAAGTCTATTGTGAAAGCAAGAGATAATACTATCAAACCCTTAACAAAACTTTTCTAAATATAATAAAGCTAGAACTATGGCTTGTCGTGTGTGTGTGTGTGTGTGTGTGTGTGTGTGTGTGTGTGTGCATTAAAAGTTCTGGAAGTTGGGTATAAATCCTGTATGTAACAACTTTGGATTTTAATGTACCAGGGTTTTTTTTTTGTTGTTTTTTTTTAAGTTTACTTAGAAGTGCAATATTTGGTGATGTTTTGTAGAAACAGTTCGTGACTATGAGCACCAGTTCCACCTTAGGCTGGAGCAGGAGCGAACACAGTGGACGCAGTATCGAGAATCCGCAGAAAGGGAAATAGCTGATTTAAGGAGAAGACTGTCTGAAGGTCAAGAGGAGGAAAATTTAGAAAATGAAATGAAAAAGGTATGAAGGGATCTATTCCTCTGTAGAAATACATGAATCTAAATGCAGGATACTTTCACTAACATTATTATTGTAACAGAAGATGTATTTTTGTTTTCTGTTGGGAAAATTATTTGGACATAGACTTAAGTGGTACTACCAGACGATTTGGTGCCTTTCTCTTGGGCCTGACTGGATCACCCCCACTTTCTTTAACCCTCAGGAGGTCTGTCTTGACCACACCACTTAACACCATTTCCCTTCCCAGCTCTGCTGATTTCCCTTATTCTATTGTAATTTTCCTTTCCCACAGTGCATATTTTCTTCTTTTTAAAATGATTTTCTTTTTTTAAAAGTTTTCTTCTATTACCTTTATTTATTGGATAGAGAAAGCCAGAAATTGAGAGGTAAAGGGGAGAGTGAGGGAAAGAGAGATACCTGCAGTATGCTTCACCACTCACTCGTAAAGCTTTTTCCCTGCAGGCAAGGACAGGGGCTTGAACCCAGGTCCTTGTGCACTGTAATGTGTGTGCTTAACCCAGCCCTCCTACTTTTTTTCACTTTGAATTTTGATTATTTTTAGAGCTTTTTTTTTTTTCTTTTTCTTTGTTTTCCTCCAGGGTTATTGCTCGGTGCCTGCACCATGAATCCACCGCTCCTGGAGGCCATTTTCCCCCCTTTTTGTTGCCCTAGTTGTTGCAGCCTTGTTGCGGTTATTATTGCCATTGTTGACGTTGTTTTGTTGTTGGATAGGACAGAGAAATGGAGAGAGGAGAGGAGACAGAGGGGGAGAGAAAGACACCTGCAGACCTGCTTCACCGCCTGTGAAGTGACTCCCCTGCAGCTTAACCCACTGCACTACCTCCCGATCCCCCAAAAGCTATTTTTTATTGTGATTAATGATTACAGGGTATAGTTCTATACTTCATTCACCACCAAAGTTCTGTGTCCTCACCATGGCAACAGTAACCAACACAGTTCTTACAAAGTCTTAGACTATTTACTCTCCTTCCTCCCGCCTTCCTTCCCTCCTTCCCACCCCTTCCTTCCTTTCTTTCTCTCTCTCTCTTTTACCACAGCACTGCTCAGCTCTGGCTTAAGGTGGTGCATTAACCTGGGAGTTCAAAGCCTGAGATATGAAAATCTTTTTGCATAATCATTATGTTATCTCTCTGGCCCAGTCATAATTATTAAAAAAATTAAAAGAACAGTGTTCCTTCTGAAATAGTAGAAAATTATGTTGCTATAAAAAAGCTATTGTCGGGGAGTCGGGCTGTAGTGCAGTGGGTTAAGCGCAGGTGGCGCAAAGCACAAGGACTGGCATAAGGATCCCGGTTCGAACCCCGGCTCCCCACCTGCAGGGGAGTCGCTTCACAGGCGGTGAAGCAGGTCTGCAGGTGTCTATCTTTCTCTCCCCCTCTCTGTCTTCCCCTCCTCTCTCCGTTTCTCTCTGTCCTATCCAACAACGATGACAATAATAACCACAACAATAAAACAATGAGGGCAACAAAAGGGAATAAATAAATAAAATAAAAAATTTTAAAAAAAAAAGCTATTGTCAGAGTCAGGCAGTAGCATAGGGAGTTAAGCACACGTAGTGCAAAGTGCAAGGACCAGCGTGAGGATCCCGGTTCAAGCCCTCCCCCGCGGGGCTTCACAGGTGGTGAAGCAGGTCTACAGGTGTCTTTCACTCCCCCTCTCTGTCTTCCCCTCCTCTCTGTCCTATTTAACAACGATGGCATCAGTAACAACTACAGTAATAACTACAATGACAGTAAAAACGAGCAACAAAAAGGAAATAAATAAATATTTTTAAAAATCTTTTTTTAAAAAAGCTATCATGCAGGGCCTGGTGATGGTACACCTGATGGAGTGCAGACATTCCAGTGTGCAAGGACCTGGATTCAGGCCTCTGGTGCCTCCCTGCAGCAGGGAAGTTTCATGGTGAAACACTGCTGCAGATGTCTCTCTTCTTCTCTCTACCTGCTCCTTCCCTCTCAATTTCTGTCTCTGTCTAATAAATAAATCAAAAAACTAATTCAAGGAACGATTGTAATACTTGATTTACATACAGCATATGTACACATATACTCTGTGTTTACACAATATATTGACTATTTTATGCAATATATACATGTGTGTGGGGGCCAGGCAGTGACACACCTGGTTGAGTGCCCACATTACATTGCACAGGGACCAGGTTCAAGCTCCTGGTCCCCACCTGCAGCGGGAAAGCTTCACAAGTGGTGAAGCAGGGTTACAGGTGTCTCTTTGTCTCTTTCCCTCTCTTTATCTCCCACGCCCCTCTCAATTTCTCTCTGTCTCTGTCCAATAATAAATAAGTAAATAAAATTTTAAAAATCACATGCACCAGGTTAAGTGTACATAGAGCCAAGTGCATGGACTGGCGCACAGATCCCCAGTTCGAGCCCCTGGCTCCCCACCTGCAGGGGGGTTGCTTCACAAGCAGTGAAGTAGGTCTGTAGGTGTCTTTCTCTCCCCCTCTCTGTCTTCCCCTCTCCTCTCAGTTTCTCTCTGTCCTATCCAACAACAGTGGCAGAACAACAAGAATGGAAAATAAACATGGCCACAGGAGCAGTGAATTCGTAGTGCAGGCACTGAGCCCCAGTGATAACTCTAGATTTAAAAAAAAAAAAATACACATGTGTTTGTTTATTTACTTTTTTTTTAAAAAAAAAACCAGAACCCTGCTCAACTCTGGTATATGGTCAATGATGCTGGGGATTGAATTTGGGAGCTTAAAGCCTCAGGAATGAAAATCATTTATAGAACTATTATGCTGTCTTCCTGGTCCTATACAATTTTATACCTGCAAACACGCACATGCACAGGCACATATAGAAATTAGTTTTGGGGGGCTGGGTGGTACGCACTTGGTTGAGTGTATATGCTACAATGCTCAAGGACCTGGATTCGAGCTCTGGTCACCACCTGCAGGGGGAAACCTTTGCAAGTGGTGAAGCAGTGCTGCAGGTGTCTCTCTGCCTCTCTTCCAGTCTATCTCCCCCCTGATTTCTGGCTGTCTCTATTAAATAAATAAAGATAATAAAAATAAAAAAATAGAAATTGGTGGGAGTCGGGCTGTAGCGCAGTGGGTTAAGCGCAGTGGTGCAAAGCACAAGGACCGGCATAAGGATCCCGGTTCGAACCCCAGCTCCCCACCTGCAGGGGAGTCGCTTCACAGGCGGTGAAGCAGGTCTGCAGGGGTCTATCTTTCTCTCCTCCTCTCTGTCTTCCCCTCCTCTCTCCATTTCTCTCTGTCCTATCCAACAACGACAACAACAATAATAACTACAATAATAAAACAAAAAGGGCAACAAAAGGGAATAAATAAATAATACAATAAATATTTAAAAAAAAAGAAATTGGTTTAGGCCTAGTGCAAATGAAAAGTAACCCTGGTCACTGATTATTTAATTTTTTTTGTGTATCTATTTTTTATTGCCACAAGTGTTACTGCTGGGGCTCAGTGCTTATAGGATGAATCCACAACTCTACCAAGCCTGGTAGAGAAATCCCCCCCCACACAAATTTTTGGGTTTTTTTCGTCTTATTTGATAGCACAAAGAGAAATAGAGAGGGAGGAGGAGAGATGGAGAGAGAGAGAGAGAAAGAGACACCTGCAGCCCTACTTCACTGTTTATGAAGCCTCTGTCATGCAGGCAGTGTTTCTTCCTTTACTTCAGACTCTTCCCCCTTTTCCTATATCTGAGATAAAGAGAACGGAATCACACATGTATGAACCTCCAATGCCACCAAAACCCAGAGTGGACCAGTGCTCTGTGGTTTCTCCTTCCTTCTCCCTCCTTTCTTGTATCAGTGGATAGTAGCATGATTGTTAATGCAAAGAACTTTCATGCCTAAGGCTGCAGGGTCCTGGGTTCAGTCCTGACACCACTGTAGGCCAGAGCTGATCAGTGTTCTGATAAAGAAAAGTCTAAATAAATACTACATGGATGATTTTATCATAGAGGAAGGGAGGGAAGGAAGGAAAGAAAGAAGGAAAGGCAGGGCAGACCTTTCAGTTATTACAAGAAATTATGGCTTTATTAATTTAGTAACCAGATTTTAAGTATTTAGTATTTACTTTGTGAATTTACTTTTATATACAGGATATTTTCTTGTACATTTTTCTTGATTGTTCAATTTGTGATCATGAATCTTTTTTTTTTAAATATTTATTCATTTTCCCTTTTTGTTGCCCTTGTTTTTATTGTTGTAGTTATTATTCTTGTTATTGATGTCACCATTGTTGGATAGGACAGAGAGAAATGGAGAGAGGAGAGGGAGACAGAGATGGGGAGAGAAAGACAGACACCTGCAGACCTGCTTCACTACTTGTGAAGCGGGGTTGGGAGCCGGGGGCTTGAACCGGGATCCTTACGCCTGTCCTTGTGCTTTGCGCCACCTGCACTTAACTGTTGTTGTTCTTCTTCTTCTAGCGTTTGCCCTTCTTCCGTAGCCAGTTAAATGGCTTTGAAAGTGACTGGGATCCATGTGGATTCAGTCGGCTAGGAAGGATCGTCAGTTTCCCCAATGAATTAACTGTTGTGCTACTGCCCGACTCCCTTCTCCTCCTCCTCCTCCTCCTCCTCCTCCTCCTCCTCCTCCTCCTTCTTCTTCTTCTTCTTTTTGTTTTTACAGATTTTAAATGCTATTTTGAGAAAGCTTTGATTATTATTTGACATTCAAAGTAAGACATAGCTCAATATTGTGGTAGGTCATAGTATAGAAAGTAATAAACCAGTAACTTGTAGTGTTTAATTATTTTTAACCACAGGCCCAAGAAGATGCTGAAAAACTTCGGTCTGTTGTGATGCCTATGGAGAATGAAATTGCAGCTTTGAAGGATAAACTGACAGAGGCTGAAGACAAAATTAAAGAGCTGGAGGCCTCAAAGGTTACAAAACGTTGTAGTCCATTTTAAGAATCTTGCTTTTGGGGTGGGGTCTGGGGGAATCTTGTTTTCTTTAAAATGCAAAAAGATGCTTTGAGATAACCCATGACCCTGCCCATAAAACCTTGTTTATTTAAAAGTCTTTTCTTTTATACCCCCCCTTTCTTTTTTAGATATTTATTTATTTTGGATAGAGACAGAGAAATTGAGAGAGATACCTGCAGTACTGTTTCAGCACTTGTGAAGTTTCTCCCCGTGCAGGGCTTAAATCTAGGTTCTTGTACATTATAACGTACTGTCTATCAGATAACACCACTACCAGTCCCCTGCCCATATATTTTAAATGTACCTTAATTGTCTGAAATATTTGAATTTTTTAAAAGTGACAATTACAAGGGTAAGTTGACATTGACAATTATAATAAAAGATATAACCTGACCTTTGGCAAGTGGTAGTGCTTATTAGTTAAGACATCACCATGTGAGTCTCCCCCCCTCCCTATCTATCCCCTGATCCCTCTCTTTCCCTTTCTCATTTAAAAAAGAAAACAAACAGCAACAACAACAAAAAACCATTGTCATATACTAGCTTGGAGGTCTTAGACAAATTACTCAATCTTACTGTGCTTTTGTTTTCTTAATGGCAATGTGGATAAAAATTGCCTACCTTAAAAAAAAATTGCCTACCTTGTGAAATGATTATGAAGGTTATATAAATTAACAAATACAAAGCACTTAGGATAATATATGGAATAAAATATTTTATGATTGTTATACTGCTCAGAAAGTCACACAGGAATCATTAAGAGACTTGAAGAATTGATGTTGTATACATACGAATCTGACCAGAGGATGGTGCAGTGGTTTTGCATGAAAGAGGCCCTGGGTTCCATTCTCAGTACCAATAGCCGTAAGTGAGCAGTGATTTGGTCAAATAAAAGGAGGGACCGGGTGGTGGTGCACCTGGTTGAGCTCACATGTTACAATGTGCAAGGAGCCAGGTCTGAGCCCCCAGCCCCCACCCACAGGGGAAAGCTTCACAAGTGGTGAAGCAGGGTTGCAGGTGTCTCTCTGTCTCTTTCCCTCTCTGTCACCCCCTACTGTCTTGACTTCTGGCTGTCTCTATCCAAATAAATAAGTAAAGACAAAAAAAAATAAATAAAGGGAGATTGTAAAATACTTAGAGTAATTTGTATTTAACTCGAGAAGTAAAAAAATAATAATAGTACAAACAAGATGAATGGAAAAAGTAGTGCACATACAGGAGCAGAAACGTAGACGACTGGTAAGTTGTGTCAGTACAGGTCAGGAGCCAAAATGACTCTGTTGCCATTTAATGCTACACTGGAGGATATTAGTCAACCAAAGAGATACCAACCAATCTTGATAACATGACGAATGCTTGTAGGACATTTTTCCTCTACAGGTGGAAAATTTAATAAGGACACATAATGGTCTAGCTCTTCTTTAAAATGCAAAAAGATGCTTTGAGATTACCCTGTCCATAAGATCTTATTTATTTAAAAGGGTTCTTTTTTTATTTTTTACTTTTTAGATATTTATCAACTAGTTGGTTCAGAAGGTAACTCAAAAAGTAAAGTGTATGCCTTAACATTTCTATGACAGTCGAGTCTATAAATAAATAAATATAGAAATAAGTAAGTCTTTAGCAGCAAAAAGAAAAAACTAGGTTAAACAGATGACCCAAATCTAGGCTGGACAATTCATAAGACAGGCTGATACAACTAACTGTGTATCACTTACTGAGAACAAGATTATGTTTTATTTGGTTATATTTATCTCAGATATTTATTATGTGTTAATGTTTGAGTATTGTGATTAATTATGCAGCAAGATTAAAATATTTTTTGTGAAAGATGTGACTTTCTTTTGCTTCCAGTGTTATTGCTGGGGCTCGGTGCCTGCACCATGAATCCACTGCTCTTGGAGGCTGTTTTTTCCCCTTTTGTTGCCCTGGTTGTTTTATCATTGCTATTGTTACTATTATTGTTGTCACTGTTGTTGGATAGGCCAGAGCGAAATCGAGAGGAGAGGAAGACGGGGAGAGAAAGATAGATACCTGCAGACATGCTTCACTGCTTGTGAAGCGACCCTCCAGCAGGTGGGGAGCAAGGGGCTATAACTGGGATCCGTGTGCTGGTTCTTGCAATCCCCAAAAGATTTAAAAAAAGATATTTATTTATTTATTCCTTTTGTTGCCCTTGTTTAATTGTTGTAGTTATTGTTGTTGTTATTGATGTTGTCGTTGTTAGAACAGAGAGAAATGGAGAGAGGAGGGGAAGACAGAGAGTGCGAGAGAAAAACAGACACCTACAGACCTGCTTCAATGCTTGTGAAGTGACTCCCTTGCAGGTGGGGAGCCGGGGGCTTGAACCGGTCTTTGTGCTTTGCGCCACATGCACTTAACCCGCTGTGCTACCACCCAACTCCCAAGACGTGATTTTTAAAGTAAGTCTACATTTAAAAATTTTTGTTCATTATAAGTGAGATCAGTTATCATTTTCCATCATTACCTCCTCTTTTCCTTTTACAATTAATTATGTGTCTATGAAAAGTAGCTTTCAGGGGAGTTTGATGGTGACACATGTGATTTAAGCACACATGTTACCATGCACAAGGATCTAGGTTCAAGCCCCTGGTCCCCACCTGCAGCGGGGAAGTTCAAACAGTAAAGCAGAGCTCCAGGTGTCCTCTTTCTCCTATCTCCTTCCTCTCTGTTTCTTTCTGTCTTATCAAATACATAATTTTAATGTATTTTTTTAAATAAATATAAGGCATTTTAAATTACCTCAATAAAAATCAAAGAAAAACAAGTTTATGGGTGGGGAGATAGCATAATGATTATGCAAAAGGCTTTCATGCCTGAGGTTCTGAGGCCCCAGTGCTATCATAAACTGGAGCTGAGTAATGTTCTGTTCTCTCTTCCTCTCTCCCTCCCTCCTTCCATTTCTTTTACTGGCATCTCTCCCCTTTTCCTCTCTCATTAAAATAAACTATACACACACACACACACACACACACACACACACACACACACACACACACACACACACATATGTATGCAAAAGCTTACAAGAATATGGTACCATTTTTGTTCTTAGAAATTACTTTTTTAAACATAAAGCCAGCTTGGTGTTGTCACTAAGTATCCAGTAAAATGAGCACATATAAATGTTGCTCTGGGAATACAAATTGGAGCTGCCTGTTTGAAAAGTAAGGCAGTAAACTGTGTGTAATGTCAGTTGCATCTTTACTCTGTTAATATGATTATAGATCATGTTATTATTATGTTATTCCCCCAGTTTTCTGTAGTAAGAATGTGTTTTGTTTTATAATTAAAATATGAATCTTAAATTTTTATAAATATGAATGGCTTTTCAGCTTACCAGAATTGCATCTTATTTCAGGTTAAAGAACTGAATCATTATTTGGAAGCTGAGAAATCTAGTAGAACTGATTTAGAGATGTATGTAGCTGTTTTGAATACTCAGAAATCTGTTTTACAGGAAGACGCTGAGAAATTGCGGAAAGAATTGCATGAAGGTAAATGTATCTTCTATATATTTTTAATCTATTAATGCTAGAAGTAATAAGTAAAATTGATAGTAATTAATAACAACAAATCTAAAAATACCAGCCCAGTACTTTAGTGATTCAGTTTAAACTTTTCAGTTAGTTTGGCTATTTGAGATCAGAAAAACAGAGATCTTATTTTTCTATATGTTTTGTTTGTTTATTTATTATTGGATAGAGAGAGAAATTGAGAGGGGAGGGGAAGATAGAGAGAAAGACACTTGCAGGGCTTCTTCACCACTCAGTGAAGCTTTCCCTCTGTACGAGGGGACCAGGGGCTTGAACCTGGGTCCTTGAGCCACTTCCCAACCCCAACATCTTGTTTTTCTTCATCCAGATGCATGGATTCCTTGAAGTCTTAAACTTGTTGGTTATAGAATATTTATGTATGGGAGTCGGGTGGTAGTGCAGTGGGTTAAGTGCAGGTGGCACAAAGCACAAGGACTGGCCTAAGGATCCCGGTTCGAGCCCCCGGCTCCCCACCTACAGGGGAGTCGCTTCACAGGCAGTGAAGCAGGTCTGCAGGTGTCTATCTTTCTCCCTCTCTTGTCTTCCCTTCTCTTTCCATTTCTCTCTGTCCTATCCAACAGTGATGACATCAACAACAATAATAACTACAACAATGAAACAAAGAGGGCAACAAAAGGGAATAAATAAATATTTTTTACAAAGTATATTTATTTACTTATTTATTTATTATTAGAGAAAGAGAGAGATGCCAGAGCACTGCTCAGCTCTAGCCTATGCTATGCCAGGGATGTACCTCATGCGTGTAAGCATGTACTCTGTCATTGAACTATCTCCCTGGCTCACTAATAACATTCTGATATGTAGGTTTTAGATTGGGGACAGAGTACAACAATGAATACTTAAGTGTGTGTGTGTGTGTGTGTGTGTGTATTTATGAGAGAGCCAGAGCATTACTCTGGTATATGCAATGCTGGGGATCAGACTTGAAACCTCATGCCTGCAAGTCACTCTACCCTCTGTACTGCCTCCTGGGCTGCAACAATGAGTCCTTTTTTAAAAATAAGAATTTTACTAGGTTTTTATCTTTTTCTTTCTCTTTTCCTCCTGTCCCCACCCCTCCCCTCTCCTCCCTCTCTTTTTTTAAATTAGAGACAGAGAGGCAAAGCGAAAATGAAAGAGATCACAGCACTGACGTTCCTGTAATGTAGTAGGGACTGGGCTTGAACCTGGGCCTCGCACATAGCAAAGCAGCCCACTGTCCAAGTGAGCTATTTCACCGACCCAGTGAATACTTAAAAAAAAAACATTTTATTTATTTATTTACTTATTAGATAGAGACAGAATTTGAGAGGGTAGGAGGAGATAGGGAAAGAGAAAGACACCTGCAGCACTCCTTCACCATTTGTGAAACTTTCCTTCTGCAGGTGGGGACCAGGGGGTTGAACCCAGGCCCTCGAGCATTCCCAGGTGTGCCCCTGCCCAGCCTCGAATAATTTTAAGTATATCAAATTCTGTGGGAAATAGAGCTCTTGCATAAATAATTTAGATTTGTATATGAGTCAAGTTCCCAAATAGTATAGACTTGAAATGTTGGAAACCTGCAAAATTATTTCATAAAATGCTATGAAACCCAAAGTCTAGTGAGTCTCTGACTCAAGGAAATAGTGTTCAGATGTTATGCAGCTGTCAGAAAGAGAAAAAAAAAGACACTGAAAATGTGAATTTCTGTTTAAGTTTTATGTCCCAATCTTTCAAGAAGAACTACCAAGTCTTCTAGTATATCTGGAAAATCATCTGAAAAGTGCAATGAAATATGTAAGGAGGTGATATAATTTTAATAACAAAACACACTAAGAAAATGGTGCTTCAGTGAAGATGGAATTGGATAACACTGTTAAAATGCAAAAGCTAAACTGGGGAAATTAGATAAGTACCAAGCTAGTGCAGTTACCTATGACCGGTGCTATGCTGAGAAGTATAGTAGAAAGCACCAGTGTAGCAGATGGACTTCTTAAAGGAGATAGTTCTTGATTTTGGAAAGATACTTGGTTGTTGCGAGTCATAATAAGCATTCAAAACCATCTGCATATGATGCAACAGGCAAAAAAAGAAATATAAGCCAGCAAGTTAGAATGTAAGAGCCCATGGAGCAGAGTATGAGGCAGGAGAGATAAATCATTGAGACCTTATGCTAAGAATTTAGAACTTATTTTACAGTCAGTAAGGAGTCTCTGCTTTAAGAGGCTAATCCTCTTAAATAGTAGCTTTATTGAGATAATGATTCATATGCTATGATGTTCACTTTTAAAATGTACAATTCAGGCCTGGAGAGCTAGTGAAGAAGTAGTGTTCCATCCAGATTTTCATGCCAGAGGTCCCAGTACCACCATATGGTAAAGCTCAGCAGTACTCTAGTCTCTGCATCCCTGTTTTTCTCATGAACATCAACAAATCTTTAAAAAATAAAGAAAATGTGTAGTTCAGTGACTTGAAAAATATATTTTCATCATTACAAATAGGAATTATTTTTAAAACTTCTTAAACATTAAGAAGGTTTATTTCAGTGGGCTAGGAAGTTAGCATAATTGTTATGCAACAAGTGTTTCATGTCTGAGGCTCTGAGCTCTGAGGTTCAATTCCCCAGCACCACCATAAACCAAAGCTGAGCAGTGCTGTGCTATAAAAAAATAGTAGTTACCATTTATTCCTATGTAAACCTTTCTCAAGAGAGATATCAGTATTGTGTTACAAACAAAACAGGCTATCTGGCCAAAGTGTGAATGTACCAAAAATAAATTATTTACCTCTTATCAGTTACTCCTTAAACCTCTTTCTGACAGCCATTAGTCTACTTTGTTTCTCCAGTAGTTTTCATATTCTGAATTTTTACATAAATGAGATAATACAACATATTATTTTTGTGTCTGACTTCTCAGAAGGAATTTCTAACGTGAGAATGATACTGATTTTTGCATTTTAGAAAGTTCAGCTTAGGGGCTGGGTGGTGGTACAGTTGGTGGAGTGCACGTTATAATGCCAGGTTCAAGCACCTGGCCCCCACCTGCAGGGGAAAAGCTTTGCAAATGGTGAAGCAATGTTGCAGGAGTCTCTCTGTCTCTCTTCCTCTCTGTCACCCCCTTCCTTTTCAATTTCTGGCTGTCTCTGTCCAATAAATAAATAAAAATTAAAAAAAAAAAAGTATGGTAGGGATAGATAGCATAATGGCTATGTGGTTATGCAAAGACAATCATGCCTGAGGTACCAAAGGTCCCAGGTTCAATCCCCAGCACTACCATAAGCCAGAGTTGAGCAGTGCTCTGGTTGAAATAAATAAATAAATTAACTAATATATGAGTTCAGCTTGTCAGTAGTATTAGATAGGCTTGAGATGGCAAAACTAAGGGTAGGAATCATAATGACAAAGGGATCTACTGTCATAATAGTCTTAAATTGTAAGAACTGGCCCAAGGCAGAAGGCATACAGAATACATAGGAGAGAATTAGTAGGCCTCTGTCACAATTGAACGTGTTGGGGTGAGGAAAACCCACTCAAGGGAAGGACCATTTGTCTCGGTTTCTGGCTTGGGTGGTTGTGTAATTGGGCAGATAGACAGTGTTAAGGGCTGGGGAGATAGCATCATGGTTATGCAAAAGACTCATGGCCAGGCTCCTAGGTCCCAAGTTCAGTACCTAGTCCCACCCTAAGCCAGAGTTGAGCAGTGCCCTACTTAAGAAAAGGAAAAAGAGAATTTTTTTTGGTAGACAGTGACTGAGCTGATGATAATGAACAACATGTATTTGTGAATTTTTTAAAAACATACGCCAAGAGGTCAGAATTAAATGGGATCAAGAAGACTTCTTGGATAACAGATTTATTAGGATGTATTGTAGCCAGTGAGGAGTAGTGACTACGCCTTGGACTTTTAGAGCACTGTGTCCCAGATTTTATTGTCTGGAATGCTTTTTTCTTTTCTTTTTTTTTTAAGTAATACTGTGGGAAGATGTTTGTTTTTGTCAAATGTTGTACTATATATCTACCTTTTTAGAAAAAATACATGTGTGCTAGACTCATGAAATCTTTAAAAACATACTTAGCCAGGCAGAGGAGGTAGCATAATTGTTATGGAAAGAGACTGTCATGCCTGAGGCTCCAAACTGCCAAGTTCAATCCCCTGAACCAACATAAGCCAGAGCTGAGCAGTGCTCTGGTAAAATAAATAGATAAATATAAATATATATATATATATGGTCTAGGCTTTCTAAACTTCCCGAGCATTGAAATTTCTCTCTCTCTCTCTCTCACATGTGTTCCTAAACTTCCCGAGCATTGAAATTTCTCTCTCTCTCTCTCTCTCTCTCTTTCTCTCTCTCTCACACATGTGTTCCTAGGAACATGCTTTTGGGAGACAATGCTTAGAAAAATAGTGTAGGCACTCCTGTCATGTGCAGGAATAAGTAGCCTCTTGGCTCTTGTCTGAGGGAGAGCCCCAAGCAGAGTGATCCACTGGCCAGATCTGCACTAGTAATTAGTTCTTACTTAAAGAAATTTCCTACCATTAAAATTCAGTGTTTTTTGATTGGGGGATTCCTAAACAGTTTGTCATCTCTTGGAGCAAGAGCGACAACAACACAACCAGTTAAAACACACGTGGCAGAAGGCCAATGATCAGTTTTTGGAATCTCAGCGTTTGCTGATGAGGGATATGCAGCGAATGGAGATTGTGCTAACTTCAGAACAACTCCGACAAGTTGAAGAACTGAAGAAGAAAGATCAGGTGAATAGCAGTTTTGTAGGACTTCTCTTTGTTAGTGATACAACCCTGCACCCCCTGTGACTGCATTACTTTGTGTGTGTTAGGGATATACACCGGGGCTGGACAGTGGTGCTCTCAGTTGAGCAAACACAGTATATAGTGCTCAAGGACCCAAGTTTAAGCCTCCATCCCCATCTGCAGTGGGGAAGCTTCACAAGTAGGAAGGCAATGCTGCGGTTGTCTCTTTCTGTGTCTCCTCCTTTCCCCTCAGTTGTTCTCTGTCTCTCTCTAAAATAAATTAACAAAATATTTAAAAATAAATAGATATAAACCTAAATAAAATATATGTGCCATTTCAAAGAACAAGAACTACAGTTAAGGGATTTATTTCTCCAGCTTTAGAAATGGTCTTGTTGAAGAAAATAAAACTGATTTAAATTATCCTCTTCAGAGACTACTAGATGCAACAATGCATATTGTTGAGAAAACTCTTTCTCTGTAGTTTTCCTTGGGATCCTGAATTGTGTTAAGCCAGGTCAAATCTTTTACGAATTGCTCTGGAAGTTTTAGTAAAAGGCTGGGGCTGGCTAGACAGCTCACCTGGAGCACGCCTACTTTGCCGTGCGTGCGATCCAGGTCTGAGTCTTAGCCCCAACTGAACTGGGAGAAACACCAATGTGGTGGTGTCTCCCCTCTCAAGCTGAAAAAAGTTGTTCCAAAATGGTAAAGCCCCAGTAATCATAAGCAGGAGGAAGGAGTATGGGGGAAGAAAAAAGAGAGAGCATAATAATGGTTTTGCTAAAAGACACTCATGCTTAAGGCCCCCAAACACCCAGATTCAGTCCCCTGCAACACCATAAGCCAAAACAGAAGAGTACTTATTTAAGGGGGGGGGCATGGTGCGAAGTGCAAGGACCAGCATAAGAATCCCGGTTGAGCCCCTGGCTCCCCACCTGCAGGGGATTCACTTCACAAGCAGTGAGCAGGTTTGCAGGTGTCTATCTTTCTCTCCCCCTCTCTGTCTTCCCCGTCTCACTCTATTTCTCTCTGTCTTATCTAACAATGATGACATCAATAACAATAATAACTACAACAATAAAAAACAGTAAAGGCAACAAAGGGAATAAATAAATAAATAAGTAAATATTTTAAAAATATCAAAAAACAAAAGGAATCATTTTTTTACCATGAGGAGGAGAAAAAAGATGACGGTGTGGTTGGAGAGGCTGAATTGGATAGAAAAAAACAGGAATCTAGAGCGCTACACACCTAACATCATATTTCCTCCTTATGTTATAAATTACTTATTTTTAAATAGGGAGTGGAAAAGGCCCAAGTAATAAAGCTACCTTGAGGGTGTTCGGGGGACCAGACTTGAATCTCGGTTATGCACATGGCAAAGCAGTACACTATTTAAGTGAGTTATTTCACTAGCTTTAAAAGTTATTTAAATGACATGAGAATAAACAGATATATCCTCATGTTAATGCAAATCCTCACGTGTAAATACAAAGTGAAATTATAAAGTGAAAATCTCCTTTGAAATTTCTCACATCTCTCTTCCCAGAAGTAATCTGTTGTTATCAAAAGTAATCAGCTTGGAAGGTAGTTTACCAGACCACCCTGTATGCATGCATGTTGGCGAGGTGGGGGTGGGGAGTCTGGGACCTTCAGACAGAGGAAGAGAGTCCTGGCAGGTAGCTCTGGACAGTCAAGCATGAGGTCCTGAGTTTGATCCTCAACATGTGCCATCGTGATTCTCTGGTTCTCTCTCTCTCTCTCTCTCTCTCTCTCTCATACACACATTCATAAATAAAAATTGTTCTAAAAGAAAGGGGGAGATACCAAACTCTAGTGCTGTGGTACTCCCATCTGAGACCAGGGTTTGAACCTGAGCTGGACACATAGCAAGTCACATGCCCTACCTAGTAAGCGATCTCTCAGTCCTCAGTCAGTGTAGGAGAGATACCAGAGCACTGCTCCATCATCCATGGAGTTCTCTCATGTGGTATTGGGGACTGAATTCAGGGCCCCACATATGTACCTAAGCTGTTGAGCCACTTCGTAGACCCTGTAATATATGTTTCTGAAAGCTGTCTCATTTCTTTATGCTAGGGTTCATACTTTTTGCCTGTTGTGTTAAAACATTGTATCTTTGGGAGTAGGGTGGAAGTGCAGTGGGTTAAGCACATGTGGTGCAAAGCGCAAGGACCGGCGTAAGGATCCTGGTTCGAGCCCCTGGCTCCCCACCTGAATGGAAGTTGCTTCACAGGCAGTGAAGCAGGTCTGCAGGTGTCTATCTTTGTCTTCCTCTCCTCTCTCCATTTCTCTCTGTCCTGTCTAACAATGACAAAATCAGTAACAACAATAATAACTACAACAACAATAAAAAAAACAGGGGCAACAAAAGGGGAAATAAATAAATATTTTAGAAAATTGTATTTTAAGACATAATCTCTTTGATATGATTGCAGAGCTAACTTAAGTATCTAGTTGTTTTTTTTTTTTTTTTAAAGGCTTAATCATTTATTAATGGAGATGAGGCGGAGAGAAAGAACCAGAGCATATATAATACTAGGGGTTGAACTTAAGACCTCATACTTGGGAGCCCAACATTTTATTCATTTTGCCACCTCCTGTTTTCTTTTTTCATAAAACTCTGTTCATTTTTCTTTCTGAGTGGTTAAAGAAATACAAAGATGACTAAGTATATCATATGGTTAATCTGCATTTTTCCCTTCTGAGTTTTTAGGAGGAAGATGAGCAGCAAAGACTTAGTAAGAGAAAAGATCACAAAAAGACAGATGTTGAAGAAGTGAAAGTGCCTGTATTGTGTGCTTTGACCCAAGAAGAATCTTCAGCCCAATTATCAAATGAAGAGGTATAATAACTAAAATTATATTTGTGATGTAATCATTTTCATTTTCCTACAGATCAGTCATTTACATTATTTATATGAGGGATACATAGTTACTGAGTGAAAAATAGGTACTATTGATATACTTTGTATTAGTGATTAATAGTGTTTCTTTAAATGTTTCTTATGTTTTGAAATAGTTTAGTTAATCTCATCAGAGTCATAAAAATTGAAAGGGAAAGAGGATATGGAGGAGAGAGAAAGAGCACCTGCAGCCCTACTTTGCCAACTCATCAAGTCCCCTGCAGGTGGGGACCAGGCTTAAATGGGGGGGAGGTCCTTGCACATTGTAATATGTGTTCTTTTTTTTTTTTCTTTTTTTTTTTAATATTTATTTTATTTATTTATTCCCTTTTGTTGTCCTTGTTTTTTTATTGTTGTAGTTATTGTTGTTGTCGTTGTTGGATAGGACAGAGAGAAATGGAGAGAGGAGGGGAAGACAGAGAGGAGGAGAGAAAGATAGACACCTGCAGACCTGCTTCACTGCCTGTGAAGCGACTCCCCTGCAGGTGGGGAGCTGGGGTTCGAACCGGGATCCTTATGCCGGTCCTTGTGCTTTGCGCCACCTGCGCTTAACCCGCTGTGCTACAGCCCAACTCCCGTAATATGTGTTCTTAACTGGTTGTGCCACCACCTGGCTCCGATTAATAGTGTTTCAAAACTATAAAATTTCAGGTTCATATGCAACTAGAGAAATGGTTCAGCTGGCAAAGCTTTGGGCTTGCATGCCTCAGGTTCCTGGTGCAGTCCCCACAGCCACATGTGCTAGAGTGTCTCATTTGAAACTCTTTTCTGTATATAATCAATAAAATAAATCTTTAAAAAGATAAGTGAATGGGTCCAAGCTGTAGTTTACGTATTTTTAAAATATTTATTTCCTTTTGTTGCCCTTGTTGTTTTATTGTTGTAGTTGTTATTGTCATCGTTGTTGGATAGGACAGAGAGAAATGGAGAGAGGAGGGGAAGACAGGGGGGAGAGAAAGATAGACACCTGCAGACCTGCTTCACTGCCTGTGAAGCGACTCCCCTGCAGGTAGGGAGCCAGGGCTTCGAACCTGGATCCTTACACAGGTCCTTCCACTTTGTGCCACAGATGCTTAACCTGCTGTGCCACTGCCTGACTCCTTGTAGTTCACATCTTATCATGAGAAAGACCCAGGTTCAAACCCCCACTCCCCACCTGCAGTGTGGAAGCTTTATGAGTGGTGAAGCTGTGTTGCAGGTGTCTCTGTCTCTCTCTATATATATTTATCTCTTCTTTCCCTCTCAATTTCTTTCTGTCCTAGAAAATTAAAAAAAAAAAAAAATTCAGGTGTACAATTTCATAGCCATCCATGGTCAGTGTGATGACACTCTCCACAAAGCTCTATGCCTCTCCAGTAGTGACCATAGTTTGTTTTTTTTCAATATTTATTCCCTTTTGTTGCCCTTTTTTTTGTTTTGTTTTGTTATTGATGTCATCGTTGTTGGCTAGGACATAGGAAAATAGAGAGGGGGGGAGAGAAAGATAGACACCTGCAGACCTGCTTCACCGCCTGTGAAGCGACACCTCTGCAGGTGGGGAGCCGGGGCTCGAACCGGGATCGTTACGCAGGTCCTTGCGCTTTGTGCTACGTGTGTTTAACCCTCTGAGCTACTGCCCAACTCCCCAGAGTAATGCTCTGTATCTTTTCCCTCTGTTTTTCTCATTAATAAGTAAATAAAACTTAAAAAAATAATAATAGTAAGTTCTCATTTTTTTCAGCTTTTTAAGGCTCTAATTTTTTTCTGGGTGACTTACATTTTAATCTCATTACAAGTACTTAAAGCATTTTGTTTATATATGTAAATTCTCAGTTTTCAAAATAAGCCCATGTTTAGTAGTTAACACACAGATTATTTAACTTTATTGAAAATAAGCTCAGCTGTTTGTTCTAATAGGGTGTATGAGTTAATTTCCAACCAGTAAGCTTAGTTTTAACAAGGTACATTATACCTAGCATTAAAATTTTAAAGAAATGCATTTTAACGTAAAGTAAATGCATTTTAACTTAAACTCTTTAACTTTTGAACTAGCCTCAATTTACCAAAATGTATTTTAAATCTTATTTATTTTTTCCCTCCACTGGCTAATATGTTTAAATTCAGCAGATTACCAGATCTCTCAAGTTGAGTTTGTCTTAAGGTGTAGATCATACTGCTTTTGGATTGTCAGCCAGATCTTTAGATTCACAGTTTTGAAGTATACGTACTAATAAGCCAGGGTCAGTACTGCAGCTCAAGCCGCAGCCCTGGTCCTCATCACAAAGCAAAGCCACTCAAGCTTATAACAAATCAACATGTTTGTAGATGACCAAGATGAAACCTACTCCACTGTAATTTCAATCCTGAAGTGACCAAATTCAACCCCACAGTAAAGCATATGCTAAATGACATACAACAGACAGTCAACAGAATTTAGCACATTGGCGGGGGAGAAGAGGCCCAGTATCAAGGAGTTTAGCACTGGGGTGCAGGGTTCCTGCCACCTGCCCAGCTACTGTCATCTAAAATGGATTAGGAGTGGGGAAGATAGCATAATGGTAGCACATTAATGACATGACTTATACTTTGACAAAATACTTTAAATATGTGGTATTTTACTCTTTGAAAATGTAGAGAATTTTGCAACTTGACAAAGTATTGTTTTCACATTTCAGGAGCATCTAGATAGTACACATGGTTCAGTCCATTCTTTAGATGCAGATTTACTCTTACCATCTGGGGATCCCTTCAGTAAATCAGACAATGACATGTTTAAAGATGGACTCAGGAGAGCACAGTCTACAGACAGCTTGGGAACCTCAGGCTCTCTTCAATCAAAAGCTTTAGGCTATAACTTCAAAGCTAAATCTGCTGGAAATCTGGATGAATCAGATTTTGGACCACTGGTAGGAGCAGATTCAGTTTCTGAGAACTTTGATACAGCCTCCCTTGGGTCCCTGCAAATGCCAAGTGGGTTTATGTTAACCAAAGACCAGGAAAGAGCAATCAAGGCAATGACGCCAGAACAAGAAGAGACTGCGTCCCTCCTCTCTAGTGTCACCCAGGGCATGGAAAGTGCTTATGTGTCTCCCAGTGGTTACCGCTTAGTCAGTGAGACAGAATGGAATCTCCTGCAAAAAGAGGTGAGTTATCTTCCTGACTGTTTCCCTCTTGTTCACTTGGAGGGATACTGGGTAGCTCTGGGATCTGTTGTTCACTCAATAATAATAGTGATATTATCTAGTCCCTGGAGTCAGTGAACATACGTAGCTAGCAAATCAGTGTTAACCCACGTTGTTTACCTTTGTTATGTCTACTTTGGCTTGTCCAGGTGATTGTGACAGAACAGAACTCACTAGTGTTGTTTAGTTTGAACTTTTCCACCTAAAGTCACATCTGTGAAGCTGGCACAATCTGCTTGATTAGTGTAACAGAATTTAGAGTAGCCCAAATTTGGCTTGCTTTTTTCAGTTTTAGTATATAACTTCAGGGCATTTCAAGATACATACTTTGTCATCTATAGTAAAGCCACTTATAACAGTTGACACTGAGTTTAAGGAGGGAATAGAAAATAAGAGAGAAAACAGGAAGCAGCCTTTATTGAGATTAACTTAAATTTAAAAAAAAATTATCTTTATTTATTTATTGGATAGACAGCCAGTAATCAAGAGGGAAAGGGGAGATAGAAAGGGAGAGAGACAGAGAGACACCTGCAGCACTGCTTAACCATTTGTAAAGCTTTCCCCTTACAGGTGGAGACTGGGGGCATGAACCCCAGTGTGTACTATACTGTATGCTCTCAACCAAGTGTGCCACCACCTGGCCCCAAGATTAATTTTTCTTTGTAGTAATACAAACAGAAGAAGATTAGAAGATAAAAAATTTTAATTTGTATTTGCATAGTGCTTCACTGATTGTAAAACCTTTTCTTGAGCTTCTTAATAATGAGGCAATCAGGACTTGACTATCTCCAGTTTATAAATGGGGAAAACAGACATCAACAGATCAAATAAACCACTTAAATTTACTTTTGATTTAGTAGGAGAGCCTGGGAAAGACTATAGGTTTCTGAATTCTGGTGCTTTCCTTTGCTAGAGCTACTTCTTGTTAAAGAAACTACTGATTGTTGTCTGGGAGGTGGTGCAGTGGATAAGGCATTGGACTCTGAAACATGAGGTTCTGAGTTCAGTCTACAGCAGCACATGTACCAGAGTGATGTCGGGTTCTTTCTTTCCCTAAATTTCTCATTAATAAATAAAGTCTTAAAGAGAGAGAGAGAGAGAGAGAGAGAGAGAGAAAGAAAGAAAAGAAGCTACTGATCTATAAATGGGATAGGTTGCTAGTCCTAAAATAAACCATTCTGCGTGGTGTTAATGAAAACGTGTGAAGAGGTACCTTTGTGATTGCTTGAACGGTGAAGTAGGACTGGTTTCTACTTGCTACCCAGACATTAATGTGTAGGGTGGTATCTGTTTAAACTGTGAGTGCCACCATATGATCTTTTGCTTCTTGTTTTTCTCAAATGTGGTACTTTTTGGCCCTTTGCCTCCTGGTGATAAAACTGTGCCCCTTGTTATCATACTTGTGTTATAGCTTAACATCTAGTCATAAGTCCCCGAATAAATCGTTTACTCCATATTCCACTTTTAGTAACATAAGCGTGTGGATGTGTATCTCAAGTATGTGGTGTAGACTCAGTTTGTCCTACCTGTTAAGAATTAATTTTGGTGCCTTTCAGGTACAAAATGCTGGAAATAAACTTGGTAGACGCTGTGATATGTGTTCCAATTATGAAAAACAGTTACAAGGAATTCAAATTCAAGAGGCTGAAACAAGAGACCAGGTGAATTTCTTTTTTATATGCCAAATTGATAATTATTATCATCTTTGTGGGAGCTATGGGAAATATATCCATCTTGTAAAATAAAACTTTGTATATGCAATGTCAGTTACATTTCAGACACACTTTGGTTACCTTTACATTATGTCCAACATCACACAGGTCGGTGTGGCTCTTAGAGGAGTGTCTGCACACCACTCTTCTCTGTCTGCCTTTTCTACCCAAGACCTAAAAGTGATTATCATGAGTAGATGCGAATGGAAAGTGCTTTGTAATATGGAAATCTGGAAAGATAAAAGATTATCATTTATAACTGGAAAAAATAAGCTTGATTCCATATCACATTAATCAATATTTAGACTTGTCATAAATTTGTTGAATTGGTTAAAGTTACTGTAGGGGCATCACAGAAACGAATATTTGGTAGTTTTGATATGCTGACATTGACTTTTTTTTCATTGACAAATCTTTTTTATTTATTTATTGCCTTTTGTTGCCCTTGTTGTTTTATTGTTGTAGTTATTGTTGTTATTGATGTTGCCGTTGTTGGATAGGACAGAGATAAATGGAGAGAGGAGGGGAAGACAGAGAGGAGGAGAGAAAGACAGACACCTGCAGACCTGCTTCACCACCTGTGAAGCGACTCCCCTGCAGGTGGGGAGCTAACTGAACTGTTTGCTCAGAAAAAGTACCACCTGAACTAAATTCATTTCACAGCTGAGTAAAAGTAAGAAATAAAGGGGGCAACAGATTTCAAGGGGAGGAAAGTTGTACAAAGGACTAGAATTATACAAGGAAATAATGGGTTGTAGGAAGTATGAATAATGCATGTAGTTGGGCAGAGATAGGTGTGTGTGTGTGTGTGTGTGTGTGTGTGTGTGTATATATAGTCTAAAATAATGGGAGGCTCTGGGGTCTGCAAGGCCAGCTCACTGGGTGGGGTGTGTGTGACCCAAATTTCATCCTTAGCATGACCTGGAATCTGCTGCACCTGAGGAAGCTGAGCTCAAGTGGTGTCTCCTCCTTTCTGTCTCTCAATGAAAAAGCAGCCTGGGAGCAGTGGAATTGAGCGTGCACAAGGCTATCCTGTCAAGATCACACAAATAAACTAGTGTGAGTGCAAATAGCAAAGGAAAGGTCATGATGGCATCACTGAGGGAAGAGTGGTGATTGAAGGGATTTACCCTGAAGAGTTTAAGAGGCGCTTAGGGATCTTAAATATGAGCATAGTGTGATTTGACCTTTGTTGTAGGAGAAAAAAAAAAGTGATATTACTGTGGTTTGTAGATTGAAGGCAGAAGATAGACTACAGCTAGGAAGGCCAGTGCTCTATCTTACTGGATGCAGGAGAACAAAATAGCTATTTCCTTTTTCTTTTATTTTTTATTACCTTTATTTATTTATTGGATAGAGACATCTAGAAATTGAGAGGGAAGGGGGGATAGAGAGGCAGAGAGACACCTGCAGTACTGCTTCACTACTCACAAAACTTTTCCCCTGCATGTGGGGACTGGGAACTCGAACCTGGGTCCTTGCGCGTTGTAACCTGCGCTCAACCAGGTGTGCTACCACCCGGCCCCAGAATAGCTATTTTCAAGTGAGACAAGATATGTGAAAACTATTTGTTAATTGTAAAGCACAATACAATTGTCAAATGAGGCATCACATTTGATTCTGAACTGATAAGTTTATAATGTTTTTACTACTATTATTTTATTTGACAGGACGGAGAGAAATTGGGAGGGGAGACAGAGTGGGAGAAAGACAGACATCTGAAGACCTGCTTCACAACTTGTGAAGCATCTTCCTTGAAGGGAGCAGGGCTCAAAGCCTGGTCCTTGGGGCCAGGTGGTGGTGCACCTGGTTGAGAGCACCTGCTATAGTGTGCAAGGACCCAGGTTCAAGCCCCCAGTCCCCACCTGCAGGAGGTAGCTTTGCAAGTGGTGAAGCAGGGCTGCAGGTGTCTCTCTGTCTCTCTTCTTCTCTCTCATCCCCTACCCTCTCAATCTTTGACCATCTCTATCCAACAAGTAAATAAAGATAATACAAAATTTAAATAATAAAAAAAAAAAACATACCCCATCCAAAAATGGGGGGAGGACTTGGACAGAATATTCACCACAGAAGAGATCCAAAAGGCTGAGAAACACATGAAAAAAGCTCTGATTGTCAGAGAAATGCAAATAAAGACAACAATGAGATACCACTTCACTCCTGTAAGAATGTCATACATCAGAAAAGGTAACTGCAGCAAATACTGGAGAGGGTGTGGGGTCAAAGGAACCCTCCTACACTGCTGGTGGGAATGTCAATTGGTCCAACCTCTGTGGAGAACAGTCTGGAGAACTCTCAGAAGGTTAGAAATAGACCTTCCCTAGGATCCTGCAATTCCTTTCCTGGGGATATATCCTAAGGAACCCAACACATCCATCCAAAAAGATCTGTGTACACATATGTTCTTGGCAGCACAATTTGTAATAGCCAAAACCTGGAAGCAACCCAGGTGTCCAACAACAGATGAGTGGCTGAGCAAGTTGTGGTATATGTACACAGTGGAATACTACTCAGCTGTAAAAAATGGTGACTTCACCGTTTTCAGCCGATCTTGGATGGACCTTGAAAAATTCATGTTAAGTGAAATAAGTCAGAAACAGAAGGATGAATATGGTATGATCTTACTCTCAAGCAGAAGTTGAAAAACAAGATCAGAAAAGAAAACACAAGTAGAACCTGAAATGGAATTGGCGTATCACACCAAAGTAAAAGACTCTGGGGTGGGTGGGTGGGGAGAATACAGGTCCAGGAAGGATTCAGAGGACCTAGTGGGGGTTGTATTGTTAAATGGGAAACTGGGGAATGTTATGCATGTACAAATTATTGTATTTACTATTGAATGTAAAACATTAATTCTCCAATAAAGAAATTAAAAAAAAAAAGGCTAAATCATTAAAAAAGGAAGAAAAAAAGAAAGCCCAGTCCTTGAATTTGGTGATATGTGTGCTTAACCCGGTGCACCGCTGCCTGACTGGAAAAAATGATTTTAAAAAATTACTGGATTTAGGGGGGTCGGGCGGTGGCGCAGTGGGTTAAGCGCATGTGGCGCAAAGTGCAGGGACCGGCGTAAGGATCCCGGTTCGAGCCCCCAGCTCCCCACCTGCAGGGGAGTCGCTTCACAGGCGGTGAAGCAGGTCTACAGGTGTCTATCTTTCTCTCCCCTTCTCTGACTTCCCCTCCTTTCTTCATTTCTCTCTGTCCTATCCAACAACGAATTGCGTCAACAAGGGCAATAATAATAACCACAACGAAGCTACAACAAGGGCAACAAAAGGGGGGAAAAATGCCTCCAGGAGTGGTGGATTCATGGTACAGGCACTGAGCCCAGCAATTACCCTGGAGGAGGAAAAAAAGAAAAAAAGAAAAAAAATTGCTGGATTTAGGAGTGGTCCGGGAGGTGGTGCAGTGGATAAAGCATTGTGCATGAGGTCCTGAGTTCAATTCCTGGCAGCACATGTACCAGAGTCATGTCTGGTTCCTTCTCTCCTGTCTTTCTCATTAATAAATAAATAAATAAATAAATACAGTCTTAAAAATTTTTTTTGTTGATTTTATGAAAGAATTACAGTACTTCTAACTGACAATTTAAATTGCAATTTAAATTGCACAGGTGAAAAAACTGCAGGTGATGCTTCGGCAAGCAAATGACCAGTTGGAGAAGACAATGAAAGACAAGCAGGAACTGGAGGACTTCATGAAGCAGAACACTGAAGAGTCAAGTCACCAGGTAAATGCAGGTTTTAAGAATGGGACCCAGAGTGGCTCCAGGGGTGGTACAGTAGCTGAAGTGTTGGACCTGGGAGCATAAGATCTTGAGTTCAATCCCCAGGGTCTCCCCACCTGCCCTCTAGTGCTAGATAAATAAATCTTTAAACAAAAAGAATGTGGGGGCTAGGTTCCCTTGGTAGAGTGCACAAGTTACCATTTGAGTGCACGTGGGTTCAGGAATTGGTGGAGCACTACTGCCGTTGTCTCTCCTCTTCGTGTCTGTCCTCCCCTGCAGGTGGAGACTGGGGGATTGAACCCAGATCCTTGAGCATGGTGACATGTCTGCTCAACCAGATAGGCCTTCATTTGTATCTACATGGATTTTTTCCCCCCAACTTTAGTATCATTTTATTGAAGGAATGCTGATTTATAGAAAAAAGGTACATTTTCCCCAAACAGTTATTAGTTTATTTCACCCTCAACCACACCATCATCTTGTTCCACTGTAAACACTTAGGTTCCCAGCCTACACTTAGCGCTCCCCCATTGTCCCCAAGTTTACTGCAGTAGACTAAAGTCAGTTGAGGACTCACCCTCTATAGTCCTTTGCTTTGTTTCTTAGACTCTGTTTATGAGTGGGACCATTTGATATTCTCTACATGGCTTTTTTAACCTCTCCTACATTTTCCCTCTCTTTGTCTTTTTATCCTTTCTTTGTTTCTTAGACTCTGTTTATGAGTGGGATCATTTGATATTCTCTACATGGCTTTTTTAACCTCTCCTACATTTTCCCTCTTTTTGTCTTTATTTTCAATTGTCTTCTAGTTCACTAATACTTTTCTTCATATGGTATATAATCTGTTAAACATACACATTTTTTTTAACCCATTAGCTTTTTAAGATAATACTTTTTTTTTTTTTTTTTGCCTCCAATTGCTGGGCTCTGTGCTGATACTACAAATCCACTTCTTGTGGTGGCCTTCCCTGCCCCTCCCCATTTTATTGGTTAGGATAGAGAGGTAGGGAGAGAGAAATACACCTACAGGCCTGCTTCACCTCTTGTGAAGAACCGTCTCCCCTGCAGGCAAGGAGCCAGGGGCTCAAACCTGGATCCTTGCATGGGTTCTTGTGCTTATTACTATGTGCATTTAACCAGGTGTGTCACCACACCACACAGCTCCCAGTACTTTTTTTTTTAAGTCCTTTATTTTTATTGGAAAAGTCTTTATAGATAGTACTATTAAGTACCCTTCTTTAGGCTGACTTAGAAAACTATGGTTTAAATTTGGAATCTCTCTAGGAGCTATGTAGGCCTTCTTGGCATGAATTTTGATTATTAACCTTTTTTTAATATTTATTTTATTTATTTATTCCCTTTTGTTGCCCTTGTTGTTTTATTGTTGTAGTTATTGTTGTTGTTGTTGTTGGATAGGACAGAGAGAAATGGAGAGAGGAGGGCAAGACAGAGAGGAGGAGAGAAAGATAGACACCTGTAGACCTGCTTCACCGCCTGTGAAGCGACTCCCCTGCAGGTGGGGAGCCAGGGTTCGAACCGGGATCCTTATGCCAGTCCTTGTGCTTTGTGCCACCTGCGCTTAACCCGCTGCGCTACAGCCCGACTCCCGATTATTTTTTTTATTTTTTTTTTTCCCCCTTTTGTTGCCCTTGTTGTAGCTTCGTTGTGGTTATTATTATTGCCCTTGTTGACGCAATTCGTTGTTGGATAGGACAGAGAGAAATGGAGAGAGGAGGGGAAGACAGAGAAGGGGAGAGAAAGATAGACACCTGCAGACCTGCTTCACCGCCTGTGAAGCGACTCCCCTGCAGGTGGGGAGCTGGGGGCTCGAACCGGGATCCTTACGCCGGTCCCTGCGCTTTGCGCCACATGCGCTTAACCCACTGCGCCACCGCCCGACCCCCTCCGATTATTAACCTTTCTAACTTTGAGTACCACTCCTGCCTTTGACTTTCATTGTTTCATACCCCTGTTTATTAATATGTACACACACAAACACATTAATAACAGATACTAATACAAAAGAAATACTACTAGAAACTATGTCTAAAATAGAATCTACTTATACATTTCCACAGTGTTTGTGCAGCACATCTGTGAGTACCGATCGGTTCCAGGTATATAAAAAAGAGGGTGAAGCTCCCCACATGTTTGTCTTTTCAGGTCCCAGCTGTCTTGACTCCAAGAAAGTTTTGTAAGTGCAACAGAAAAGGTACATATAATACAACTCAAGAGGAACATTATTTTTCCTTCTCTAGGAAATTGCACATGAATAATATGGAAATGATATGATCAAATTAGAATATATTTGAGGCATGGTCAAATTTCCAGCTACTGTCAGTACTCAGCAGCAGACATGGTAAATGCAGCCGACGTATTCTTGGACACAGAAAACATACTCTGCCAGAATTACACCCACATCCTGTGCAGTGTATTCAAGAGATCAGATGAATGTTTTCTATTTCTTGAACACTTACAGAGTTTAATATCAGCGTTAGACACCTATTCTTTTGTGAATTTTTATTTATTTATTGGGTGATTAAAGGTTTACAGTAAAATACAATAGTTTGTACATGCATAACATTTCCAGATAACAACACAACCCCCATTAGGTCCTCTGCCATCATGTTTCACGACCTAAACCCCTCCCCTCCCCAACCCCAGAGTCTTTTTACTTTGGTGCAATATACCAACTCCAGTCCAAGTTCTGCTTAGAGTTCTTCCTTCTGATCTTTTTTTTTCTCCCCAACTTCTGTCTATGAATGAGATTATCTCATATTCATCCTTTTGTTTCTGACTTATCTCACTTAACATGGTATCTTCGAGCTCCATCCAAGATGGTATAAAGAAGGTGAATTCACCATGACCCTGAGACTTTGGAGCCTCAGGAATAAGAGTCTCTCTCTTTTTTTTTTTTTTCCTCCAGGGTTATTGCTGGGGCTCAGTGGCTGCACCATGAATCCACTGCTCCTGGAAACCATTTTTCTCCCTTTTGTTGCCCTTGTTGTGGTTATTGTTGTTGTTGATGTTGTTTGTTGTTGGATAGGACAGAGAAAAGTGGAGAGAGGTGGGGAAGACAGAGATGGGGAGAGAAAGACAGACACCTGCAGACCTGCTTCACCACTTGTGAAGTGACTCCCCTGCAAGTGGGGAGCCGGGGGCTCGAACCAGGATCCTTAAGCCAGTCCTTGTGCTTTGTGCCACCTGCACTTAACCCACTGCGCTACCGCTCGACCCCGAATGAGTCTCTTTACATAACCATTATGGTACTTTTTTTTTTTTTTTTACCCAAGAAGATTTATTTATTAATGAGGGGAGAGAGGAGAGGAAGAACCAGAATATCACTCTGGCATATGTATTGTCAGCGATTGGACTCAGGACTTCATGCTTGAAAGTCCAATACAGTAGTCACTGCATTACATCCCAGGTCTCACTATTTGGTTATTTCTCATTGTTTGTACTTCTTGTGTATTTTAAATAGCTGAACAGATCATGTGAAGTTACTTCAGAGTGTGACTCTAATAATTTACATATCTGAATTCATTTTAGATCTCTTTCTACTGTTTAGTCTTTTTATGATTTTCTTAAAAATTTATACCTACTCTGTATTTTTTTACTTCTGGATTAGACAATGCATGTGTATAAATGTTAAAATGATATAGAGTTCTCTTCCTTTTGAGGGGCAAGCTTGTATCACCTTCATCTGCATCTAGGAATTGAAACTTTGAAGTTGTAAAGGCTGGATTATTTTGAGTTCCTCCTTAGCCTTGGTGCGGCCCTTTGAGGACCCAGTACAAAGTTCCTTTGTATGGTAGTTCCTGGATGTTAACTTGTGTCCCCTGTCTAAGGCTCTGAAATGCTCTGCTCCACTTCTCGGTATTACATCTGTTTCTTTTTTCTTACTTTTTATATTTTTGTATTGCCACCAGGTTTATCTCTGGGGCTTGGTGCCAACACTATGAATCCACTGTTCCCTGTGGCCATTCTCCTGCCCCCTGCCCCCAATTTTATTGGGTAAGATAGAAAGAAATTGAGAGAGGAGGGGGAAGTAGAGTGGGGGAAAGACAGACACCTGCAGACCACTTTCACTACTTGTGAAGTTTGTCCTTGCAGGTGGGGAGCAGGGACTTGAACCTAGGTCCTGGCAAAGAGCAATATGTGCACTTAACTGGGTATGCCACCAGATGGCCCCCTACATCTGTTTCTTATGAGCTTAATAGATGCTTCTGGAGAAGGACTGTTCTAGATGCAGTATTCAACTTTCCAGATATCTGCTTTCTTGTCTTTGATCCTGTGACTATTGCCCTGTTCTGTAATTCCTTTTTTTTTTTTTTTTTTGCCTCCAGGGTTATTGCTGGGGCTCAGTGCCTGCACTACGAATCCACTGCTTCTGGCAGCCATATTTTTCCAATGTTATTGTTGCTGGATAGGATAGAGAGAAACTGAGAAGAGAGGAAGATAGAGATGGGGGAGAGAAAGACCACTGCAGACCTCCTTCACCAATTGTGAAGCGAACCCCCCACCCCCATCCTGTATGTGGGGATCCAGGTGCTTGATCCAGGATCCTTGCACAGGCCCTTGTGCTTTGCGCTATGTGTGCTTAACCCATTGCACTACCTCTCAGCCCCACCTTTTCTATGTAGTTTAGTTCTCAATAGGAGACTGGTTTATATTACCTAATTTGTCACTACTGGAAGCAGAATTTTGACAGTAATTATTCTATAAGAGTCTATACACAATTTGGGGGGCCAGGCGGTGGTACACCTGATTAAGCACATGCATTGCAGTGCACAAGGACGCAGGTTCAAGTCCCCGCTCCCCACCTGCAGGAGGGAAGCTTCACAGGTGGTGAAGTAGGGCTGCAGGAGTGTCTTTCTGTCTCTCTCCTTGTCCCCTACCAATTTTTCTGTCTCTATCCAATAATAAATGAATAAAAAACTTTTTAAAGACAATTATTTTTCATTTATTAGGTATGGGTCATTAACTTACATAAATCCCTCCCCTGGAACATAAAAAAAGTTAAAGGAGTTTAGAGTTCAGTGATATTAATCATGTATTTATTGTTATTACTAGACTTTCTTTTATTTATTTATTAATGAGAAAGATTTTATTTATTTATTAATGAGAAAGATAGAAGGAGAGAGAGAAAAAACCAGACATCACTCTGGTCCATGTGCTGCTGGGGATTGAACTCAGAACCTCATGCTTGAGAGCCTGATGCTTTATCCACTGCGCCACCTCCCAAACCACGTTTTCTAGACTTTCTTAGAAGATTGCAACAAGTTCAAAAAAGATTTGCTTCTTTAAACTGCTTTTTTAATACACACTTTCAAATATTTATTCACTTCATTTTAATTTAATTTTTGCTGTGCTTGGCCCAGCATATGTATAATTCCACTGCTCCTGAATGACTTTTTCACTCTTATTTTAGGCTGGGGGGGAGGGAGAGGCAATGTCATAGCATTGCTTTACCTTCTGTGAAGCTTCCTCTGGTGCTGTTATACTTCCATGTGGTGCCAAGGCTCAAACCTGCGGCCTTACTCACAGTAAGGGACACACTGTACTGGGCAAACTATCTCCTAGCTCCTGCTTTCGTTTTTAAAGCTTCCTCACAAGCAACATTTGTAATAAGATTACGAGAATTAATGTCTGCGCTGGAGACCCATCTAATCTTGTTCTGTGTATGTCAGTCTGTGACTTGAGGGACTTAATGGTACTGCCTTGTGTTTTCTGGAAGACTGAGATTTTTGTACACAGCAGAGACATACATATGTGCTTAGTCACTGGAAAGTGGATTACCATGAACTGATAAAACATCAGTTAAGGACATTAAGTAATCAAGAGGTAGAAGAATTAAGTTCCAGAATAACCAACCTCCTGGCTATATTTTCTGAATATGTGTTTTTCTTTTCTTTTTTTCTTTCTCTCTCCCTTTCTTCTTTCTTTCTTTTTTTTTTTAAAGATCTCTTCACTTGCCCAGAGAGCCCAGGCATCTGAGATCTTACTTGACGACTTACAACAGGCCTTTTCCCAAGCAAAGAGGGATGTTCAGGAGCAGGTGGTAAGTGAAACATTCATGTACATGTTGACTGTGGTAAACATATCCCTTTTTGATCTGTCTTGTGGTAGGATTTTTAGTTCCCTGGCCATAATAGTTATGTTCCCCTATAGAACATAGACATTCTGTTTTGAGTTAATCTTGGTTTACCAGATTATTAGTGTTATGGTTTCACACTTCAACATATGTTACTATTGCCACAACTACTGCCAAAGTACCAGTATTTCTCTTTTTTTAAGTACTTTAAATTGCCTTTTTAAAAAAAATATTTGTTTATTTGTTGTTTTTTTTTAAGAATTTATTTATTCATAAGAGAGATAGGAGGAGAGAAAGAACCAGACATCACTCTGGTACATGTGCTGCCGGGGATCGAACTCAGGACCTCATGGTTGAGAATCCAATGCTTTATCCACTGTGCCACCTCCCAGACTACTGTTTATTTGTTTATTATTGGATAGAGACAGAGGAATTGAGAGAGTTGGGAGAGTTAGGGAAAGAGACAGAGAGGCACCTGTAGTCCTGCCCCACTCTGGTGAAGCTTTCCCCCTGCAGATGGGGACCAGGGGCTTGAACCTGCCTGGGTCCTTGAACACTTTAATGTTTGTGGTTAACCAGGTGTGCCACTGCCTGGCTCCAGTACCAGTATTTCTCCACCACAACTCTGCCATTAGCCACCTTAATTCTCAGTCTTAAGTCACAGTTTGTAGTTCAGCTGCTGCCTTCTTTTGTCTTGTAAGTTCAAGTTTCAGTTCTCTATATTGCTGCAAGTCTCCCTCTCTCTCTCTCTCTGTCTCTCTCTCCTTCTCCTCTTCCTCCTCCTCCTCTTCCTCCACCTCGTTTTCCCTCTTAATTTCTGTCTCTATCCAAAATAAATAAATAAAATATTAAAGGGGCTGGGCGGTGGCGCACTTGGTTGAGTGCATATGTCGCAGTGTGCAAGGACCTGGGCTCAAGCCTCCAGTCCCTTCATAAGCAGTGAAGCAGGGCTGCAGGTGTCTCTTTTGCTCTCCCTCTTTACCTCCTGCCCCCTCAATTTCTTCTCTCTCTATCAAATATAAATAAGTTAAATGTTTAAAAAAAGAACCAAAGCAGCATCAGACAGATAAGCAAGAACTCTGAGGTTGATAACCTGTGAGGTGGTACAGGGGTAGAATTCTGGATCTCCAAGCAAGTGGTCTCAGGTTCAGTACCTGGCATCACATATGCCAGAGTGATCCTCTAGTTCTTTTTTTCTCTCTGTTTCTCTTGTGGAAATAGATATATAAAAGGAAGGATGGAGGGGGAAACATAATGGTTATGCAAAATGACTGTCATGCCTGAGGCTCTCAGGTCCCAGGTTTAATCTCCTATTCCATCACACACCAGTGCTATCTCTGTGTTTCTCTCTCTCATTAAAGTAAAACAAAAAATATTTTTAAAAATAAAATACAGGGAGTGGAGGAGATAGCATGATTATGCAAAGGCTCTCATGCTTGAGGTGCTGAAGTCCCAGGTTCAGTTCCTTGCCAGGGCTGAGCAATGCTTTGGTAAAAACAAAACAGAAAACAAAAGCCTCTTTCCCAGAATCTGCCACCCCCAGCTGTGGAAATTGGATGCTAATATAGTGCCTTCCAGAGCTCTGGCAGCCTACCATGTAGTCCAAAGGGCTGGCGTCATTATTTCCTCTCTTTGTAACTTTCAGGTTCCCATATTACTCTGGAGTAGAGCTGTAGGAATAGAGCTGAAGTGCCAGCAGTTTACTACAGCCTGTCCTCTGCCTGCTGGATGTTACTCCTGTGCTTTATACATCTCTCCTTGTCGGGTTCCACTGCCTAGATGCTGACCTTTTTGTTCCTTTTTGTGGCATCTCTTTTTCTATATTTAGTCTTTGCTGTTGATGCCAGGAGGAAGCATCTAAAATCTGGCTTATTTAACCATCTTGACTCCACCTCCTGTTTGCCTTGTTTGTTCCCCCACCCACCCACCCACCCACACACACAGAGTTGGAGCCTAGACTCTGGTGACTCTTCGTAGATCATAGAAGAGCCAGTTGCTGCCTCTTGCCCTCCCAGGGGTGACAGGAAAAAAAAGTGTCTTGGGTCCTGTGTGTGGTAATTTTTTTTTTAATGCAGTCCTAGTGCTCAGACCAGAGCTTCATGCCTATGAGGCTTTGAACCACCTCCTCAAGCCAGTTTATTTTAGAAAACTCACTTGGATAGTGTGCTGCTTTGCCATGTGCCTAACCCAGGTTTAAGCCTGACCTCCACCACACTCAAGAAAGCTTTGGAAGTATGGTCTCTTTCACTGTCTGTCTCTATCTAAAATATAAAGAAAAGCAAGTTTTATTTTAGTTTTTTATGCAAGAGATAGCAGAAGAGTGTACACTGTTCAACTATCCATGGACTTTGTTGCTCTCTCATATTTTATCTTCATGGGAGAGATACAGCTCAGTACTCTCTCAGCTCTGGCTTATGGTGGTGTGAGGAATTGAACCTGGCACCTTGGAGTCTCAGGCATTAGAGTCTTTTTGTATAACCATTACGCTGTCTCCCCCAGCACCTGGTTTTGGTTTTTTATTGGCATTGTGCCAGCATCTGATAACTGCTAAAACTATTAAGAAGGTGAATGAATGAAAGTTGAGGTCATTATACTAAGTAAGTCTGGATTCTGGTTTCCCTCTGTGTAGCGTGGATAACCAAAACAAATGGACAACAACAGAAATAACTATAGAAATAACTCAGAGACTGTGAAAATTATGATTTTTTTCTTTTTTCCTGGGGGTGGGAAAAAGAAGGGATAGGAAATGAGAAAGTTGGCCATGTCAGTCATAGGAATAAGTGGCTTTAGAACTTTGGTGGTAGGTGTGAGGAGACTTACATACAAAACCAGAGGTGTGAAACTATATTCCTGAATAATTTTCACTTATGTATATTCTTGGGTGGAACAGCTTCTTTAAAATCACTTTTTAAAGTTAGCAGAAATTAAATATACCTAGACAATTTTATACTCAGATTACTTACATTGATATAAATTCACATAAAATGCCCTCAATTGTTTTATATATCAGTAAGAACATTTCCCATACTGTGAGTGAACTATTCAAAATTTACATAGTCTACTGGATAGGACACCTACTTGCCGTGCTTACAGCTCTGGTGCGGTCATGTTCGTGTCTGCCTGTCTGGGTCTGAGTGAAAAAGTGGCCTGGAGTGTTAAAATTATGCATTTATGTGGCCCCACTGAATTACTCAAGTGTCCTTTATTTCTGAAGACCAGATCTGTGATGACTTGTAATACTCGGGGCCCCTGGGCCATTCATAACGATCCTGAATTTTTAATTATTTTTTATTGCCACCAGGGATATTGCGGGGACTGGCTGCCAGCACTACTAATTTACCACTCCTGGTAGCCTTTTTTATTTCTTAATTTTTTTCTCTTTTATTTGATAGGATAGAGAGAAATTTAGAGGGGTGGGGAAACAGGGAGAGAGAAAAATAGACACCTACAGACCTGCTTCACAGCTTTTGAAACTTCCCCCTGCAGGTGAGAAGCGGGGCTCAAACCCCTGACCTTGTACATGGTAGTTTTTGGGTTCAACCAGGTGTGCCACAGCCCAGCCCCTTATTTATTTATTTTTTATTTGATAGGACAAAGAGAAGTTGAGGGGAAGAAGGGATAGGGAGGTAGAGAAAGGGAGGCATGCAGCACTACTCCACCACTTATGAAGCTTCCCCTTGCAGGTGGGGACTAGGGGTTTGAACCTGGGTCATTGTACATGTGTATGCTCAACCAGGTGTGCCACCGCCTAGGCCCTTCATCAGGAGTTTGCTTGTTTGTACATGTAATGAAATATGGAGACACTTCATTTTGTTTCTCCCTACTGTCGTTAGATGCACGCCTCAGGTAACAGGGACTATTGAATGCCTACTGTACTTGGTACAGGTTTGGATTGTGTCAGCCACTTCCACGGAGCTGGAGCTACTGGTCCCTTTTTGGTCCAAGAGTATGGAGGAGAGTCATTACTTTTAAACTGGTGGTAGATGCAGTAGAGAATGAGCTGCCACTTGCTTCATTGCTTCTCCTCTGCAATTTATATAAAAACTGCAGTCTTGGAATTACTTTTTTTTCTCCCAAGTCGTACAAAACTTTATTATGTGTCTTCTCTCAGCGTCCCTCACTTGGCCTGATTTTTCATTCGCTGTGGTTACAGCTATGAGGAGACAGAGTTTACCCTCTGATCGCGATTAGCCTGTTTCTGTTTCAGGCGGTGCTGATGCAGTCCCGGGAGCAGGTTTCAGAAGAGCTGCTGAGGTTACAGAGGGATAATGACAGTCTCCAGGGAAAGCATAGCTTGCACTTGTCATTACAGCAAGCAGAAGACTTCATTCTCCCGGATACTACAGAGGTAAGGTAACTAAGTACATTTTCTTTTCTTTCTTTCTCTCTTGATTAATGAGGAAGACAGCAGGAGAGAAAGAACCAGACATCACTCTGGTACCTGTGCTGGTGGGGACTGAACTTGGGCCCTCCTCCTCAAGAGTCCAATGCAGCAGAGCTCCCGGGCCACTAATTTTACTTTCTGAAGTGGCTACCCATTAACAGAATTCAAAACGCAGACATTACTGAGACTGAATCCGCATATCAAACCATTCACATGCACAACTGAATTTTTTTTTCTTTATTGGAGATTAATGTTTTACAGCTGACAGTAAATACAATAGTTTGTACATGCATAACATTCCTCTATTGTCTTTCTTTTTAATATACTTTTTGCTTGATTGATTTTTTAAAATACTTATTTATTCCCTTTTGTTGCCCTTGTTGTTTTGTTATAGTTATTGTTGTTATTGATGTTGTTGTTGGATAGGACAGAGAGAAATGGAGAGAGGAGGGGAAGACAGAGAGGGGGAGAGAAAGACAGATACCTGCAGACCTGCTTCACCACTTATGAAGTGACTCTTACAGGTGGGGAGCCGGGGCTCGAACTGAGATCCTTATGCTCGTCCTTGCCCTTTGTTCCACCTGCACTTAACCCGGTGTGCTACCGCCCGACTCCCCACTTGTCAGTTCCCACACGGCAGTAGGTCTTCCCACTAGGTCTTCTGCCATCCTAGGATGGTCTAGACCTGAATTCTCTCCTCCCTCCCAGAGTCTTTTCCTTTGCTGCAACTGAGTGGTGTTTAGTATTCTTCCAGATAAGCCACAGCCAGTTTTAGAAGTTTTATCTGGAAAGCCCTATACCCTATACCCTATACCTATAGGAATACCTATATTCCTTAGCCCCCAGCCTTAAGCAATTACTAATTTACTTTCTGTCTAATTTTGCCCCACCCTGGACCTCACATGGAATCATACAGTTTGTAATCTATTCTGTTGGCTTGTTTGTATAGCATCCACTGTTCAAGTTTCAGCCATGTTGTGCCTTGTATCAGTACTTATTTCCTTTTTTGTGGCCAAGTAGCAATCTACTGTGTGGATATTTTGTTCACTCCTCTGTCTGTCTGAGGATATCTGACTTATTTCTGCCTTCATACTTTTTGAGTGATGTTAACCTGTACATGCAGGTACAGTTTTAAAGGTGGACATGGCTTTTGTCTTGAGTCTAATAAACCTAGGATTGGAATTGGTCATATGAAAATTTTATGTATAATCTTTTGAGGATTACTCCACGTCCTCAGCACATCTGTTACTTCACTTTCTGATTTTAGCCCCTCTGGTTGGTGCAAATTGTTATCTCATTGTGATCTTTATTTCCCTAGTGGTTGTTGATAGTGTGCATGTTTTAATTTATTTGTCATTTGTGGATCTTCATTGGAGAAAGTCCTATTTAGATTACTTGCTCATTTTTCAAAGAGAAAGGGGAGGTTGGGGAGGTGGGGAGAAACCATAGCATCAGTGCTTCCTCTGGTGTGGGGTTTTGGGCCTCCTCTGCTACTTGCTCCCTGCTCTCCTTGTCATCTGCCTCCTCTCCTCTAAGTTACAGTGCCAACTCCTTTACTGGCATTCTGGGGAGAACTCACTCTCCTTCCTGGTATCTGAGTGATATCTGAACTGGTATCTGAGTTCTCATCAAAGAGAAAATTGTGGGAACCTGACTACTTTTGCCATTAACTTTTGGCAGGGAAGAATCCTCTCTTCCATGTTCTCTGGAAACCTTTTATTCTTAGGTTTAAAAAAAAAAAATTCCAGTGCTGGAAGATAAGGTAAGTACATGCTCTTACCAAGCGAAGTCCCTTGGGCTCAGGCCCCAGCAACACATGGGGTCACTCTGGACAGCTTGGGCACAGCTCCATGGATAGGGAAGTTGTGTGAGGAAAACAAATAGTTCAGTTCACAATACACAATGGCTGGAATTCTTTTTTTCTTTTTTTTTTTTTTTAAACTTCTCAGCTCCTGGCTTATGCCAGTGCCAGGGGTTGAACTTTGGACTTCAGAGGCTCAGGTGGGAAAGGATTTTGCATAGTTATGCTCTCTCCCCAGCATGGAAGTATCTTATTTCTACAATGTTAATATGACCTGGCACTTGCCCTCTGTCTGAAGTTCTAAGTGGATTGAAATACAAAACCTTAATTATTGGGCCATTTTAAACAGCTTCTGGAATGTAAGCTGTAGAAGATCTTTACCTTCAAGTCTTTGTTTTCTTTCGCCCTCACAACCCAGTAACCGTTTGTGTTTTTAATCCAGGCTCTCCGGGAGTTGGTACTGAAATACCGTGAAAACATCATTAATGTGCGCACAGCAGCTGACCACATGGAAGAAAAGCTGAAAGCGGAAATACTGTTCCTTAAAGAGCAGATTCAAGCAGAGCAATGTGTAAAGGAAAACCTTGAAGAAACTCTACAGCTCGAAATAGAAAACTGCAAGGAAGAAATAGGTGAAGATGCAAGCATAGTCTAGAATTGGGAGCACTGAAAAAACGTTTTTCTTCTAATTATAAGAAGTAATATTCAGGGGAGTCGGGCTGTAGCACAGTGGGTTAAGCGCAGGTGGCGCAAAGCACAAGGACCAGCACAAGGATCCAGGTTCGAACCCCGGCTCCCCACCTGCAGGGGAGTCGCTTCACAGGCGGTGAAGCAGGTCTGCAGGTGTCTATCTTTCTCTCCCCCTCTCTGTCTTCCCCTCCTCTCTCCGTTTCTCTCTGTCCTATCCAACAATGACGACAATAATAACTACAACAATAAAAAAAACAACAAGGGCAACAGAAGGGAATAAATAAATAAAATAAATTTTTTTTTTTAAAAAAAAAAGTAATATTCAGAGGGCCGGTTGGGAGGCAGCAGGTTAAGTGCACAAGGTGCAAAGCACAAGGATGGGCGTAAGGATCCTGGTTTAAGCCCCCGGCTCCCCACCTTCAGGGGGGTCGCTTCACAAGCAGTGAGGCAGGTCTGCAGGTGTCTATCTCCCTCCCTCTGTCTTCCCATCCTCTCTCCATTTCTTTCTGTCCTATCCAACAACAGCGACAGCAATAATAATAATGATGATAAAACAACAAGGGCAACAAGAGGGGAAAAAATAGCCTCCAGGAGCAGTGGATTTGTTGTGCAGGCACTGAGCCCCAACAATAACCCTGGAGACAAAAAAAAAAAAGTAATATATATCCCAGGATATGGAAAACAACCAGGTACAGGAATGAATGAATGATTTAGTGCCCATACTTCTTGAGGTTCTAATGTCGCCAGTAATTGGGAATTAAAAACAAAACACACAGTAAAAACTTCTTTGTCTTTTTACTTATCTACTTGGGTAGAAACAGATAAATCAAGAGCAGAGTGGGGAGATAGACAGGCAGAGAGACACCTGCAGCCCTCCTTCACTACTTGTGAAGCTTCCCACCTGCAGGTGGGGGCTGGGGGTTTAAACCCAGGTCCTTGTGCATTGTAGCATGTGTGCTTAACTAGGTGTAACGGCACCTGCCTGGTTCCACTTCATTGTCTTTTTAGAAACTCAGATAAACCACATCACTGAGGAATATTTTAGCTGAGTGGCTTCTTTTTTTTTTTTTTGCGATGTTCTAACGGACTCCTAATTTGAGTCACACCACTAAATTATATTAATATTTAATGGAGAAGTAGTTTAGGAAAAAGTACGCCTTTATATTAGATCGAGTTTAAGGTGAATGGGTGTTTTAAGGAAAACAAAATTGGGGGACCAGGTGCACGTGGTGAGTGCACACATGACAGTGAGTTAAGGACTCAGTTTCAATCCCTGGGGCCCCACCTGCAGGGGAAAAGCTTCACAGGTGGTGAAGCAGGGCTGCAGGTGTCTCTGTTTCTTTCCCTCTGTCTCTCCCCGCCCTCAGTTTCTCTCTATCCAATAATAAGTAAAAATAATTTTTAAAAATATTTTGTAATAGAAAACAATAAGTGCTGACACTTTTTTTTTTTTCCTTTCTAGCCTCCATTTCTAGCCTAAAAGCTGAATTAGAAAGACTAAAAGTAGAAAAGGGACAGGTAAGTTCTTAAATTAATTTTATCAACAGCTGTAAATTATTGAATTCTATTGTGCTAGACTCAAGAAATGAAAAATAGTCATAGCCCATGCTTCCATGGAATTTCAGTCTAATGGAAACAGAACAGGGATAAGGGCATGATGCTGGGAGCTGAAGTGATTTATTGAGTCTGCTGTGAAGCAGGCTGTGTGTTGACTGGTGAACAGGGAAGATCAAGGTGTGCTGTTGGCTAGTGGTGGTGTTGAGAAGATGGGCAAGGCGTCCACGCTCTAGACAAACACTCATATACAAAATCTTTGTAAACAGTAAAGGTCTTCTAGCTAACTTAGAGCCTTCTCTTAGACAACAGAAACACTTGAATAGAGGGCCGACCCCTTCCAATCTCCTTAGTGGCTGGTTGGTTTTCACGCCCTCTCCCTCCACCCCACACACCTGGCTCCACCCTGCCCCACACCTTCGTCCTGTTCTCATGCTCAGCCTACCCTTTCCAGCTCTTAATATCATGGACTGCACTCAAACCGTTCACTCTTTGAACTTGTCCTTTTCTCCTAGTTTAGCAACTTGTTCATGTCTTTACTTTCTAGCCTTTTTTTGAGGGGGGCATCATGGTTATCACCAGGGATTTGGGACTATATTTTAACACTCCCAATGGCCTGTTCCCTCCATTCTTTTCCATATGTATATGTATGTGTATGTATGCGCCTAACGCGCTGCGCTACTGCCTGACTCCTGACAGAGCATTTTGATACCTGCCATTCACCCGCTTTTTTCAGACCATGTCTCTTTCTCCTCCTTGCCACCCTTTTCTTTCCCCAGTAAAAATTTTCATCTTTGGGGCCAGGCAGTAGTGCAGCGTGTTAAGTGCAAGGACCTGGGCACGGATCCCTGTCCGAGCCCCCGGCTCCCCACCTGTGGGGTGGGGTCGCTTCACAAGCAGTGAAGCAGGTCTGCAGATGTCTTAGCTTTCTCTCCCCCCTTCGCTGTCTTTCCCATCTCTCTCAGTTTCTCTCTGTCGTATCTAACAACAGTGACAACAACAATAATAAGAACAACGATAAACAAGGGCAACAAAAAGGGGGGAAAATAGCCTTCAGGAGCAGTGGATTCGTAGTGCAGGCACTGAGCCCAGGCAATAACCTGGAGGCAAAAAAATAAAATTTCACCTTTAAATATTCAAGAGGCGTTTCTAGTTTTTCTGGCAGAATTAAATGTTCTTTCCCCCATGTTCAGCTGCCATAATTACTTGTCTCCCAATTTCTCCATTCGAGGACCTTAAAATATAGCATGTACCCAGTAAATGTTTAATGAAAGCAATGTCTTGATGAATTAATAGAAGGTTAAAGGTTGAGAACTGTGCTAAGCATTGTCCGTATCTGAGCTGACCTGAGAGCTTGGACACAATTCTCCAAGCCACGGGCTTTTAAAAAATGCTTTCTCCTCCTCAATTTCAGTTGGAATCTACATTGAGAGAGAAGTCTCAACAGCTTGAGAACCTTCAGGAGATGAAAGTCACTTTGGAAGAACAGTTAAAGAAAGAAACTGCTGCTAAGGTGATACTTTTTTGAGTAACAATCAAAAAGCAGTGCTGTGAATGGATGACATCTTGCTTAGTTTTCCTTTTATTTTAAATCCTGCTGCTTTGAATACGGCCACCTTCTGAAAGTTGGCACGATTTTCTGCTTGCAGATGTGAAATGAGTTCATCTTAGAGCTGGGTCAGATCTGCTAACTGCCAGCTCTGGAGGCCAATTAACTTTTTAGGCATTGGGCTAAAAGACCCCAAACCAAAGGTGGCACAACCAATAGCTGGAAGCACTGCTCTGAATGTGTCATTTCCATTTGGCTTTTATCTATCAGATAATGCATCAAACCATGCTTGCTGCCTGTTACATAGATTAGTCCACTTAAAATAAGGGTACAGGAGGCCAACTGTAGGGAAATTTCCTAGAAATGGTCTCAGTGTAATTAGACCTTCAGGTGCAAAAACAGTGTAGGTGGCATCCCCTAACCATTTGCTTACAAGGTTCCTATTGTTTTTCTGTAAGGAAGATTGGAGATAACTAGGGCTGCCTGGGTCATATTTATTTAAAAATTTGCTGGCAGATGCTTTGCTGAGTTTTGGTTGTCAGAGGAAACCCCCAAAGTTTTTATCCCTGTTGCTGTGATAGCTGCTGATTTTCAGTTGCTTTTTCTTGATCACCAAACTGCTGGGGATGGTGGTGGTGGCAGCAGTGGTGGTGGTGGTGGTGGTGGTGGTGGTGGTGGTGGTGGTGGTGGTGGTGGTGGTGGTGGTGTGTGTGTGTGTGTGTGTTGGGGGGATAAGGTTTGCAACATTTCAGTTTACTTTAGGATCTGGAGCTTGAAACTTAGGCAGCTTGTACTCTAACCATATATATATATTATGAACACCCAGTCTTCTCTAGAAGGAAACTACAGGTTCCTAGATTTCCTACATGGCTCTGACGTTTAATCCTCATTCAAAACTTTATACTTTTTAGGTCACCATGGAACAACTAATGTTTGAAGAGAAGAGCAAAGCTCAGAGATTGCAGACAGAACTAGATGTCAGTGAACAAGTCCAGAGAGATTTTGTAAAGCTATCCCAGACCCTTCAGGTGAGACATTTGGGACCCCTAGATGAGACACCAAAGCAGTTTAGCATGTCTTGTTACCCAGGAGAGGCCTGCCAAGTCCTGACTTGACTTGCTAGAGGTTTAGAGGCTTTGCTTGCCCCCAGGGTGACTTCAGATGTGTGTCTGGTCACTTGAGCCAAAAATCAGGTTTGTGATTTGGATTCATCCGTCTTTAAACTCTCCAGCACGTGATGTAAGCCCTTCTCAGGCATGTCCCTGTTTTGTTCTTTTCTGCCTATTTTGTGTCCTAAAAACAAACCAACAACAAAAAAACACTACTATGGATTCTTGTTGAGAGGATAGTTTTTTGTTTTTTAATTAGAAGATGTATTTCCTGTTGTCCTTTTTTTTTACCATCTTAATTTTGTTGTTTTGCTTATTAGAGCACTGCTTAGCTCTGGCTGAACCTGAGACTTTAGAGCCTCAGGCTTGAGTCTTTTTGTATAGCCATTATGCTATCTATCCCCCCTCCTTTTTTTTTTTCTTTTTATCATCTTGGTCCTCTTTCAGGAACTCTATAAGGTTTATCCTCTCCTCTCCATGGAATCATCTTAATTCCTAGGCTACACTACAGTGTCACCTCACTTTTCCCCATCATGCTATCTGATGACTGCCTACTGGCATTTAGTAATATTGTACTGATACAAGTACCCTCCTCCTCCCCCACCAGTTGAAGTATGGGCTCTTACTCATATGCATGGTCTTAGTACCTTACATTGGATCTGTTTCATGTTTGAATTTAATAAGAGTTTTTTATTTGATTTGATAGAAATTGTGGGGCAAGGGGGAGATAGGGAGAGACACCTGCAGCACTGCTTCACTGCTCGTGAAACTCCCTCTAGAGGTGGGGGTAGGGGGCTTGAACTTGGGTCCTTGTGCATAGTAACATGCACTTTATCAAGTGTGCCACCACCCAGCCCCAAATTTAAGTCTTCTTACTGGCTTTTTTCTATGAAGTGACTATTCTCTGGTGATTTAATCTGCTTTATCTCAGCTAAACCAAAGTAAGCTTCAGAAATCTAGGCACCTACACTCACCTCACTGTTTAATTTCTCTAGGTGCAGTTGGAGCGGATCAGACAAGCAGACTCCTTGGAGAGAATCCGGGCAATTCTGAACGATACCAAACTGACAGATATTAACCAGCTTCCTGAGACATGACACCCTGATAGCAGGACTCTAGCCTGCACTTTTTAACTCATCTTTAGAGCAACATTAATTACTATTTAACTCTTAACTGAAGAAGCTGAAGTCACAAAAAGAAAAAAAGAAGAAAAAAAAAAAAGGAAGACTGAAGAAAAGCTTTTTTCTAGTGGGAGAAGACTGTGCAGCATGAGAACAGCAAATGGCAGGGTAAACTGCAAGAGACCTCAGGTGGGAACACTAACGAGAACTCAGAACTGACTCCACCTGCTGTGGGATCAGACTTGGGGATGGAGAAGGTGCTGCTTCCTTGCCTGCATTATCCAACATTTCCTACTCTCAAGCAACATCCCAGTAGTGTTTGGAATTACATTTTATGTTTGTAGATATTGGAAGAGAGAATGTTTTCTGTTAACTAGAGTTCATCAGTAACAGTATTCAACTAGCAGAGGTATAGAATGCCGAATGAATATTTTATATTAAAATAACAATGAGTCTGTGAGCAGAACATTGGCTAGTGACTGTATTTCCTAGCTCATTGCCCCCGTCCCCCACCCTCTTATCATTTTACCTTGTGTTGGGAGGACTGCAAATGCTACTGAAATCTGGCTAAACCATAAGATGATTGGGGGGAAAAACACCAAGAACTGAATTGTGAGCATTTGAAACCCTGGCTGGGGCTGTATGTATTAGGATTGAGATTCAAGGAAGAGCACGAGAAACCTTGGAAGCACTTTTTATGCTACCTGTATGCTTGTAGGCCCACAGGGATTAGGGGCAAGCTGAACTGGTACCTACTCTTTAGTCAGAGGAAGATAAAATAAGCTATGTCTGATAACATTCAGTAAAAAATCATAAATACGCTTATTTTGAAATCAGTGGGCCTATCAAATGCGAAAGTACTAACAATTAGGTCTGACAGATACTGCTTGGTATTTTTCCTTTATAATTTAGACCCGGAGTGTGATAATACTTGTGGTTCATTGGGAGAAGCCCAGCTGGCATCTTCAGTTTGGAAATCTTTGGCTATTTCTGAGGGTAGATTCTAACCCTACCTGGAGAGAGCTCCAGCGAACAGGTAGTCTTTGTCACAGCCTATGGAGTGTTGCTGCAAGCACAAAGGATTGGCATTTGCTCACTGTCCACCTGCTGCAGTACTATATGCCAGTAGGTCACACTGCAGCTCATGAAAATGGTTCAAAAGTAATATACTGTCTTGTTTTTTTTTTTTTTTCTTTTTTGTGATTCCTATTGTATAAAAGCAGGGTACTTGAAGGAACTTTACAGGAATTAAGTGGATTAAGTAGATTGATTAGCTTACTTAAAGCCACCATCAACTTAAGAATTTATAGTGAATTGTTATAAGTGATAACTGCATACCTCATATCTTGGGTTACTGTAGTTTTGCATCATGATTATGAATTTAAAAGTTAAGGCTTATTATGGAAATAATGCTATATAGGCTTGCCATGCATGAACCATTATTTTAATTGGTTTAAAGTTCCTTTGTATAAAGGTGTTACTTGGTTTAGATAAAGAAAACACATCATTTAGTTCTGGGGAGTTTTATTAATTTCCAAATGCAAGCCAAACTTTTTAATTACGACTTAAGACTAGACCCTTAGTCTCCAAAGCGTCTTTGTTTCTGACTATGGCAACTGACACTGCAAATCAGGATGGGTGATTCATGGTCTCCCTGAGCTACAGCTCCCAGGGGGCTACTCTGCTGACATCAGGCGTCTTACAGATGCTTTTCTTCACTAGATGGTACTGAGCCAGTAAAACCATCAATTAAGGAACTGTAGTTGGTCTCTACTGGCAGATACAAACTGTTAGGCTCCACTTTGTGGAGTAAAATATGCTAGGAAAACCCAAACCAAGACTCTGGGTTTTGATAACCATTGTGACATTGCCTTGGTAAAAAACAATTCCTTAAGCTGGGTTTCTGTTTCATTTCATTGGGAAGTGATAAAAAGGGCGGGGTTTAGTACTTCTAGACAGAAGAGCAATTTGGTTTCATGAGTGTTCCGGTGCTTGTATTCAGTCTGTAAACATGTTCTCAAGCATGTCTAACCCAACTTACCTCTTACCTGGAGCCTATTTTACCATGTGGCTTATTAAAATTGGCAGCCACTCAGCTATTTCTCTGCAGGTATATATTACCTTTCAGAACTCATATGGTAGGTCTAAAAAGATTACTGAAAACTAACCGAAGATACAACTGTGTACCACATACCAAACTATATTTTTCTCCCCTTGAGGTCTTACACCTATTACAACACAGACAGCACAGCCAGACTCAGCTCTAAAAGGGAATAATGCCTGTCGAGGAAGTCAGCTAGCAGTGGCCTTACAACTGTGGACCCTGAGCTCTGCCCCAAGCAGATTTTAGGTGTAACTGTTAATTGTACTGTGAAGGCGTGTCCTTAAGAAAGTGTTAAAATTAAAAAAAAAAAAAAAAAAGCTGCTGCCTAGTATATACTGTGTGGTCTTTTCCTTTGTATTCTAGATATTTTTTCCATCATAATTTTGGTACTGCTGCATTCAAATGTAACTCTTATTCAGTATTAGAGAAAACCTAGTGAGATTCATGGAGCTCTAGCAGTGTGTAACTGAAAGCTCAGGATTTTGTTGTGAACCCCAAGCCTTTGCTGTATAGAATTATAGACTTGAGCTTATATGAAACACATTCCAAATTTTACATAAAAGAATTTATTCAACAGTTATAAAACAAGTATAAAAAAATGAACAACCACACCAAACTTGATCCAAAATGCCTCTTTATAAATTAGGAAATGCTACTCTTTCAATGTGAGCTTTAAGTCTTCACTTAATGTTAACTTCCTTTGTAAACTTGTTCCTGGTGGTGTCAGAAGTTTACATGATTTCGGATGTCATTGATTTGCTTCACCATTTCTCTTATGTGTTCACCCCTGTAAAGGCATTAAGTTACTCACCTTTGGAAATACAATGAATGAACCATTTTCTTGTTAAAAATTAGGGGACAGTGTGGAATTGTACCCCTGTTATCTTGTACTTTTGTAAACCAATATTAAATCATTAAAAAAAAAATTTCAGGGGGTCGGGCAGTAGCGTAGCAGGTTAAGCGCCGGCATAATGATCCTGGTTCAAGCCCCTGGCTCCCCCCCTGCAGGGGAGTCGCTCCATAGGCGGTGAAGCAGGTCTGCAGGTGTCTGTCTTTCTCTCCCCCTCTGTCTTCCCCTCCTCTCTCCATTTCTCTCTGTCCTATCCAACAACAAAGACATCAATAACAGTGATAATAATAACTGCAACAATGATAAAAACAACCAGGGCAACAAAAGGGAAAAAAAAAATGCCTCCAGGAGCAGTGGATTCACGGTGCAGAAACTGAGCCCCAGCAATAACCGTGGAGGCAAAAAAAAAAAAAATCAAACTAGAGGGCCAGCAAGATAGCTCACCTGGACAGCGTGTCTGCTTTGTTATGAGTAGAGCCCAGGGACAAGCTGGCCCCCAATACACTTGAGAAAGTTTTGGCGCTGTGCTCTCTCTCCCTGTCTTTATCTAAAAAAATGTCAGCTCAAGCAGTGAAGCTACAGTAATGGTGGGGGAAAAGGTTAAAACTAGTAATAATTGGTATATCTTAGAAGTGCTTCCTATAATCTGCAACTTAAAAGGTCGTAGATGAATAGCAGCAGCATTCGCACTATTTGGCTCCTACTGCACGCACTGAAGGAAGATGCTTTGGTGCCAGGGTCTCTCTCACTCTGCCTCTAATAGTAGAGGTAATAAACAGTGATAGATGCAACTGCTAATATTCTCCCCACACAACTAACACTCAGCATGTCATAAACTACACACATTTTATTCATACCTACTACTTATCTAATGACGAAAAACTCATGATCATCTTTGATGCTCACCAGGACACTTTTTACTTAGGTTTCCACCAAATTTGTCCCTTTTCATCACCATCATAGCTACTCACCTTTATCTCTCTCTCTCTCAATACTCAAAAGAACCATAGGCTCCTATTTTAAATATATTTCAAAATAAACTCATCTGATCAAGCCACTCCCTTGCCCCCAAAAGCTCCTGTTTTCAAAGGATATCCTAGTTCCTTTCCTTTGAATAACAGGCCTTTTCTTAAATGACTGACTTCACAGACTTAACTCCTGTGGTCCTCTACTAATCCAACACTACTCCTGGTGACTTGCTATTTTCTCAACATACTGACGTCAGATTGGAACTAGTTTTGAGTATGTTCATTAGGGGGAATACCTTAACCACATGATAAAAATCCTATTACAGGGATTTTACTGGGGGTAGCGCAGTGGGTTAAGCGCAAGGACCAGCTTAAGGATCCCGGTTCGAGCCCCCAGCTCCCCACCTGCAGGGAAGTCACTTCACAGGTGGTGAAGTAGGTCTGCAGGTGTGTCTTTCTCTCCCCGTCTTACCCTCCTTTCTTCATTTCTTTCTGTCCTATCCAACAACAGCGACATCAACATCAACAGTAAAAAACAAGGACAACAAAAGGAAAAATATTTTTAAAAAAACTTCTACAAAATCCTATTACAGGAAAATCACTTTATTTTCACACACACTAATCTCTTAAGTCTATATCATACGGCTTCAGTCCTAGTAACTACTTACCATACAAATGCCAAGTGATCTTATATGGGTAGAGAAAGGTGAGTTGGCATACTGAGAAAAACTTGACAGGTAGTATTACTTACTCCTCCTTCAGGACAGACTGGATGCATTTTCTCTGGTAGGCACTGAGAGTAATGGTTGGTTTTTGAGGACTTAGTACCTTTTCCATCTTTCGTTGCTGGTAGTCTTTTTTCATAGTAACCTTAAGTATTGAATAGAAAAAACACTTTGCTTGTGGTTTGATACACAATTCATCTGTTCCTTTTAGACTTTATTGTAAGTAATCACTTTCTGAGGCTGGGAAGACAGCTCACTGGTAGTGTGCAAGACCTGCCAACCTGAAGTCCAGGCTTAATCCTTGGCACATATGCCGGAGCTAAGCAGTGCTCTGGATCTTTCTCTAATAAATTGCTTTCTACTGCACAAGCTTGTAGAACACACTAGTAAAGAATCCGGCCATTCCCACCTGTTTGATGGCATTGCCCAAATGTCGAAGCTGGTCAGGTATCAGCTGTAACTCTTTCTTCATATCTCTCTCACTATCAGAGAGAACTGGGAGCTGAGAGTGAAAACTGTGAAGTACTTTTTTCATCCTTTGGAAAAAAACATCTTTCAGTTTAAGAGCTCTGACATTCGGGGGTAGGGTGGGCTGGGGAGGTGGTATAATGGTTATGCAGACTTTTATGCCTGAGATTCCGAGGTCCCAGGTTCAACCCCCAACAACACCATGAGCCAGAGCTGAACACTGCTCTGGTTAGTTGGCTGATCCGTATCTATCACGATGATATAAAATAATATTTTTTAAAAATCTGTTATTTGGGAAAAGCATAATCGTAACTAAAGCTCCTAATTCATGAATGTAGTGTCTGTGAAGGAGATCCCTACATAACGGGTTAAAGAAACCACTGTCCTCCCTGATGTAAACCTCAGAGAAGGGAGAGGGGAATAGATCAGTTCTACGTCCCTTCCATTTTCCTTAATGCTGCTAGTAGTCAAATATTCTCCAGCTATTATTACTGGAGCAGGGAACTGAATGTTCTATGATCTACTGACCTGTTCATGATATCTTCTTGTTTTTCCTTGGCTTCCTCATATTTATCAGCTAAGCGTTCAGCCATTTCCCGCAAGCTTTTCCTAGTGGCATTTAAAACAGAAACAAAACAAACCCTTGGGGTCCACCTTGAGGGTGAAGCTAACAGATCTAATTCAGCATCTTAGGGTGAAATACAATTCTTGGTGGTAATATGTGCACTCAAGACAAGTGCACCACTGCCCAGCCTGTGAAATACGATTCTGTTCTTACCAAAATACTGTTTTGTTTCTGCACAGTGGCAAAGAGGCAGGGACAGAGTGCCAAAGGGTCCACAGCACTGACACTTCCCTCAAACCGGTAGGGATAAAAGATTTAAACTCGGGGGAGTCCGGCAGTAGTGCAGCGGGTTAAGCGCACATGGCGCAAAGCTCAAGGACCAGCATAAGGATCGCAGTTCGAGCCCCCGGCTCCCCACCTGCAGGGGAGTCACTTCACAGGCAGTAAGGCAGGTCTGCAGGTATCTATCTTTCTCTCCCCGTCTTCCCCTCCTCTCTCCATTTCTCTCTGTCCTATCCAACAATGACGACAACAATAACTACAACAACAATAAAAAACAGAAGGGCAACAAAAGGGAAAATAAATAAAAATTTTTAAAATTAAAAAAAATTTTTTTTTTAAAAAAAATTAAAAATTTTTTTTTTAAAGATTCAAACAGGTTGGACAAACGACGAAGCAGCACAGCTGAGCTACTGCGTCAGGTTTTTTTCTCCCTCCTTTTGGCACTTACCTCTCCTCTCGACAGCAACTGAGGTCTTCTAATTGTTTCTTTTTTTGTTCACATAACAATTTGACCCTTTAAGAGCAAAAAGAAATAAAATTTAGGCTGGGGAAAAAGCTTCACTGCCCGAGGCTCCTGCTTGGAGCCCCATTTGTGTTGAGAAATTTTAATCAGAAGCTTGGTCTAGGCTGTCTATGCACATTATTAGCCAGCCAGGGGCTGATAAGTGAACAAAGGCAACCCTACCTCCGCTGAATCTCCTCCTTTGCCAAGTCCTGTTTAAGAATGTACTGTTCTCGAAACACCTGAGTGGCTCGACTGATAAGCTGCAAACACTCGTCAGGGGGAGGGGCTGTATCTTTTTCAGATGATCTTTTAAAAAAAAACAAAACAAAACTCGTTACCTTTCATATTTGAGTAAAATAACTGAAAATACAAGTCACGGATGCTTTCCCTGTTCTTACATCCTCAAGTGCCTCTCTGTATCCGTTCTCTCCCTCTACTCGTTAGCACAGCCTACATTCATTCCCACGCCAACATAGTACACTGCATATAAAATGAAATCGCTGGGACAAACTGTGATTATGAAAACGTGGCAGTTAGTTAAGTCTGCTCTGCCTCAAACCCCATACTTCAAAAACGCTGGGTTTGCAACGCTGCGCTGCAGAATGCTTCTGATATGCTTTTCAAAGGAATCTGGTGCTTCTGCCAGAATGCGAAGGGGAGACTCTGCTACTTCAACATCTTCTCGGGTACAAAGCAGGGGAGGAGACACTGGATGAACTGTGCTTCTGTAAAACAAAATAAAATTATATAAAAAGAAAGTCTACCATGGAGTTATTTACTACGAACACTTAAAAACACAAGACACATTTGCTGAGAACTTTGAGGCTGGGGTAGACAGCGTAATGGTTATGCAGACTTTCATGCCTGAGGCTCCGAAGTACCAGGTTCAGTCCCTGCACCACTGTAAGTCAAAGCTGAGTCTGAGGGGCTCGGTGGTGGTGCACCTGTTAAGCGCCTAAGTCACAATACACAAAGACCAGGATTCAAACCCCTAGTCCCCACCTGCAGGGGGAAAGCTCTGCGAGTGGTGAAGCAGGGTTGCAGGTGTCTGTTTCTCTCCCTACCTCTCCTCAATTTCTGGCTGTCTCTACCCAATAAATAAATATAATTGAAAAAAAAATTTTTTTTAAAAGCTGAGTGCACTCTTTTTTTTTTTTTTTTTAATTATAAAAACCTATGAAGTAGGAGGCCGGGTGGTAGTGCAGCAGGTTATGCACACATGGCGCAAAGAGCAAGGATCCGTGCAGGGATCCCGGTTCGAGGCCCCAGATAGCCGAGGCGGGGAGGGGTTGCTTGTGTAGTGACCCCCCCCTGCAGGTGGGGAGCCGGGGGCTCAAACCAGGATCCTTATGCTAGTCCTTGTACCTTGCTCTACCTGTGCTTATCCCGCTGCGCTATTGCCCAACTTCCTTTTTTTTTTTTTTTTTTAATTGCCACCAGGACTGTCGCTGGGGCTCAGTGCCTGTACAAAGATCCAATGCTTATGGAAGCCACTGTCTTCTTTTTGACAAGACAATGGAGACAGAGGGAGTGAGAGACACCTGCAGCACAGCTTCACTACTCAGTGTGGCTCTCCCTGCGGTCAGATTTGAACCTGGGTCCTAGCACATGATCGAATGTGTGCTCAACCTTGCATACCAAAACATGGCCCCTAGAAAGAGTATGTTTCTTCAGTAACTTTATTACTTTTGTTTAGCCTTGCAAGTTTACTATTGGTGGAGCCAAGTATCTATGGTGAACTAGTTTGTTTTTTTTTTAAGATTTATTTATTTCCTTTTGTTGCCCTTATTTTATTGTAGTGATGTTGTTCTTGTTATTAATGTTGTTGTTGTTGGATAGGACAGAGAGAAATGGAGAGAGGAGGGGAAGACAGAGGGGGGAGAAAGACACCTACAGACCTGCTTCACCGACTGTGCAGGTGGGGAGCCGGGGGCTTGAACCGGGATCCTTACGGCTTCTGCAACCCCCTGCGCTACCGCCCGATTCCCACTAGTTTCCTTTCTTAACAGCATAACTTCTGAATCTGCAGAGCCTAGCAGTTCCTCAAAGGTCGGTAAATCAATGCTATTAAGTATTTTGATTTAGGTCAGTGTCTGGAAGTGCATGAGTTGAATGGATGCCAGTAAAGTGTGTGTGTCTAGTAAAATAAGACAAAGTATGTGTGTGTGTGTGGGGGGTGACTGGTGGTCAGACAGGCTCAGTAAGGAACTACTGCACCTACATTAATAAAAGCCAGACAGCAGGTTAAGCGCACATGATGCCAAGGGCCGGAATAAGAATCCCAGTTTGAGCCCCCGACTCCCCACCTGCAGGGGGTTCGCTTTACAGCTGTTGAAGGAGGTCTGCAGGTGTCTATCTTCCTCTCCCCCTCTCTGTCTTCCCCTCCTCTCTCCATTTCTCTCTGTCCTATCCAATAACAATGACATCAATAACAACAATGATGATAAACAACAAGGGCAACAAAGGGGAAAAATAAATAAGTCAAACCCAGAAAGTCTGAGCTCAGTGGTACTCCTTTCTACCAGAGCTCCATATTCTACGCGCCCCAAGGCTGCAAGTGCGCGGCAACTTCGCAGTCTCCAACATGGGGGTGACTGTGCTGCCTTTACAGTAAGTACTGCTTTGACGACAGCAGGCAGTACAGGCAAATGCTTGACTTCTGAGCTTGGCGCATACAGTTTGCTAGTAATTAAGTCCAATTCGAGCGAGGGGATTTGGTATTTAATATTAGATTCTTCCCCACACTCTGAAGTAAAACAAGGAACATGTATGAGAGTATCAGGCAGCCTGGAAAGTGACACACTGAACTCTCAAAAGCAGGAGCTTCATCCTTGGCCTCCCGGTGCCAGAGTAATGCTCTGGTTTCTGGAAGGAAGAAAGGAAGGAAAAGAGGGAGGGAGGAAGGAAGGAAAATAAAAAAGGGAAAGAGGAAGGAGAAGAAAAGAAAGAGAGAAGGAGAGAGAAAGGAAAACCTTCCAGAGATGGCAGGAATAATAAAAATATTAATTCTTCCTGCAGCAGCGGGGCGGGCGGCACAGTGTATGCGCGTTGGACTCTCAAGCATGAGGCTGCCAGCTGATGCCCAGCACCACATGTAGTACCAGAGTGATGCTCTAGTTCTCTTCCTCCCCTCTCCTTCCCTTCATTAAATTTGAAAGGAGGAAGAGAAGAAGAAATATTCATCTTTCCATCCCTCAAGTCAGAAACCAGAGCAAAAACTATGTATCATTAAACCTATTACTAACAGCATTTTCCCACTGTAGATTTTTTTTAGAATTACTGAGAGCTGTGTAGAAAATAAAATGGCACGCACAATAAAGGCCTTATGAGGCATTCATAGGTACTGGTGATGCAGATCATCGTGGGCCCCAGAATGTCAGGGACAATCCAGAATCCTCGAATTGGAGCTGGTTGCCTAGAAAAACACAGGCACAGTTAAAATTATAAAACCGCAAATGTAATGGAATCAGAAACACAGTTGAGGTCCATGGCCTTTTAAGGCTGGGATACCAGCTGCTTGGCCCACGCGGTTAGTATCTTGCTAAGGTAGGGGGCCTGGAAATCTGATTCATTTGACAATCTATCACTTCAATATGCCTCTTCAGATGCCATCCCAGGAACTCTGCCTCGTGGTGCTAACTGTATAATTTCAGATTAACATAATACACTGAAATTAGTTCTTCGTGACTTTCTGCCTAGACTGCATCTAAGCTCATTATTTTCATATAATTATTTTTTCCTTTATTGGGGGGATTAATGGTTTGCATTGATAGTGAAATACAGTGATTGATACATATATAACATTTCTCAGCTTTCCACATAATATTCTAACCTCCACATAAGTCCTCCTCTGTCATCATGTTTCAGGACCTGACACTCCTGCCCCAGAGTCCTTTACTTTGGTACAACACAACAAATTACTTTCATATTGTTATTGAAGTGCCCAACTCAAATGAAATGGTCAGACTAGAGGGCTCTGAATTCCAACTCCATCAGGACTGGGAGAGAGAAGAGGAATAATAAAAAAAAATCTACCTGTGAAAGCTGATAAATAAGACAACTATTACCCTGACATTATCAGAAGTAGATTATCTACAAATTAAGAAAGAAAGACAGACAGACATACAGGTTCTGTTAGTGATTACGAGGCTCTAGGACAGCGGATAGAGTTCCACACCACTCGCACCACCAAAGTTCTGTGCCCCCACATGCCTCCATCGCTCCTCCCAGGTCATATGTAGGTATGAGCTAACTATTTATTTTTCTTTTTTCAAGTTCATGTGCTGCAATTTTCTATAGTCTACATATGAGTGAAAGCACCCTGTAGTTGTCCTCCTTCACTTCCTTCCTTCTTTCACTAAGCATAAGCACTGCCATGTTATTGGGGTCACTTATGAGGTGTATGTCAACTGTCAGTACATACTGTCTACTCAAAACAATTCACAGTTCAGAAACAGCTAACTTCACAGAACTTGAAAGTCAATGCCACGTTAAAGAGCCAACACAGCTCAATAGCTATGGCGGGACTGAACTTCCTGTGTATTTATTTTCTTCTCAATTTTTATTATTTATTTCACAAGAGAAAGAGAGGTAGGAACACCACTAAGGCATATGCTGACGGCCTCAGGCATGTATGTTCCATGACTAAGACATTTCCTCAGCCACTTAATCTGAGTTCTTCTCCGAAGAAACTGAGAGCCATGTGCCTCAGGCAGGATTCTTTGCTGCCAGCTGTCTGTGTGCCAGAGCCCACTGCTGCCTCCAGACGGACAAACTCGCCCCTAAGGGAGACTTCAGTGTGTTACCCACTTTTTTTCTCTACCCATTTCTCACAAAGAAATAAATCTCCAACAAACACACAGACGGATAAAAGAACACAACTTGGGAATCATTCTATCAACAGACATCTCCCTTTATTCTAAACCACGTTAATGAGCATCTACTATGTTAGACGCCGAGTAAACAGCAATTGTTGACAATATACAGTATAAAACAAACACACCTGGTCTCTGTCCTCAAGAAACATACATTCTAGTAAACAGTAACAGACACTAAACAAACACAAAAATCCATTATAATATATGCTACAAACACATAGTAAATAGCAGCCAGGAAGTTAGTACAGCGCCCAGAGCGCTGGACCTAAAAACGTGAGGTTCCAGGTTCAGCCTCCAGCATGCCATGAGTGATGCTCTGGTCTTCTCTCTCTCATGTTAATAAATCTTTAAAAAGAAACGGGGAGGTGGGAAGGAGTAGTAATATACCCAGTTGAGTGCACATGCTAACAAGCTGAAGGCCCCAGGTTCGAGCCCCACTCCCCACCTGCAGCGAGGAAGCTTCATAAGCAGTGAAGCAGGTATACAGGTATCTCTTTCTCTTCCATTCTTCTCCCTCTCAATTTCTCTCTGTCCTATCTTAATTAAAGTTTTTTTTTAATTAAAAAAGAAAAAATAGCTGCCAGGAGCAGTGTATTCTTTTTTATTTTAATTTTTATATTTATTTATTTTCCCTTTTGTTGCCCTTGTTGTTTTTCATTGTTGTTGTAGTTATTAGTATTGTTGTTGTTATGGATGTCATCGTTGTTGGACAGGACAGAGAGAAATGGAGAGAGATGGGAAGACAGAGAGGGAGAGAGAAAGATAAGACACATGCAGACCTGCTTCACCGCCTATGAAGCGACTCTCTTGCAGGTGGGAAGCCGGGGCTTGAACCGGGATCCTTATGCCGGTCCTTGCGCTTTGCACATGTGCTTAACCTGCTGTGCTACCGCCCGACTCCCAAGCAGTGGATTCTTATGCAAACACCAATGATAGCAATAAATAAATAAATAAATAAATAAATGGAAAAACAGACGTAAGAAATAAGGGGCTGGATAGTGGCTCACCTGTTACAAAGCACAAGGACCCAGGTTCAAGTCCTAGTCCCTATCTGCATGGGGAAAGCTTTGCAAGTGGTAAAACAACGCTGTAGTTGCCTCTCTCTCCCTCTCCATCTCATCTTTTTTTTTTAATTTTTTAATATTTATTTATTTTCCCTTTTGTTGCCCTTGTTGTTTTATTGTTGTTGTCGTTGTTGGATAGGACAGAGAGAAATGGAGAGAGGAGGGGAAGACAGAAAGGAGGAGAGAAAGACAGACACCTGCAGATCTGCTTCACCGCCTGTGAAGGGACTCCCCTGCAGGTGGGGAGCTGGGGGCTCAAACCGGGATCCTTAAGCCGGTCCTTGCGCTTTGCACCACGTGCGCTTAACCCGCTGCGTTACCGCCTGATTCCCACCTCTCCCATCCTCTTGACTTCTGGCTCTCTATCCAATAAAGGTAATAAGAAAATTAAAGAATTTACTTTAAAAAAGCACACAAAAAAATAGGAAATAAGAAAACCTTAAGTTTGACTGAAGAAGCAAGGTAGGCCTGTCTGAAACACAGACGTTAACCTTAGACAGAATAAGAGTTTGACAAAGACAGAGAACTTGGAATATAAGTGAAGAAATACTTCCCAGGCCGACAGCTCCATTTGAAGTAGCCTTAAAGCAGGGAAGAACATCTGATGAAATGATACTCTTAGGATCTTAAGTACCAACTATGAAATTTACTGTCAAATTACCCAGATTTGAATCAACTATAAGGTATACTCATGGAACTGAATCAGTAAGTGAACAAGTCTGACCTGTGTATACAAGGGGAGCTCCTTACCTACATGGCAGTGGTTTCGTGCAAAGGATGTGTTCCACAAAACATTTCTGTTCTGAAGCGAGTTCTTGTAAACTATCCTTATCTTCTTCATCTATAAAATAACATATAAACTTATAATAAGATAAAAATTAACTGATGTTTAGAAAACATCTCCACCCTACTCCACTAGGGAAAGATAGAAAAAGGCTGCGGGTATGGATCGACTTGTCAGAGTCCCACCTTCTGCATCCATAAAGATCTTTGGTCCATACTCCAGAGGGATCAAGAATAGGGAAGCTTCCAATGGAGGGGATGGGATACGGAACTCTGGTGGTGGGAACCCTTATCCTACAATCTTGTCAATCATTATTAAATCACAAATAGAAAAAAAGTCTCCAAATTAAAGGCATTTAAGTCCTTGTCTCTTTGGTGTATAAGATCATACCTTTCTTCTTTCTATAGTGCCTATCTTAAGAAGAAAAACAAATTTTTCTTAGTCCCCCCCCACTCCCAGCCTACCCCAGTCAGGGCTTGCACACGTAGGATTTCACTGCTCCCATGTTGACTTTTTCATTCAGAGAAAGACAGAGATTAAGAAGCAGAAACGCACATCGGTTTCCCCACACACACATGGAGATTGGGCTCAAGTCAGATCTGAGCACATAGCAATACACATCCCTAACCAGTAAACCCATTCTCCTTCCCACAGATCGAGTTTCTAGATGAAGAAAAGCTTCACTGACAGTAACCCCAGAATTCATTCCTTCTGTCTCTTCCCCATACCAGCTGGCACTGCTCAGCCACCTACAGACTTTCCTTGGTGCTATCCATGGTGCTCCGATGCAGAGGCGATTAACGGGACCTGGGGATTCAGTCCACCTCCTGACCCCAGGAATTTCATTTTTATTTTATTTTTGTAAATTATCTTTATTTATTAGACAGAGACAGCCAGAAATTGAGAGGGAAGAGGATGACAGAGAGGGAGAGAGACAGAGAGACACTAGCAGCCCTGCTTCACCACTCGCAAAGCTTTCCCCCTGCAGGTGGGGATAGGGGGTTTGAACCTGGATCCTTGCGAATTTAACGTGTGCTCAACCCAGTGCACCACCCGGCCCTGGAATTTCATTTTTGTACTATGTGCACTTAACCCGGTGTGCCACCACCCGACACCCAGGAATTTCATTTTTATAAGTTATTTTGAGATGTAATTCACAATACCACACAACTCACCCTCTTTAAGTATATGATTCAATGGCTTTAGTATATTGAAAAGATTTTTACATCTATCATAAAAAAATTTTAGCTTACTTTTTATTACCCTGTTTTATAGGTCCACAGATAAAGGAATTTTGCATTAAGGTAAGATAATTAGAAAATTGTGAGGCTTTTTTTAATTATTATTTCTTAACATTGTATTATCTTTTTTTTTTTTTTTACCAGAGCAATGTTTAACTGTGGCTTGTGGTGGTACAAGAGACTGAACCTGGGACTTTGGAGCCTCAGACATGAGAGTCTTTTGCATAACCATTATGCTATCTACTCTCAACCAAGATTAGCAAACTGACCTCATAGGATGAGTTTGCAAGTGTTTTCTATTTTATGAGAAAATGTTTAAAATTGCTATTATTTCTTTAAATGTGATGTCATCTGCCTGGAGCTTTTCTTTTCTTTTTTTTTTTTTTATTGTTGTAGTTATTATTGATGTCGTTGTTGTTGGATAGGACAGAGAGAAATAGAGAGAGGAGGGGAAGACAGAGAGGGGGAGAGAAAGACAGACACCTGCAGACCTGCTTCACCGCCTGTGAAGAGACCTGCCTACAGGTGGGGAGCCGGGGGCTCGAACCAAGATCCTGACGCCGGTCCTTGAGCTTAGCGCCACCTGCGCTTAACCCGCTGCGCTACAGCCCGACTCCCTGCCCGGAGCTTTTCTTTCCGGGTAGTTTTGGCATACAAATTTCCTCTCTTGTTATATATGTCAGATTTCCTGTACTTGAGCTGATCTTAGAAACTGTGGGGGTGTTTGTCTTGTAGCTCTGGAGTAAGCCCTATGCATGTGTGCCGTCATTACTCCTGGTCAGCTTTTTCATTCTTTGTATTTCAGACTGAAAGAGAAATAGGAAGAGGGAAAGACATCACAGTACTGGACCACTTCCTGGTATTAGGATGCTCCCATGTGGTGCAAGGGCCCACGCCTAGGCTGCGCACAGAGCAAAGTGTGCAGAGGACTAGGCAAACTATCACCTGGCCCTATGCTTGGGTATTTTTCATCTTTGTAAGATTTGTCCATTTTTATCTAGGTTATCTAACTGGCATACAATTGTTCACAGTTTTTCTCTATATTCTTCACACCTGTAAGAGATCAATGTTAATATCTCACCTTTCATACCTAACTGTAGTAATTTGAAACTTCTTTTTTTTTATCTCCTGGTTTACCTAAGTGTGATGATTTTATTATCTTTCCAAAGAACCAATGTCTGGTTTCACTGACTTTATCATTTGCCCTTTAAGAAATAATTGTTTAGGGTCAGGTGGTGACGCACCTGGTAAAACACACATTACAGTATTTAAGCCCCTGGTACCCACCTGCAGGGGGAAAGCTTCACGAGTGGTGAAGCAGGTCTGCAGGTATCTGTCTGTCTCCTCCCCTCTCAATTTCTGTCTCTATCCAACAATAAATAAATATTTTTTTAAAAAAAAAGTATTTATTATTTACTTTCATGGGAGTTATTGCTGTGGCTCTGTGCTTGTATAAACAACTCACCACTCACAATGTCCATTTTTTTCTTTTTTCTTTTTCTTTTGCTTGGTAGGACAGAGAGAAAATTGGGGAGGGGAGGGCAGAGAGGGAGAGACACCCAAGAGGTATCTGTAGCTCAGCTATACGAACAGTTTGTGAAAATTCCCCCTTGCAGGTGGGGGCTGGGCGCTTAAACCCAGGTCTTTGTGCACAGAAATGCATGTGTTCAACCAAATGTGCCACAGCCCGGCTCCAAAGATTTCTTTATTAACAGAGGAAGAGCTAGAGCATCACTCTGGCATACGCAGTGCCAGGGATTGAACTTGGAACCCTATGCTTGAGAGTCCAATGCTTCATCCACTGTGCCCCTCCTAGGCTGCTCATTTTGTTCTGCCATCCTTTCCCTACCCCCAGAACCCTGCTCTGGTATACACAATGCTGCAGATCAAACCTAGGACCTCATGTTTGCCAGTCCCATGCTTTATCCACTATGCCACCTCTTGGGCTGCTCACTTTTCTATTTTAAATTACCTTTTTGACAGAATCAGGTTAACATACTAAACAAATAAACGAGATCACTTAACTCACCTGATCTAAGAAATTTCTGGAGTTTATGAATCCAGGTTAGCCCAACACTATGTACACCTGCTTCATGAGTACAGTGGTATCTTGAGGGACACTTGGGATCTATAAGTTGAATTAAAGCTTTTAATATTACATTTCCTTTAAGATCTATTTATTTTACACACACACACACACACACACACACACACACACACACACACACACACACACACTACATCACAGCAGCACATCAGAGAGAAGGAGAGAGAACCAGAACGAGAACCAGAACAGAGCATCATCTGGTATAATAATGACACTGGGGACTCAACTCTGGACCAAATGCTCAAAAGTCCAACATTATCTACCCCCTGGCCCACTGGAATTACATCTACTGCTGAAACTGATATGGAAAGATACAGACCCTTTTTACTGTGGTGTTATGAGAGTCATTTAGAAAATTTAAAGGTTGAATTCAACTTATTTTTTTAAGATAAAAAAAATCAAGAATTTTATTTGTAATGCAGAAAGCACCTGTGTAGATAGGAAAAAACCACCAAAGCTGAGAAACTCCAAAAAATGTTAAGTATAACTCTGTGTTGTCACTAGGGCTTCATCCCTCCAAACTACCTTGTTGAGAGACACCACAGCATAAAGCTTCCCTCAGTGCCACTGTACGTCCATGGATTTACCAGGGGCTTGAACCACTGGTGTCTTTGAGTGTCATTAATAAATACAATCCAGATATGTTATCTTCTAAGTATTAACACAACAGAATTCCCCCCAAAATAGAAAAATTGGTTAGCAGGAAACAAATTCACTTGTGCCTCTCTGCCCAGTTCTGTGCTTTTATTCTTAAGGACTGAGTGTGAGCACATGGGAATACAGGCTAAGGGGCAGCTTCACAAGTAGTGAAGCAGTGCTGCAATGTCTGTCTCTTACCTGTATGTTAAAAAAAGAAAAAAAGTTCATGGGAGTCAGGCAGTAGCGCAGCGGGTTAAATGCAGGTGGTGCAAAGTACAAGGACCGGCAGAAGGATCCTGGTTCGAGCCCCAGGCTCCCCACCTGGAGGGAGTCCCTTCACAAGTGGTGAAGCAGGTCTGCAGGTGTCTATCTTTCTCTCCCCCTCTGTCTTTCCCTTCTCTCTCCATTTATCTCTGTCCTCTCCAACAATGACATCAACAACAATAAACAAAAAAAAGGGCAACTAAAGGTAAAATAAATTAATTTTTTTCCCTCCAGGGTTATTGCTGGGCTCGGTACCTGCACCCCGAATCTGTTCCTGAAAGCCATTTTCCCCCTTTTGTTGCCCTTGTTGTTGTAGCCTCGTTGTGGTCATTACTGCCATTGTTATGTTGTTCGTTGTTGGATAGGACAGAGAGAAATGGAGAGAGGAGGGGAAGACAGAAATGGGGAGAGAAAGACAGAAACCTGCAGACCTGCTTCACCGCCTGTGAAGTGACTCCCCTGCAGGTGGGGAACCGGGGGCTTGAACCGGGATCCTTATGTCGGTCATTGCGATTTGCGCCACATGCATTTAACCCGCTGCACCACCGCCCGACCCTCTAATTTTTTTTAAAAAAGCTCACACTAGTGTGATAGACAGTAAGAATCCAGAGGAAGGGGAGCTATTATGACTGAAGAAATGGAAGGCTGGTGAAACAGCTCCCACGGCCAGCTCAGTCCTGGTTCCCACTGCATTGAAGGAAGCTTGTGGTCTCTCTCACTCTTTCTCTTTCCCTGCCTTTCTGCTGCCTCTGTCTCTAGCTTTGAAAAAGAAAACAAAGACCAAATCTCCTGGCGTCAGTGGACATGTGTATGTATGGAGTCACAGCAATAACAGAAACAAAAAAAAGGTAACTAAGAACAGTAACTCTGTGGAAAACCTATGCTACATTTATCAGTACTCGCATGCATTTTAGCATTTGAATAATAAAATCTACTTTGGATTGGGTCAAAAACCTCAATTATAAACATGGGTAGAACCAAACTGAAGACCACTATCTATATTTATTTCTAGTATCACTTATTTATTTTGCTTTACAGAAGCACTGCTCAGCTCTGGATTACAGTGATGCAGTCCCAGATGAAGCCTGGGACTTTGGAGCCTCAGGCATGAGTCCCTTTGTATAACCACTATGCTATCTCCCCAGCCCCACACCATTATCTTAAAACTGAAAATTTGCTCAGTTTAGGTTCCAATTTCTTGAGCCTAAAGTATTAATGTGGTGGCTAAAAGGCCAAAACAATCGAATTTCCCCCCCATTCTTTAAGGAAACACTATGGGAAGTAGTGTGTGGGTTAAGCGTACATGGCACAAGAACCAGAAGTAAGGATCCCAGTTTGAGCCCCCGCTCCCCACCGGCAGGAGGTCACTTCACAAGTGGTGAAGCAGGTCTGCAGGTGTCTTTCTCTCCCCCTCTCTACCTTCTCCTCTTCTCTCGATTTCTCTCTGTCCTATCCAACAGCAGTAATAATAATAGCAACATTGACAAATAACAAGGGCAACAAAAGGGGGGGAGACACCACTATAAATAATGTGTGTATACGTGGCCCCCACTGCTCCTGGTGGCCTGTCCTTCCCTCCTGATAGAGACAGAGAGAAACAGAGAGGGATGGAGGGAGGCAGAGTAGTGAACAGTGAAGAGAGAGAGACAGCTGTAGCACAGCCCCGCCACTCGTGAAGTCCCTGCAGGTGGGGACTGGGGGCGTGGGAATGTGTGTGCCCCGCCAGGTATACTACCACCTGGTCCCCACAAATAATCTTTTTTCACCACAAACTGATAATCCTTGTGGTAACGTTTCCAATATCCTGCCTAAAGCATCTGAAAGGTCAGGACTGTGAGACCCAGCTCTCATCGTCTGCCTTTGTACCCAAATCAAGATCAAGTGAGCTTTGCCTTTTGCTCCCTAGGAAGCCTCTGTTCTCCTGAACTCTCCTCAGGCCAGTTTCCATTTTTTAAAAGATTTATCCATACACTTATTAATGAGTGATAGATGAGAAAGAGAGCCAAAGCATCACTGTGGCACACGTGCTGAGGACTGAAGTTTGGACCTCATGCTTGAGAGTCCAATGCTGTATCCACTGTGTCACCTCCGAGACCATCGGTCCAACTTTCTATTCAATTCTTCTGTCTTCACTAGGGCTTTCACTGCTCCAAGTCAACTTTTGCAGACAGAGTCAGAAAGAGAGAAGGAAAAATACTATAGTACCAGAGCTTCCTCCAGTGTAGTGGGAGCCGGGCTTGAACAGTGTGTCTGACAGAGCAGGCACAGTGTGCCTGTGTCTGACAGAGCAGGCACACCCACCACCCAAGGTGAGCTATCTGAGCAGCAGTCCGGCTTCTAAAGGCTAAAACCACACAGCGAATAAAAGCTGAGCAATCTGTGATAGTTTTAGTGTACGTATGATGAGATAAGATAAATAAATTTAGTGGCTACTTTACCTCTGTGTAGTCTGATTGGACAGGAAAAATCAGAATCAAAGGGATCATCCTCTCCTGATGTCAATTTCAGGGCAAGTTCCAACTCAACACACTCAAATACATACAGAGAAGGAATGAGATCAATCCTGGAATCCCAGGACTTTTCTGACTGTTGAAGGGGAAAAAAAGTAGCTTTGTTTTTTCACATTTATTTCAAAATATACACAACTGAAAACAGAAGCAAAAAAGCAGAATCAGTGGCAAGTGGCAGGACAGTGGCCCAGTGGGCACAGCACAGTCCTGGGTGGGATCCCTGGCATCCAGTAACTGGACAGCACCCAGTGAAGCAGCACTCTTTCACGTGTCTTTTTCTCTCATAAAGTGAATCAATCTTGAGGGAAGGGGGGCTGAAATCAAATTATCCTTAATTTGATCCCCCAATTCTACTATTATCTAACAGTTATTCTTGTTATTTCTTTTTAAAACATTTAATTTTTTTTCTTTCTTTCATCCTGAGATATTGAGAAGGGAGGGGGAGACTAGGAGGCAGGGGGAGAGAGAGAAGGAGACAGACAGATAGACACTTAAGGCCTTGTTTCACCCTTTGTGAAGTTCCTCCCCCTCAGGTGGGGACTGGGGGCCCAGGCCTGGGTAGCTGTGCACGGTAATGTGTGAGCTCCACCAGGTGTGCTACCACCCTTCGTCTGTTACTCTTTTTAAAAAGTCTCTCTTTTGTTAGGAGACATTTAATTTAGAGAACCAGTTATGTGATTCAAAGTTTCATATTTTTGGGTGGGGGTAGATAGCATAATGGTTATGTAAAAATACTCCCATGCCTGAGGCTCCAAAGTCCCAGGTTCAATCCCCTGTACCACCATAAGCCAGAGCTATGCAGTGCTCTGATGTTTCTGTCTTTCTCTCTCAAAAATAAAATAAATAAAATACTTTAAAAAAGAACTATTGGCAAAGCACAAGGACCGGCATAAGGATCCCGGTTCGAACCCCAGCTCCCCACCTGCAGGGGAGACGCTTCACAGGCGGTGAAGCAGGTCTGCAGGTGTCTATCTTTCTCTCCTCCTCTCTGTCTTCCCCTCCTCTCTCCATTTCTCTCTGTCCTATCCAACAACAACAACAATAATAACTACAACAATAAAACAACAAGGGCAACAAAAGGGAATAAATAAATAAAATAAATATTTAAAAAATTAAAAAAAAAAAAGAACTATTGGGCGGGCAGTAGCACAGTGGGTTAAGCGCACATGGCGTAAAGCACAAGGACTGATATAAGGATCCTGGTTTGAGCCCCCGGCTCCCCACCTGAAGGGGGGTCGCTTCACAGGCGGTGAAGCAGGTCTGCAGGTGTCTGTCTTCCTCCCCACCCCGTCTTCCCCTCCTCTCTCCATTTCTCTGTCCTATCCAACAACAATGACAGCAATAACAATAACAACAATAAACAAAGGCAACAAAAAGGAAAAAAAAAAGTAGCCACCTCCAGGAGCAGTGGATTTGTAGTGCAGGCACCAAGCCCCAGCACTAACCCCAGAGGCAAAAAAAGGGGGGAAGGGGAGTTGGGCGGTAGCACAATGGGTTAAGCAAAGCGCATAAGGATCCTGGTTGGAGTGCCCAGCTCCCTACCTGCAGCACCAGCAGGGAGGTTGTTTTACAGAGGGTGAAGCAGGTCTGCAGGTGTCTCTCCCCCCACCCCACGTCTTCTCCTCCCTTCTCCATTTCTCTCTGTCCTATCCAACAATGAATGACATCAATAACAACAATAAAACAAGGGCAACAAAAGGGAATAAATGTTAAAAAAAAAAAAAAAGAACTATCTCTTTAAAATATAGATATTTCTCAGAGGGAGAAAGAGTTTCACACAAGACAAATAGAGCACCACTCTGGTCCACACAGTGCCAGGGACTAAAGTAGGACCCACAGCCATACAAGTTTGAGATCAACTATCATTTGAGCTATTTCCACAGCTGCCAAAGGTTCTTCATATCTAACACCAAAGGCTACTACTACAGATTGGTGGGCCAGGCTGAGCTGGACACCTTCTAATGTCATTCTTTTAATTTATATTTTTAAACTACAAGGTTTGTTTTTTTTTTTTTTCATGCCTCTGTCTCTTTCTTTTAAAAGATTTATTTTATTTATATATTTTTTTGCCTCCAGGGTTATTGCCGGGGCTGGTGCCTGCACCATGAATCCACTGCTCCTGGAGGCCATTTTTTCCCCTTCTGCTACCCTGGTTGTTTTACCACTGTTGTGGTTATTATTATCGTTGTTATTGATGTCATTGTTGTTGTATAGGACAGAGAGAAATGGAGAGAGAAGAGGAAGACAGAGAGGGGGAGAGAAAGATAGACACCTACAGACCTGCTTCACTGCCTGTGAAACGACTCCCCTGCAGGTGGGGGGCCGGGGGCTCGAACCGGGATCCTTCAGCCAGTCCCAGCGCTTAGCGCCATGTGCGCTTAACCCGCTGTACTACCACCCGACCCCTTTAAAAGATTTATTATGAGAGTCAGGGTATGACTGGCAATGTAATGCCAGTAATCGAGCTCAGGACTTCATGCTTTCAAGTCCAATGCTCTAGTTACTGTGGTATTTCCCACGTCACGAGTTTAATTTCTAAAATATCCAAAGGGGCCAACACAAACTAAGACTCAACTCTTTTTTTCATCAGTGCTCTGGGGTGATTTTTCAGAAAAAAAGAGAGGTAGAAAGAGATGGGAAAGACACCACAGCACCAAAGCTTCCTCTAATGTGGTGGGGGCTGATTTTAAACCCAAGACATACACTTGGCAGAGCTGATGCACCAAGATAGGTGCAGTATCTTGCTCACCCAATTTCTGATTGGAATGTGTGTGTGTGTGTGTGTGTGTGTGTGTGTATACATATATATATATATATATATATATATATATATATATATATATATATATATATATATATATATGTACATGAAAGACAGGAGGAGAGAGAGAGAACCAGGTATCACTCTGGTACATGTGCTGCCAGGGACTGAACTCAGGATCTCATGCTTGAGTGTCCAATTCCTTATCCACTGTGCCACTTCCCGGACCACCCAATTCCTGATGCATTAAACATTCATGCGGACCCAGAACTATAGTAGGTTTTGAAAATAGCAATATAACCAGAGTAGCATGACTTACGGTCTGATCATCATCTTCTTCCCCTTCCAGCACAACACAGTGATACAGCATTCCTGATTCCGTAGCGATCACCAAGATGTTGGGGACGCATGGTAAGCAGAGTATAGCACAAGCATCATAACCATAGTTATCTTCAGCTGCAGGATGCATGGGTAGTGGACCTAACAACTTTGCAACAGTCCCAGGGCTGAAGAAAGAAAAGAAGCATACTTGGGAGATGCTGACAGAAAGGAACCATGTCCAACCTCTGAATTTTTTTTTCCATTTTGTCTTACTTTGCTATTATTACTACCCCTCCACCCCTTGTAACCACAGGAAAGGAACCCTATGTAACAGTCTAAAAAGTCTATATTCCCAGACTGGCAAGATAGCTTCTATAGACAGTTCAGGTGCTGTCATGGACCAAGTTCCAGACCACCCCCTCCTAAACACACACACAAGTTATAGTATTGTGGTTTTTTGTTTTTTTTTTAAACCAGCACTGCTCAACTCTGGTTTACTTGTTGCAGGGGATTAAACCTGGGATTTTGGAGCCTCAGGCACAAGAGTCTTTTGCATAACCATTATGCTATCTCCCACCCTTCCCCCCCCCCCCCTTGTGGTGCATTTGTCTATTTGAAAAAGCTGGCCTGGAGCAGTGAAGTCCCAGTGATGACAAAAAAAAAAAAAAAAAAAAAAAAAAAAACCACCAGCAGCAATATTTTCCCCATGTCTCTATTTTTTCTCTTTTGCACTCAATTTCCACCTCTCACATGCTTCTCAACTGAAGGTCATTTTTGTCCCTGAAGAAGCACTGGCAATGTCTGAAGACATGCTTGTTTGCCACACTGAAGGAAGGAGAAGGCTACTGGCATTTAGTGGACAGAGACCAGAGATGCTGCTGAATGACCAAGCATAGACCAGCCCCTGAACTCTTTCAACAGTGTCATGTGGTAGTGCGTTTGCTTTGTCATAAGTGTGACCCAAGTTCAAGACTGGGCCCCACAACTCTGAAGGAAGCTTCTGTGTTGTGGTGTCACTCTCAATTTGAGGGGGAAATATGTATGGAAAGTTCAACAGCTGAAAACCCAGCTCCTACAGTCGAGGAAGTGGCACAGTGGGCAGAGTGTTGGACTCATAAGCATAAGGTTCTGAGTTCAATCCCTCACAACTCATATGCCAGAATGATGCTCTGGTCCTCTCTTCCTCTCATTCTCATGAATAAATACGGTTGGGGAGATAGCATAAGAGCATAATGGTTATGCATGAAGACTTTCAAGCTTATTGCATCTTTGAACACTTATTTAAAAATTAGTCTAGGGAGCTAGGGACATAACATAAAGGTCATGCAAAAGGACTTTGATGCCTAAGGTTTGTAAGATCCAGGTTCAATCCCAAGCACCACTATAAGAGGTGAGCAGTGCTCTGGTAAAATTTAAAAAAATAGAAGAAAAAAAAATGAATATGGTACCAAATTTACTATGGTCTATGCCTTCACTTCACTGAAGCAATTCTGTAGCAAAGGTCACAAAAAGACTGCTGCTGCTAAATCCAAAGTGCATCCGACTCGCTGTAGTTAGTTGTACTAGTTGACGATCTGTAGAAAGTAGCTTTATCCTCCCGGGATGCTTCCTTTAATTCCCACAGAACACTAGCGACTATAAACATCCCCTCCTTTTTCTTTCTTTCTTTTTTGATAAAGAGGCAGAAAATAAGAGAGACGTAGTCCAGTAGGTGGCACAGTGCACAAAGTGCTGGGTTCTGAAGCATGATGTCCCGAGCTTGGTCCCCGGCAGCACATGCTCTGAGCCAGACTGATGTTCTGGTTCTCTCCCCGCACTTAGCCCTTTCATGATTAAATAACTAAGTTTGGGGGGGAGAGGAAGAGGAAGAGAGAGGATGAAAGAGATCACAACACTGAAGCTTTCTTCAGTGAGGTGGGGGCCTGGCTGACACCTGGCTCACACACAGCTAAGCAGTGCATGATGCAAAATGACCTCTTTTGCTGGCCCCTTGACTTCTTCAGTCATCATATGTCTCCTTCTCCTGGGTTTTCACTATCTGTTATCACTAGTGTAGCATCTTTTTTTTTTTTGCCATTAGGGCTATTTCTGGGGCTTGATGCATGCATGAGGAATCCACGCTCTCTACAGGCAATTTTTTTTTCTATTTTATTTGATAGGACATAGAGAAATTGAAGAGAGGAGGGGGGAGATAAGAGACGGAGAGAGATAGACACCTGGAGACCTGCTTCATTGCTCATGAAGCATTTCCCCTGCAGGAGGGAACAGGGGTTTGAACTTAGGTCCTTGGCGCACTTTGCACTTAACTGGGTGCACTGCAGTATCTTTTCATGTATATGTTTAATTTTTCTCTCTAGCTAAGACACAAAACACCAGATCACCATGTCTAGCTATCCTTATGGTATCCTGTACCTGTAAAATACACAATGAACACTTTTGTAGAAAATAAACTGTTTTAACTTCAATGATTATCCAAATAGTCCATCGGACTCACCCAAACAATGTGAAGAAAATAAAGGTTAATTATTTTTCTCTGAAGCATTTAAGAAAGCCATTGATAGACTACAACACTTTCACAAATTCAAAAACACAAACCCCAAGTTTAACTGTATGAAGTATAAGCTGGGCTTTCATTTCAAATGGGTTAGCTCCTTGACTTACCTGTGTAACAGACTAATATATGTAAGGAAAGTCTCCCCATTCTCATATAAGATGTATAGGGGGTATGCCACTATTTCATCTTTGCTTTTTTGTCCAAATGTATTCTTCGAGACTGCTGTCAATGGCCCAAAATCAAACGCAACTGCTGTCTCTCCTAGAGACGCAGTATATGTCCTTCTGGAAAGAGATTTTAAAACAAACTTATTGAAAAGAAAAAATGTCTAACAATAGGAGGCAGAAACAGAAACTGCATTCAATGGAATGAGAAGACAAAAAACTACAATTATGGGGGCTGGGTGGTGGCACAACTGCTTAAGTGCAAACCCTACAGTGTGCAAGGATCCGGGTTCAAGCCCCTGGTCTCCACCTGTAGGAGGGACGCTTTTACAAGTAGTGGATAAGGTGTCTATCATCCCCTCCCCTCTCAATTTCTGGTGTCTCTATCTAATAAATAAATTTTTTAAACCCTACAATTATGAAGAATGTTCAAAAACACTGGAAAATGGTGTATTGCACCAAAGTAACAGACTCAGGGCTAGGTCCCTAGGTTCAGGTCCTGGAGCATGACGGTGGGGGAGGGCCTAGTAGGGGGTTAGAGTGTTATGCAGAAAACTGAGAAATGTCACATGTGTGCCAACTACTGTGTTTACTGTTGACTGTAAACCATTAATCCTAGTAATTTTTTTTTAAAAAAAACTAGAAAATATTGGGGGTCGGGCGGTGGCGCAGTGGGTTAAGCGCATGTGGCACAAAGCGCAGGGACCAGCGTAAGGATCCCGGTTCGAGCCCCCGGCTCCACACCTGCAGGGGAGTCGCTTCACAGGTGGTGAAGCAGGTCTGCAGGTGTCTATCTTTCTCTCCCCCTCTCTGTCTTCCCCATCTCTCTCCATTTCTCTCTGTCCTATCCAACAACGAATTGCGTCAACAAGGGCAATAATAATAACCACAACGAAGCTACAACAAGGGCAACAAAAGGGGGGGGGGAAATGGCCTCCAGGAGCGGTGGATTCATGGTGCAGGCACTGAGCCCAGCAATAACCCTGGAGGAGGAAAAAAAAAAAAAAAAAAACTAGAAAATATTAAGTGAAAGTAATTCATAAAATTATACAGTACTAATTTAATTTTAAATAGTTCAAATATTTACTAAGTAACTACTCTGTGTCAGACAGTTAAAGGTTCTAGAAGGTAACTGAGTTGACATAAAAGTCATGATGCATTTTTTACACAGAAAAACAGAGAAGGAAGAGTCGGGCAGTAGCACAGCTGGCTAAGCGCAGGTGGCGCAAAGCCGCAGGGACCGGCATAAGGATCCCGGTTCGAGCCCCTGGTCCCCCACCTGCAGGGGAGTCAGTTCACAAGCAGTGAAGCAGGTCTGCAGGTGTCTATCTTTCTCTCCCCCTCTGTCTTCCCCTCCTCTCTCCATTTCTCTCTGTCCTATCCAACAACAACCACATCAATCATAACTATAGCAATAAAACAACAATGGCAACAAAAGGGAATAAATAATAAATAAATATTTAAAAAAAAGAAGAAAAACAGAGAAGGGTGGGGGTAGATAGCATAAGGTTATGCAAGCAGACTCTCATGCCTGAGGCTCCAAAGTCCCAGGTTCAAGCCCCAAGACCACCATAAGCCAGAGCTGAACAGTGTTCTGGTAATAAAAAGATAAATTTATTAAATTAAATTAAAAGTAAAAAAAGAAAAACAGAGAAAAAAGGGGCCAGGTGGTGGTGCACCTGGTTGAGCACACGTTATAATGCGCAGGGACCCGGGTCGAGCCCCCAGTCCCCGCCTACAGGGGGAAGGCTTTGCGAGTGGTGAAGCAGTGAGCAGTGCTGCAGGTATCTGTTTCCCCCTCTCTATCACCCCCTTCCCTCTAGATTTCTGGCTGTCCCTATCCAATAAATAAAATAAATATAATTTTTTTTAAAAGATAAAAAATACATTATGACTTTTCCAACAACCCAATACATCAATGAATTAGATGAAGGTGCTATTCTCCTGCTAAGGGACATAGACAGAAAAATGAAGACATAACAGAGTTTGAGAATGGTGTTATGAAGAAAGGTATGGTACGAAGTGCTACACTTCAGAATAGGTGGTTTAGAAAAGACTGACTTTTTCCAACTCTGACACCATCTCCCCAGACAATACCTTGTGTCCACCTGCATGTGAGCTGTCAGACTCAGGCAAAAATTAAGTAAAGCCATGGCCCCTTGGAATAAATATACTTAAAATAGGCCTACTAGCTTTTTCCAGAATGGAAACCCCAAATCTTCATCTGCAATATTCTTGCCTTTAGGTTCATGATTATTTAACAGTTTGTTCTGCTTTATATCTTAACTGTTTTCCAGACACCATGTTTCAGATGCTGCCATGATGCCAACCTGACTTCCCTGAGCGGACAATCCTACCAATGTGTTCTGGAGCCTCACCTCCCCAGACCCCTGCCCATTAGGGAAAGAAGACAGGCTGGGAGTATGGATCAACCTGCCAACACCTATGTTCAGCAAGGAAGCAATTACAGAAGCCAGACCTTCCACCTTCTGCACCCCATAGTGATCCTGGGTTCACTGAGGGTTAAAGAAAAGGAAAGTTTTCGGGGGGAAAGGGGAGAGGAGGAGTGGGATTGGGAGTTCTGGTGTTGGGAACTGTGTGGAATTGTACCCCTCTTATCCTATGGTCTTGTCAATATTTCCATTTTATAAATTAAAAAAAAAAGATTTAAAAGACTTTAATAGGTAATAATATGAGCAAAAATCTGAAGCAAATAAAGGAGCAAGCTTGTGGTGAAATGGAGAAAAGGTAGAGGTAGGGACACATGCAGAGACTGAAAGATGAGAAGGTAGCAGACATCTGCAGAGTGGCCAGGATAAATGGACGTGGAGAGGCAAGGGACAGGTCTGTAGGTGCTTGTGGGTGACACTAGAGTTAAAGCTCATAACAACGACTGCATTTGCTCTACTGAATTCAGTCCCTAGAATTCCATGTGCCAGAGTGATGCTCTGGCTCTGTCTTTATCTCTCTAATGTTAATAAAGAAATCTTTAAAAAGCAAAACAAACAACAACAAAAAAACCTTACCCTTTATTTAGTATTAGACTTTCTTCTTCTGCTTCTGAAAGTACAATGACCTTAATTGGTGTCTGTGGCTCACGCAGAGAGTAAATTCTATCAGTTAGAGGAGACAAAAAGAAGCAGTTAAATTTTCTTTCATTTGCTCATACTTTTCTCTTCATCTAGAAAGTTCTTGAGAATTTTCCTACTAGTTTTCACAACTATTTCTTTTGACAGAGATCTTGCTGTTACTGACAAAGCAGCCTACTTCATCTGTTTGTCTTTGTGTTATTTGTTGTCCTAGGGCTTCATCACTCTGGCTAGACTTCCTCAGAAATATAGACAGAGGGAGGAAAGATACCAACATGTTATTAACATGTGCACTCAACCAGGTGAGCCACCATCCAGCCCCAGAGATACCAAAACATTAAAACTTCCAGTGGGTGCTGGGCTCAGCTACATCACGCTCACTATCCAGGTGAGCTACCTTGCCAGACCTCATCTGTTCTTTGATTCCTGACGTGACAGAAGTCTACTCTGCACCCTACCACCTATCTCTAGCTTATGAAGTAAATTAAATACATTAAAATTAAAATGCAAATAAATGAAGCAGCACATTAAGGGGAAATGATCTTTTGCCCTGAAAAGCCAGTGGGGTTCAAACTTAGGAAATGAGGGGGTGGGTGGTGGCACATGTTATCATGCAGGAGAACCCAGGTTCAAGCCCCTGGTCCCCACCTGCAGGCAGGAGGCTCCACAAGAGGTGGAAAAGTGTTGCAGGTGTGCTCCATGCTCCAGTAGCTCTATCTCTGTCTCACTATTAAAATAAAATTATTTAGAAAAATAATATAAGGAAAAGGAGTATTACATACCTTCTATTTAAAAAGAACCATTAGTGGTCCAGGAGGTAGTGCAATGGATAAAGTGTTCGATTATTAAGTATGAGGTCCCGAGTTCCATCCCAGATATCACATGTGACAGAGTGATAATCTACCTCTCCTCTCTATTCTCTCTCATTAATCCATACATCTTTTCCAGAGCAGTATACTGGCCTACCTCTCATTATGGTGGAATAAAAGCAGTAACTAGGAAAAATGGCTCTTTCTCGCATAAAGATAAATTATTTAAAAACACTAAGATTAAGTGCACATACATGGACACCAGGTTCAAGCCCCTGGCCCCTACCTGTAACGGGAAAACTTTAGGAGTGGTGAAGCAGGGCTCCAGGTCTCTGCCTCTTTCCTTTTCTATCTGACCCTCCCCTCTCCATTTCTCTATCTATCCAATTAAAAAACAAAAACCTAAGAACCCAGGGGTGGCACAGTGGCTACAACAATGGACTTGAATGTATAAGGTCCTGAATTCAATTTCCAATACTGTGTATGCCACAGTGATAATATGGTTTTCTCTCATGTTAATAAATATTAATAAATATTTGTTTTTTAAATGAGTCCGAGAGAATAATATGGGAGTAGTGTAGGCTTGCATGTCTGACTGCCAGAGGTCTCAGTCTAATCCTTGGCAAGACCATATGGCAAAAGCTGAGCTGTATTCTGGTCTCTCTCTCTCTATCTCATAAAAGCAAGTAAATCTGGGGTTGGGCAGTCAAGCACCCAGTAGAGTACACATCTTCCAGTATTAGAAGACCTAGGTTCAAGTCATCGGTCGCCACTTGTATAGGAGAAGCTTTATGAACTGTGAAGCAGAGCCGCAGCTATCTCTTCCTCTCCCTCTTTCTTATTTGTCTCTGTCTCTGTGAAGGAAATAAAGGGGGGAAAAAAGTAACTGCCAGCAGCAGTGAAGTCAAAGTGCAGGCACCAAGTTCCAGTGATAATGCTAGTGGCAAAAAAATAAATAACCTTATTACTATCCCATATTGGAAAATTATTCCAACAATATGTATAGGTCATACCAGCAATGTGTGGCTACAACAGAAGTTAAAGCAGGAATATAATTGGGAGAGTCAAGCAATTTTTATGGCTGAAAGTGGGTTACTAGTCATCATATATAGAATCTCAACATCCAATGATCAGTGTGTGTCTCGTGCTCATAACTGGCAAACAGAAGTAGCTTCACACTCACAGAGAGCTAGCTACAGATGAGAAAAATAAAGTTTACCTTATCACACTGTCTGACGTTAACAGCACTATGTGAGGGTCCAACGTTTCACTCGGATACCAGGCAACATGCTTTAGAGTCAGAGATGGGGAACTGGTGAAAAATCTCTCAGCAACTGGAGTGGTACTAAAATAAAGACAATATTTTTCTAAAATAGTTGTAGAACTTAAAATACATTTTAACACACTTTGCTTTTCCTTTCCTTTAAATTCCTTTCTCCTAAATCCTAAGAGACACTGAAAACATCCATTCAATCAACACATTATAATCAAAATAAAGATATCTCCTAAGCTATAGAATTTTACATTGTATTTTTAAAAATATTTATTCCCTTTTGTTGCCCTTGTTGTAGTTATTATTGTTGTTGTTATTGATGTCATGTCATTGTTGTCGATGTTGTTGTTGGATAGGACAGAGAGAAGTGGAGAGAAAAGGGGAAGACAGAGAGGGGGAGAGAAAGATAGACACCTGCAGACCTGCTTCACTGCTTGTGAAGCGACTGCCCTGCAGGTGGGGAGCCGGGGCCTCTAACTGGGATCCTTATGCCGGTCCTTGCGCCTAGCGCCACATGTGCTTAACCCACTGGGCTACCGCCTGACTCCCCTACATTGTACAAGTGATTCTAGATATAATATCTTAACTGACTGTTTATTTATTTATTTATTTTTGCCTCCAGTTTCGGTGCCTGCGCTACAAATCCACTGCTCCTGGAGACCATTTTTTCTCTTTTGTTGCCCCTCCCCTTTTTAATCATTATTAATGATAATTAATAATTAATAATATTGTTTTAATGTTGCTATTGCTGTTATTGTTGTTGGATAGGACAGAGAGAAATTGAGAGAGGAGGGGAAGACAGAGAGAAGAGAAAGACAGACACATGCAGACCAGCTTCATCACTTATGAAACGACCCCCTGCAGGTGGGGGAACCGGGGGCTCGAACCAGGATCCTTATGCAGGTCCTCGCACTTGGTGCCATGTGCACTTAACCCACTATGCTACTGCTTTGGCCCCACTCTTTCTGTTCTTTACAGGAAGCTACAAGAGGACATACAACTATTCCTGTTATAAAAAATAAGCTAAGAGATTTAGAAAGGGAGCGACCACCTATAAGTTGTGGACCTACTAGCAGACTTCTACCTTATGCTCTTTTCAGATGATTTTTCAAACTTTCACTTTTCTGGAGTTGGTTAAAAAAATTATACACACACACTTATTTAAACTCAGAAGTTGTCTGGTGCACACAAACTGTTTTTATTTCATTATTACTTTTTTATCTTTATTTATTTGTTGGATAGAGACAGTCAGAAATTGAGAGGAAAGGGAGTGATAGAGAGGAAAAGAGACCGAGACACCTGCAGCACTGTTTCACCACTATTTACCCTGCCCCAAGAACTGCTTTTAAGAAGCCTTCAGGATGGGCAAAATAGCTGACTTAGATAGATGTTGCTTTGCTATGCATGCAAGCCAGGCTTAAGGCCAACCTCCACCATACCGGGGAAGGTTTTAATGCTGTAGTTTCTTTCCCTGTGTGTCTTTGTCTCTGTCTGTCTTAAAAAGTCAGTCCAGAGTGCTGAAACATTTTGGTGAAGACCTTAAAAAAAAAAGTCAAGGGAGGCAGGCTGTGCGCAGCAGGTTAAGTGCAGGTGGTGCAAAGTGCAAGGACCAGCGGAAAGATCCCGGTTTGAGCCCCCAGCTCTCCACGCAGGGGAGTCACTTCACAGGCAGAGAAGCTGGTCTGCAAGTGTCCATCCTTCCCCCACTCTGTCTTCCCCACCTTTCTCCATTTCTCTGTCTTATCCAACAATGACGACATTAATAACAATAATGATAACTACAACAATAAATCAAGGGCAACAAAAGGGAAAAAATATATATATAAACAGTCAAGTTTTCTGATGCCTACCTGAAAATATGACCTGACTTCCAATGAGGCAAAAATGTGATCATTTGGACAGATTAATAGCACAAGAACACATATACTATAAACATTAACAATGCAGGAAGGCAATCTGAAGGTCATCTCTAATATGCCAATAGAAGTATTGTATATGTACTTTAAGAATCACTAGTCTTGGGTGGGAGTAGACAGCATATTGGTTATGCAAAGAGACTCTCATGTGTGAGGCTCCAAAGCCCTAGGTTCAATCACCTGTACCACCATCAGCCAGAGCTGATCAGTCATCTTGTGGTAATTAAATAATAATAAATTAATTTAAAAAAAAGAGTCACTAGTTTTGAACAATGTTCTGTCATGTGCAACAAATGATAAAAATACGTGGTTCGGGCGGTGGCTCAGTGGTAAAGCTTTGGAATCTCAAGCATGAGGTCCCGAGTTCGATCTCTGGCAGCACATGTGCCACAGAGTGATGTCTGGTTCTTTCTCTCTCTTCTTATCGTTCTCATAAATATTTTAAAAAATTACACAAATACTAAATGAAATAAAACTTACCTACAATTAACTGTTGATTTTCCACCTTCAAATTCAGAATTCTTCCCCCATCTCTTAGGTAATTCTAATACCATAAGTCCTTTTACTCCTATAAGTGCTACGTGATGTTGTGTTGGACTTAATAAGACTTGATAGATTTCAAACAGAGGTGGATTTATGCAAAGTAATCTCTGGAATTTAAAGCAAACTGGTCAAAACAGTTCATTTTAACGCACATGTTATTTGCTAGTCATTTTTACCATTTAAATTGCAATGTTATATAAAATGCATCAATTTCTGTTAATCATAAATGCCATGCATAGTTCCCCTCCTACAAGTCCACCCCTGCCTACTGAGTTCAGTCTCAACTCTCTACCGTTCCCCACTTATAATTTACATTCTGACCAGATTTAAATCAAACTTCTGGGACCCACCAAGATTTGTTTCTATAACAAAATAGGTGTTCTTTTTGGTTCTTCCTGCAATGCCCCCACAGTCCTTTATTTAAATGGTTAATACATTCTTGGATATTTACTTTCTGCCTATGAAAAGATCTGTTGTTACACAGTCAGAGTTAAGTTCATTTTTATTGAAGCTGTAGCATGTATGCTCTGGCTAATTCTAGTTTAGCTGCCTTTTACTGACTCATTCCACACAACTATGAACTACTTGAGCTCTTCCATCTCTGAATGAAAACTCTGAATTCATAGCACAATACGTGGCATACTGATGACACTATGCTTTAGTAAAAGAAATAAAGAACTTGTAAGGGCTGAGGAGAAAGCTCTGAAGTCCCAGGTTTAATACCCAACACCACCACATGTCAGAGGTGACAGGTGCTCTGGTCTCTCTCACTCAAACAAAAATAATAAATAAATTATTAAAATAAGACTTTTTAAGTACTGGGGCTAGGTGGTGGGATACCTGGTTAAATGCATGTATTTCCAAGCACAAGAACCCAGGTTCAAGCCCCCAGTCCCCATATGCAGGGGGAAAGCTTCATGAGTGGTGAAGCAGTGCTGCAGGTGTCTCTTTCTCTCCTCTATCTCCCTCTCAATTTCGTTTTGTTCTAGCAAAGTAAAAAAAAAAAAAAGGAACTTGTAAGTATTAATAAATGATAATATGTAATTTATAATTACTGTGACATTAAAATAGCACAAGGCAGAGACTGCCTTCAAGAACTTCAGTAGTGAACAGAATACTACTCTACTGGGCCAGGGAGTGGCACGGTGGATAAGAATACTGCTTTACCTATGCAAGCTGAGTATGAAGCACCGACTGATAACCTTTTGTCCCAGCGTCATATGCCCTCAAAAAAAATTCACTACCGGGTGGCCTGGGAAGTGGTGCAGTGTTGGACTGCAAGCATGAAGTCTTGACTTTAATCCCCAGCATCTCATGTGCCAGAGTGGTGCTCTGGTTTGCCATCTCTCATTAATACATAATCAAAGTTTGTTTTTTTTTTACTTTATTTATCCATTCATTTACTGGAGAAAGACAGAGAAACTGAGAGGGGAGGGCGTGACAGAGACAAAGAAAAGACACCTGCAGTACTGCTTCATCACCCCACCTGCAGGCGGGGACGCAGGGCTTGAAGCCAGACCCTCTGAGCACTGTAACACCTGGCCCCAATACATAATTTTTTTAAAAGAGGATTATCGGGTGGGGGTAGATAGCATAATGGTTATGCAAAGAGTCATGCCTGAGGCTCCGAAGTCCTCGGTTCAATCCCCCGCACCACCATAAACCAGAGCCGCAGTGCTCTGGTGTTTCTCTCTGCGTCTTTCTCTCTCTGTATCTCTCTCAAAAATAAAATAAATAAAATACTTAAAAAAAAAACAGGATTATCAGTCTGCTATTTTTTCTTGCCACCGTGGTTACTGCTGGGGCTTGGTGACAGCACTCCGAATCCACTGCTCCTGGTGGTTTCTCTTTTTCTTTCTAATTTATTGGATATGACAGAAATAGAGAAAGGAAGGGGAAACAGAGGAGGGATAAGAAAGATTATCGACCAACAAGGGCAACAAAAGGGAATAAATAAATAAAATAAATATTTAAAAAAAAGTTAAAAAAAAAAAAAGATTATCGACACCTGCAGACCTGCTTCACTACCTGTGAAGCATCCCCCTTGAAGGTGAGTAGTCAGCTCAAACCTGAGTCCTTGCACATGGTAATGTGTGGGCTTCACCAGGTGTGCCACCCTGCCCTCCCCTTCTCTCTCCATCTCTCTCTCTTGCCATATATATATATGCATAGGTTAGAGACAGAAGTTGAGAGGCAAGGGTGAGGTAAGGGGGGGGGGGGTTTGGGCAGTAGCACAGTGGGTTAAGCACACCTGGCGCAAAGCACAACGACCCCCACAAGGATCCCGGTTAGAGGCCCCAGCTCCCCACCTGCAGGGGGCGACCTCACAAGCTGTGAAGCAGGTCTGCAGGTGTTTTTCTCTCCCGGTGCTCCCCTCCTATCTCAATTTCTCTCTATCCTATCCAACATCATCATCAATGGCAACAATAAAAATAATGATAAGGGCAACAAAATGGGGGAAAAAATGGCCTCCAGGAGCAGCGGATTTGTAGTGCAGGTACTGAGCCCCAGCAATAACCCTGTCAGCAATAAAATAAAATGGAGTGAGTGGCCCGGGAGGTGGCACAGTGGATAGGGCTTTGGACTCTCAAGCATGAGGTCCTGAGTTCAATCCCTGGCAGCATGTACCAGAGTGATGTCTGGTTCTTTCTCTCTCTCCTATCATTTCCCATGAAAAAATAAATGAAATCTTTAAAAAGAAAAAAAAAAGGGGGGGGAGTGGGATACCTGCAGCAGCACTGTTTCACTGATCATGAATCTTTCCTCCTGCAGGTGGAGATCAAGGGGCTTGAACCCAGGTCCTTGAGCAGTGTGATGTACGTGCTCAACCAGCTGCACCATCACCTAGCCCCTATACACAGATATATATTTTAAATATATTTATTTTCTCTTTTATTGCCCTTGTTGTTTTACTGTTGTAATTACTATTGTTATTGATGTCATCGTTGTTGGGTAGGTCAGAGAGAAATGGAGAGAGGAGGGGAAGACAGAGGGGGAGAGAAAGACCTGCAGACCTGTTTCACTGCTTGTGAAGCGACTCCCCTGCAGGTGGGGAGCTGGGGGCTTGAACCCGGCTGCTCCATCCGCTGGTCCTTATGCTTTGCGCCACGTGTGCTTAACCCGCTGTATTACCGCCCGACTCCCACAAATATATATATATATTTTTTTCTTCCAGGGTTATTGCTGGGCTCGGTGCCTGCACCATGAATCCACCGCTCCTGGAGGCCTTTTTTCCCCCTTTTTGTTGCCCTAGTTGTTGCAGCCTCGTTGCGGTTATTATTGCCATTGTTGACGTTGCTTTGTTGTTGGATAGGACAGAGAGAAATGGAGAGAGGAGGGGAAGACAGAGAGAGAGGGGAGAAAAAGATAGACACCTGCAGACCTGCTTCACCGCCCGTGAAAAGACTCCCCTGCAGGTGGGGAGCCGGGGGCTCGAACCGGGATCCTTACGCCGGTCCTTGCGCTTTGCACCACGTGCGCTTAATCCACTGCGCCACCGCCCGACCCCCTCCCACAAATATTTTTTTAGTTCACTTCTACTGCTATTGATACTGTTTCTCCTCTTTCAACCACCTGAAATTTCTTTCCCCCTACTTTTAAAAATAAACCATGAGATTGCAAATGTACTGATTACTCTTTCTTTAAATTTATTTATTTTCCCTTCTGTTGCCCTTGTTGTTTTATTGTTATAGTTATTGATGTTGTCATTGTTGGATATGACAGAGAGAAATGAAGAAAGGAAGGGGAAGACAGAGAGGGGGAGAGAAAGACACCTGCAGACCTGCTTCACCACTTGCGAAGCGAGACACCCCTGCAGGTGGGGAGCCGGGGGCTCGAACCGGGATCCTTACACGGGTCCTTGCGCTTTGCGCCACGTGCACTTAACCAGCTGCACTACCGCCGACTCCCTTATTTAAAATATTTTCATCCACAAACTTCGTTCGTTAGGTATAAATACACCCATAAAGCAACGTCTGATCACCCAAGTCTAGAAGACTTTCTGACCAGACTCACTTTCGGATACTGTTGAATTATCCAAAATCAAAAATTTTGGGTGTCGGACAGTAGCGCAGTGGGTTAAGCGCATGTGGTGCAAAGCGCAAGACCAGCGTGAGATCCCGGTTCGAGGCCCCGGCTCCCCACTTACAGGGGAGTCGCTTCACAGGTGGTGAAACAGGTCTGCACGTGTCTATCTTTCTCTACCCCTCTGTCTTCTGTTCCTCTCTCCATTTCTCTCTGTCCTACCCAACAACAACATCAATAACAATAATAACCACAACAACGATAAAACAGCAAGGGCAACAAAAGGGGGTGCAAAATAGCCTCCATGAACAGTGGACTCGAGGTGCAGGCACGGAGCCCCAGCAATAATCCTGGAGGCAAGAAAAAATAAAACAAAATTTCCAGCTTTAGGGATGGACTTTCTAAATGGAGGTAGGGGGCTTAGAATCTAGAGGGAATTTCTTCTTCCAAGTCAGGCACGAAGCCGAGGGGTTTCAAAGTCGATTACTTGATGCTTACAATAACTGCAAGGGAAAAACCTGGGATTATCCTTATTTTATGACACCATCATGAAATCGGTTTCTCATGAGCAACCTACTGAAAATAAGTAACTCCACACACTCTATCCCCCAGAGCAGTGCTCAGCTCTAGCTGATGGTGGTGCAGGGGATTGAACCTAGAACTTTGGGGCTTCAGGCAGGAGAGTCTCTTTGCATAACTATTATGCTATCTACCCCTGCCCTACACAAAAATCTTTCTGATGACTTTTTTTTATTATTCATTTTTTAAAAATATTTATTTCCTTTTGTTGCCCTTGTTGTTTTATTGTTGTAGTTATTATTGTTGTTGTCGTTGTTGGATAGGACGGAGAGAAATGGAGAGAGGAGGGGAAGACGGAGAGGAGGAGAGAAAGACAGACACCTGCAGACCTGCTTCACCGCCTGTGAAGCGACTCCCCTGCAGGTGGGGAGCCGGGGTTCGAACCGGGATCCTTATGCAGGTCCTTGCGCTTTGCGCCACCTGCGCTTAACCCGCTGCGCTACAGTCCGACTCCCGATGACTTTCTTTTTTACCAGAGCACACTGCTCAGCTCTGGCTTATGGTGATGTGGGGGAATAAACCTGGGACTTGGGAGTCTCATGCACAAGAGTCTCCTTGCAGACCATTATGCTATCTACCCCACTCCACACTGTACCCCTTAATAAGATTTTTCTTTTTTAAAAAAAAAAATTATTCCCTTTTGTTGCCCTTGTTTTATTGTTGTTGTTACTGATGTGTTGACTAGGACAGAAAGAAATGGAGAGAGGAGGGGAAGACAGAGGGAGAGAAAAAGACACCTGCAGACCTGCTTCACCGCCTGTGAAGTGACTCCCCTGCAGGTGGGGAGCCGGAGGACTCGAACCAGGATCCTGAAGTCAGTCCTTGCGCTTTGCGCCACGAAGCTTTATATTATCATTATGTTCCCCACTGCACTTGCCTCCCAGGTATATTTTTCCGTGGCCCTTCCTACACCGAAAGGGACTAAAAAAAAAAAAAAATTCCGAAGGCACATGCTCCTGTAAATGTTCGACACTGTCGAGGGAACAAGAGTCGTGGAGGTTTCCAGTTAAAGAACGAAAATTAAGAAGCTTTTCTACTCGACACGGGGCACTCTGTCAGGACACACGCATATCCACACAAACACGGGTTCAAGTCCCCGCAGAGGGCCATTTTCGAGTCCAGCACGGCCCTACCTGGTAGTGGGAGAGGGAGGGCTCCTCCCCGCCGCCCAGACCCCGCAGGCGGACGACTAGGAAGGAGCTGCCATCACCGTCCCACAGGAACAGCTCTCCGCCCAGGCCGAAGACCAGGTTCCGCGTCAGCAACTGCGGCGGCAGTCGGGGCGACGAGGGCAATGATGAGGAGACGGCTTTCTCCGGCTCGACTGGGCTCTGGTTTTTCAGTCCTTCGCGGAGCCGCGGGAACACAGCGTGGTTAGGAAGCCAGGTCTGCCACAGCTCAGCATCAGTCACAGGGCCCTCTGCAGCCGCCATCTTGGCCCCGGTGCTCGCCTTCCTCCGGTTGCTCCAGGCCGCCGCTGAGCGCAGCCAATCCGCGGCTAACCGTCCACTACCTCGGCCAATCACTGAGCACGAATGGGAGCGAAAGCCAGGATAGCCTATCAGAAAGCGGCATCCCCAAAAGGCTACCAGTCGTTGGTTAAGAGTTTATGTTGACGCCAGAGGAGGAGGGTGTAGAGTGACCGGTTAAACGCCTGCTTAGAGAGAGCGACGGCGGTTGGGGACCAGACGGTGGCGCACCGGGCTAAACGCACATAAGCGCAGGATCCCGGTTGGAGCTTCTAGCTCCCCATCTGTTGGCAGGGGGCCCGACCCCGCCTCACATGCAGTGAAGCAGGTCTCTAGGTCTTTCTACCCTTTCCCCTCTCAAATGTCTCTGTCATATCAGATAAAATGAAAGAAATGGCCGCCAGGAGCAGTGGATTTGTAGTGCCAGCACCACCGAGCTAAAAAAAATTTTTAAAAAGCGAAGACGTTACTGAAAATCCAGTGCCTAGGGTAGAGCCTGGAACTTAAGTATCTAGTTGCGTACTAGGCACCTCGACCTTATTTATCTTTGTTATATATTTTCCTTTATTTTTTCTTTATTAGGGGGGGGTTGCCTGGTTTATCTTAAATATACAAAACCCCCCCCTAATCTGGGACGGCTTGACCTCACAGGTGTCATTCCTTGGGGTGGCCCCAAATCTGCCTTCGCGTAGGGTTGGCCAATAAGGAAACAGTTCCCAGAATTCCTCGCTATTTATTGCGCTCAGCACTAAACTACAACTCCCAGGATTCCGCGCGCTGTTGGGGGCGGGGTCTGCCGGTGGCGTCTCCCGCGAAGAGATGGCTGAGCCGTCCAAGTCGCCCCACCGTTCTCTGTACAAACTGGCGGGTTCTCCTCCTTGGAAAGAGACTTTCAAAAAGGTGAGCGTGGGGATTGGGAAGCCTTGAGTGAGCCACCGTCACTCCGTCGTTTCTGGGAGCCGCTGTGCCTGTCGAGTGATAGGGGGGCTCCAGGACCTGCCGACCGCCCCAGAATTTCCACCGTTGGATCCGCTTCACCCGCCGCCCTGCTGCCTCCGGAGTTTCTGGGCTCCGGGGTGTGAGAGGAACTTTGACGAATCCTAGGAAGAAGCTTTCATTTTGGATTCGGGTTTGTTTTTAAATTTGAAGTAGCCGTGACCACTCCTCAACAATGACAGAAATGACACCACGATGTTAACAGAAGCACATTATTACTGTTTAATTAATTAATTGATTTATTATTGGATAAAGACAGAAATTGAGAAGGGAAGGGGAGATATGGAGGGACAAAGACAAGAGAGACACCTGCCGCCCTACAGGTGGGGACCAGGGGCTTGAACCTGGGTCCTTGCTCACTGTAGTGTGTGCGCTCAACCAGGGGCGCCCCCGATGAGGCACTGTGTCTGTCTGTCTGCCTATCTACCTACCTAGCTTCTCTATCTGTCTATCACCTATCTACCTAGCTTCTCTGTCTGTCTGCCTATCTACCTATCTTTTCTGTCTATCACCTGTCTACCTATCTTCTCTATCCGTCTGTTTGTCTGTCTGTCTATCCCATGAGAGAGAGAAGCCACTTGTATTCCAGAGACAAGTGTCAGATCCTCTCTTCCGTGCCTGGCTACCGAGCCTGAGCCGAGTTGTAGGTCACTCTGAACTCCGCCTGGCTCCTGGTGTGCCGCCTTCCTCTCCAGGATCCTTGAAGTGGTGGATTTGTCCCAGGAAAGTCACGAGATGCTCGGAGTGACTATTTACAACATTTACTGTTGACATTTTAAGGACGGTAATTTTTTTTTTTTTAAGGGGTGAAGTTGGGGAATATTATGTGCATTGTAGAATTTTTAAAATTTTTATTAATTTTTTAATTTTTTATTTAAGAAAGGAGACATTAATAAAACCATAGGTTAGGAGGGATACAACACCACACAATTCCTGTCACCCAATCTCCATATCCCATCCCCTCCCCTGATAGCCTTCCCATTCTCTATCCCTCTGGGAGCATGGACCCAGGGTCATTGTGGGTTGCAGAAGGTGGAAGGTCTGGCTACTGTAATTGCTTCCCCGCTGAACATGGGCGTTGACTGGTCGGTCCATACTCCCAGTCTGCCTCTCTCTTTCCCTAGTAGGGTGGGTCTCTGGGGAAGCAGAGCTCCAGGACACATTGGTGGGGTCTTCAGTCCAGGGAAGCCTGGCCGGCATCCTGATGGCATCTGGAACCTGGTGACTGAAAAGAGAGTTAACATACGAAGCCAAACAAATTGTTGAGCAATCATGGACCCAAAGGTTGGAATAGTGGAGATCAAGTGTTGGGGGGTACTCACTGCAAAGTAAACTCTAGTGTACTTCTGCTTTCAGGTATATATTTTGCACTAGTTTATGGATACGTGTGAACATACCCTCTATCTCAGGGGACCTGGTCTATATCTAGGTTTTGGGACTTTGTTAGGAAGTGAACCACCTGGAATGGAATTAGAGAATACTATGAAAGGAAAGGTCTCACCCGAGTAATGAAGCTGAAGGGTTGTCATTCCACACGTGAAGTCTCTGGACACAGTCTGAGCTGAAGCATGCTGAGGTGGCAATCACTGCATTGATTAGGTTGCAATCGGCAGATGCAATATTATTTGATATGAATTGAGAGGAGCATGCAGGAAAGTGGACCCCACCCTAAGGTTCCAGGACTGGGGGAAATAAAGGCTTTATAGTGGAAATGTGAGGTTCCTGCTGTCTTAGGGTTCAAGAAGAAACAGATAGTTATTATCATCATCACATTATTTGGTAATTGGGTTAACTTTGAAAAGTCCCTTTGTTAGGGGTTGCTGTATAGTACCCAGTATCTTGTATGCAGCTGTGCCACCGGTTATTTCTGGTCTACTTGGTCTAGGCTTTTGAGAGAGTCCGGATGTCAAAGACACGGCCTATATATTAAAGACTCAGTCTGTGTTTTAAAAACTTCGAGAACATACAATCAACTTTTCCCCCTCTCATATTAACTAGTGATTTATATGACTACACTTTACTAGGAGTGTACATAAACACCATTCCCACCACCAAAAGACTGTGTCCCATCCCTCCCACCCACCCCCGCCGGCCCAGTAAGCTGCATGTCTACCCTCCCCCTCACCACAAGGTTTTTACTTTAGTGCCCTACTTTCAATTTAGTCAGATCCTGCTTTTAGTTTCCCTTTCTAATCTTCTTTCTCAACTTCTGTTGATTAGTGGGATCATCCCATACTCATCTTTATCTTTCTGACTTAGCTCACTTAACATAATTCTTTCTAGCTCTGTCCAAGATGGGTCAGAGAAGGTGGGTTCATTGTCCTTGATAGCTGCATAGTATTCCACTGTGTATCTATACCACAGCTTTCTCAGCCACTCATCTGCTGTTGGGCACCTGGGTTGCTTCCAGGTTTTAGCTATTATGAATTGTGCTGCTATGAACATAGGAGTACACACCTCTTTTTGGTTGAGTGTTGTGGAGTCCTTGGGGTATAACCCCAGGAGAGGAATTACTGGATCATATGGAAGGTCCATGTCTAGCCTTCTGAGAGTTCTTCAGACTGCTCTCCACAGAGGCTGGACCAGTTTACATTCCCAGCAGCAGTGCAGAAGGGTTCCTCTGTCCCCACAGCCTCTCCAGCATTTGTTGCTGCTGTCCTTTTTGATGTATGCCATTCTCACAGGGGTGAGGTGGTATCTCAGTGTTGTCTTAATTTGCATTTCTCTGACAATCAGCGACCTGGAGCAGTTTTTCATATGTTTGCTAGCCTTTTGGATCTCCTCTGAGATGAATGTTCTGTTCATATCCTCTGCCCATTTTTGGATGGGGTCATTTGCTTTTTTGGTGCTAAGTTTGCTGAGCTCTTTGTATATTTTGGTGATTAGTCTCTTGTATGATGTATGGCATGTGAAGATCTTCTCCCATTCCATGAGGGGTCTCTTTGTTTGTGTGATAGTTTCTTTGGCTGTGCAGAAGCTTTTCAATTTGATGATTTGTTTTTGCTTTAGTCTTACTTGCAATTGGGTTTGTTTCATCAAAGATGTCCTTGAAGTTTAGGTGGGAAAGTGTTTTACCAATGTTTTCCTCTAAGTATTTGATTGTTTCTGGTCTAACATCCAGGTCTTTGATCCATTTGGAGATGATTTTTGTTTCATCTTTATTTATTTATTATTCATGGGAGAGAGACAGCCAGATATCGAGAGGGGAGAGGAAGACAGGAAGAGAGACACCTGCAGCCCCACTTCACTACTCACAAAGCTTTCTCCCTGCACGTGGACCAGGGCCTTGAACCTGGCTCCTTGAGCACTGTAAGATGTGCAGGTGTGCCACCACCCAGCCCCTCCATTGTAGAATTTTTAGCAGCATCCCTTATTTATTATTATTATTTATTTATTCCTTTTTGTTGCCCTTGTTTTATTGTTGTAGATATTATTGTTGTTGTTGGGTAGGATAGAGAGAAATGGAGAGAGGTGGGGAAGACAGGGGGGAAAAGACAGACACCTGCAGACCTGCTTCACCACCTGTGAAGCGACTCCCCTGCAGGTGGGGAGCCGGGGACTTGAACCGGGATCCTTACGCCGGTCCTTGCACTTGGCACCACCATCTTTTACTTACCAGATGTCAGAAACCCGAGAGCTAGAGTAGTAACTCAAGTGTCTGCAGACATTCCCTGCGCTGAGAAAGACACAGGCCTCCGGGAGCGCTTCAGAGTCACAGCGAGGTTAGGGGAGGGGATGTAATCGCCATGCAGTCACAGAGCCACACCTCATGCCACAGCACGCCATGCCAGTAGGGTAAGAACACATAGGTCCCCAACAGGCGCTGGCCCGGCTCTTGGTCACGAGTTAAGGAACTTGTGAGGAGGGAGCCCCCATCCCAGTCTGGAATCTTGGTGCCATCTGGGTCCACGTGATCAGGAAGGGACAGGCCAACCGCCTCTGGTGGGAAGGGCTTGGTGTCCACCCTCTCAGGACTCCATGTAGAGGTTCTAGGCCTCGACCCAGCCCGGGGCTCCATCTCTCTGACAATTCGCAACTAACTGTCCTGCCTAAGGAACTAAATTACCTCAAATTGAGAATCACTGTTATCCAGGAAGGCATTTGCCATAGTTATCTCTGGAGTCACAGGACTCGGGAAAACAACATAAATGTCACATAAGCAGCACAGTGTAGCACCCTGGCATCTAAGAGAGCACATGGAATTGGTGATCTGGGAATACATGAGCAAAGCATGATTTCACTTTACCTGCATGTGACTAAGGACCAAATTTTTAGATTTTTTAAAAATGATCTTTATTGAGGGAGTCAGGTGGTAGTGCAGCGTGGCGCAAAGGGCAAAGACTGGCATAAGGATCCCAGTTGGAGCCCCCGGCTCCCCACCTGCGGGGGGTCACTTCACAAGCGATGATGCAGGTTTGCAGGTGTCTATCTTTATCTCCCCCTCTCTGTCTTCCCCTCCTCTCTCTATTTCTTTCCTATCCAACAACGACGACACCAATAATAATTACAACAATAAAACAAGGACAACAAAAGGGAATAAATAAATAAATATTTTAAAGGAAAAAAAAGATCTTTATTGGATAGAGACATCCAGAAATCGAAAGGGTTGGGGGTGATAGAAAGGCAGAGAGACAGACACCTGCAACACTGCTTCACCACATGCAAAGCTTTCCTTCTGCAGGTGGGCATCAGAGGCTCAAACTCAGTCCTTGTACATTGTGACATGTGTGCTTAACCAGGTGTGCCACCACCCAGCCCCTGGACTGGTTTTGCTTTTTTTTAAAAATGGAATTATTTTTTGGAAAAGAAGAGACCAAAAAAAAATCTTTCTGCTTCTTCCTAGGGATGCCTGGAGAGAATGAGAAACAGCCGCGACAGAGTTCTGAACAGATACCGCCAGGCTGAGGGCAACGTACCAGGGAGCACTCAGACCGCCCTTCTGGTGCAGGAGGTGATGGAAGAAGAGTGGAACGCTTGGCAGCCAGTGAAGAGCTCTCCAGAGGCCCTGGCTCAGGTCAGGCTGAATGTGATTCCAGGGGAGGTGTTCTGGTGTCAAAAATACCAGATGTTCGGGACATCTGGTATTTGAGCAAGAAAGGAAGCGTAATAAATTATTTGTCATTTAACAACAACAACAACAAAAAGTCTGGCTAATGCCCTCTCTAGGCCTGTGTACCCAAGTCCTCTAAACCCAGCCACCCTCCTGTCTCCAACCCAACCCTCAGTCCTGATTCTTTTTTTTTTTAAAGATTTTATTTATTAATGAGAAAGATAGGAGAGAGAGAAAGAACCAGACATCACTCTTGTACATGTGCTACCAGACCACTCTTTTTTTATATATATATATAAATATTTTTTTTATCAATGAGAGGGATAGGAAGAGAGAGAGAAAGAACCAAACATCACTCTGGTACATGTGCTGCCGGGGATGGAACTCAGGACCTCATGCTTGAGAGTCCAATGCTTCATCCACTGCGCCACCTCCCTGGACCACCTCAGTTGTGATTCTTAACTGCCTTTAACCAGGGTCCTATTACTTTTCTTGTTAAAGTCTTCTAGATTAGTGGTTCCTGAATACAGTCTATTGACCTGCTGAGTCACTGCACCATAATTACTTAGGGAATTTAACTCATTGGCACAGCACTTGAGAAATTTAATTTAGTAAGCATGGACTAGGAATTTCACTCTTTTTAAGATTTAGATAATTTATTTCATGAGACAGAGATGGGGTCAGTGGGGAGACCAGAGCAGCACTCTGGCAAATGTGCCTGGGATCAAGTTCTGGGGCTCGTGCTTGCCAGTCCAAAGTTTTGCCACTGCACCACTTTCCCAGTTGCAGAATCTCCCCTTTTATAAAGTCTGCAGTGACCCAGGAGGTGGCGTAGTGGGAGAGCTTTGGATTTCCAAACTTGAGATCCCAAAGTTGATCCCTATCACTTCATTTGCCAGAGTGTAGCTCTGATCCCTTTCTCCCGGTCCCTTATTCTTTCACAGTTAGTTTGAAACTATAACTTACATGAAATAAATCTAAAATAATGTCTCCGGGAACTTTCTGACTGTAATCTCAACCAGAACTGAGAAGTGGGTATGGGTAAGAAACAATTTCCCGTGTGTGTCAGGAAGAGCATTGGCAGAAGTCAAGCTTCTAGAATTCTGATTCTGGTTTTTCTGCTGACTCTTAACTTCATTCTGTCTCCTTGAAGTTTGGTTTTTTTTTATTTTTTAAAAAATGTATTTTCCCTTTTGTTGCCCTTTTTGTTTTATTGTTTTTTTAGTTGTTACTGTTGTTGTTGATGTTGTCATTGTTAGATAGGACAGAAAGAAATGGAGAGAGGAGGGGAAGACAGAGAGGGAGAGAGAAAGACAGACACCTGCAGACCTGCTTCACCGCTTGTGAAGTGACTCCCCTGCAGGTGGGGAGCCGGGGGCTCGAACTGGGATCCTTAGACGGATCCTTGCGCTTTGCGCCACATGCGCTAAACCTGCTGTGCTTACCGCCCAACTCCCCGAGTTTTTTCTTTTTTTTTTAAGTTTTAAAAATCTTTGACTATTTATTGGATAGAGAAGTCAAGAGGGAAGGGGGAGATAGACACTGCAGCACCGCTTCACCACTCATGAAGCTCCCCTACAGGTGGGGACCAGGGACTTGAACCTGGGTCCTTGCACATTGTAATGTCCTTATGCACTATAGTGTGTGTTTAACCAGGGGTGCCACCACCCAGCCCCTTGACCTTTTCGTTTTGTTCTGTTCTGTTGTCTTTGCATATGTAAAATGAAGAAGCTGGACTGGCAGAAAAGCTTGCTTGGATGGTGAGCTGCTTTTCCATGACTACAGTTCAGTTCCAGGCCTGCCTTTCCTCTCCTCGAATTGAAGGAAGTTTTGATGCTGTGATCTCTTACACTTTCTGTCTCTGTCTCTAACAAGATAAATTGAAAAATAATGCTAGTATTGTGAGGTGTATGTGAGAAAATGTGGTAACTGTTGTCAAAACATCAAGGCTATCTGTAGTGGTGCTTTGTCATTCAGTACATTATTTTTGTTTTCTAATATGCCTAATATTATGTTGTAGAACCACAACTAGTGTTGCGATAGCCCTCATACTTGATAGAGTGGCTCTGAAATGTTTTAAATTCATTTATGTATTGGATAGAGACAGAAATCAAGAGAGGGGAGTCGGGCAGTAATGCAGCGGGTTAAGCACACATGGCTCAGAGCACAAGGACCAGCTTAATGATCCCGGTTCAAGCCCCCTGCTCCTCACCTGCAGGGGAGTCGCTTCACAGGCGGTGAAGCAGGTCTGCAGGTGTCTATCTTTCTCTCCCCTTCTCTATCTTCTCCTTTCTCCATTTCTCTCTGTCCTATCCAACAACGATGACATCAGTAACAACAATAATAATAACAACAACAAAGGCAACAAAAGAATAAGTAAATATTTAAAAAAAAGAAATCAAGAGAGAAGGGGGAAATAGGGAGAGAGAGACACCTGCAACACTTCTTCACTGCTCATGAAGCTCCCCATTGCAATTGAGACTTGAACCCGAGTCCTAGCACATGATAACATATGCACTCAACCAGATGCACCACCATCTAGCCCCATCCCTCTGAAATTTACAAAGATTAGGATCTTTCTAGTGCACACTTAACTTTGTAAGAAAGGCATACTTAGCTTCTGTCGTATGCTTTACATTGGTTTGTTCTAGCCCTCCCCCGCCAAGAGAATTGGATGAGTCCTGTTAATTTCGCCGGCCTGCTTGGCCCCGCCCCAAGGAACCCCTAGAGAGGGTTCCTGAGTTCCAGAGTGACAGAGTTCCTGAGTTCATGAGTTCAAGAGGAAGAGAGAGAGGGCCAGAGAGTTCCTGAGTTCAAGAGTTTCAGGGTTACAGAGTAAGAGAGAGTTCCAGTGTGTCAGAGTTTCAGAGGGTTCCCCAGTAAGAGAGGGTTCCTGAGTTCCAGAGTAGAGTTCCAGAGTTCCAGAGTTGGAGAGTTCCTGAGTTCAAGAGTAAGAGAGAGTGTTTGTGCCGCCGCAAAGAGACAGCAGAGTTCTGTTTGGTGATTAATTTGTCTTAGTTTATGAATCGTTGTTCCTGAATAAAGAAATACAGCTTCCCTGCCCAGCCGTTGTCTCCGCGTCTCTGTTCACCACCGTGAAGCAAGCCAGCCTGGCCAGAGCCTCCGAATTTTAACAACAAGCTTCTGCTCAAATCTGGTGCCATTATTTTTGTCACTGGGTAGTTTAATTATTCGTTGATGTTTTCTCAGAATGATCAAATTGTTCCACTAACAGAGTAGTCGGTAGAAGGACCAGACTGATTTCCTTAGGTAATGCTGCGTCCTTCAAGCTTGCCTCCAAATACAGGACTTGTTTGCTTATTAGAATTTTACTTTTTTCTTGCAGTTGAAGGAGCTGATAGATCTGAGTGAGCTAGAGGAGATCCAGCAGGAGCTGTTTGACCAAGGTAACCTCTGGGAATAGTTTTCCTGCCTATATGTAACTGCTCGAATGCTGACCCTTTTCCTAAACAAAATTAGGTTATTGTTTGTTTGTTTTGCCGCCAGGGTTATCTCTGGGGCTCAGTGCCAGGCACTGTGAATCCAAAGGTCCTGGCAGCCATTTTTTTTTTTCATTTTATTGGATGGGACAGAGAAATTGAAAAGGGAGGGGGAGAAAGACAGACACCTGCAGACCAGCTTCACTGCTTGTGAAGCAGCTCCCCCTCCCCCACCACAGGTGGGGAGCTGTGGGCTGAAGCCTGGATCCTTGAATGGATGGAACCTTGCGCTTTGTACTATGGGTACTTAACTCGGTGTGCTACTGCCCGGCCCTCAACAAAATTAGTTTATAACTCCCCTGTACTTCCATCTTAAGTCGGGCGTCCAGAAAAACTCTGTTTTCACCATGAATTCTTGACTCAAGTATATCAGACCTTATGCTCAGACTTTACTCCATGATACAATTTACTCCTTCCTTATGAGTGCCCTTGAAATAATAGTTGAAGAGAATGTAGGGAGCTGGACAGATGGCATAATGGCTATGCAAAGTAACTTCCATGCCTGAGGCACCAAAGCTAGTCTGGTTCCCCAGCACCACCCCAAGTCAGAGTTGAACAATGCTTTGGTGAAAAGAAAAGAGAAATGAAGAGTTATTTATATATATGTAATGGAGTGTGTGTGTGTGTGTGTGTGTGTGTGTGTGTGTGTGTGTGTGTGTGTGTGCACATGAGACAGACAGAAAGACTGAGAGCCAAGCCAGAGTGCCACTCCAGTGGTGGAGATTGAACCAGGACCCTCAAGCATGAAGGTCGAAAGCTATCAGTTAAGCTGTTTCCTTAGCTGCCCATCTACTTATAGTTCTGGGGATTGAACTCAGAACCTCTTGCTTTTAATTTCAGTGCTCTAACCACTTTGTCACCATCCAGGCTGACTCTGGACAGAGCTCTTAATTTCTTTGTGCCTCAGTGTCTTCATTTTATATTCATCTATTTATTTTAAAAATTGTATATTTATTTACTATTTATTTACTATTTCAAGATGATGGTAGGAGATAGAAAAGGAGACAGAGTAGTCTGGCAGGTGGCACAGTGGGTAAAGTATTGGATTCTCAAGCATGAGGTTCTGAGTTCAGTCTCCAGCAGCACATGTACCAGAATGATGTCTGGTTCTTTCTTTCCTCCTATCTTTCTCATGAATAAAATATAGAAAAGAAAAGGAGACAGGGGCTGAATGGGGGCACACCCAGTTAAGCACATATAGTACTGAGTGTAAGGATCTGGGTTTGAACCCCACTCCCCACCCGCAGGGAAGAATTTTCACAAGTGGCACACCAGGTCTGCAAGTATCTGTCTCTCTCTCTCCCTCTATTATCACCCTCTCCCCTCTCAATTTCTTTCTGTCCTATCCAATAAAAATTTTTAAAAATGGGAAAAATGGCTGCCAGTAGCAATGGATTCATCATGCTGGCACTGAGCCCCAGCCAGTACCCTAGTGGCAATAAAGAGAGAGAGAGGGAGGGAGGGAGGGAGACAGACACCTGCAATACTGCTTTACCATTTGTAGACCTTCCCTTCTGCAGGTGGGGACGTGGTGCTTGATCCCCAGTCTTTGTGCACTGTAATGTGTGTGCTCAAGCAGGTGTGCACAACCCAATTCCAGTGCCTTCCTTTTAAAATATGAGTACTGATACCGAAGAAGTTAATCATGTGAATGGCTTCAACTAGTGTTTAACACATAGTAAAGCGTGCTGCTAGTTGTTACATTTGTTATTGCAGTGACATATTGACTCCAGTGGTACTGTACGTTCCTTGAGTTTTCTTTTTATATTTGATTTTTTGCTTATTATTACAAGATAAAGAATGAGAAAGAGTGGCAGGGGTAGACAGCATAGTGGTTATGCAAAGAGACTCTCATTCCTGAGGCTCCAAAGTCCCAGGTTCAGTCCCCCACACCACCATAGGCCAGAGCTGAGCAGTGCTCTGGCAAAAGAGACAGAGAGAGAACAAACAAAGATAAGAGTATCACTCTGCCACATGGGTTGCCAGAGATCAAAATCAGAGTCTCCTGCTTCCAAATCCAGCTAGATAATAACTGAACACTCCCAGGTCTGACGTTTGATTTTGTTGGTTGGTTGGTTGGTTTTTCCCAGAGCAGAGCAGAGATATGCTCAAGCTCCAGTTCATGATGGTGTCAGGGATTGAATTTAGGACCTCTTGTGCCTAGGCAAGAAATTCGGTTGTGTAAACCACTATGCTATTTTCTCCAAGCCCCCAATGTTTGGTTACTTAAAAGATTTATTTTGGGAGGGGGGTAGAGAACATGATGGTTATGCAAAGGAACTCTTAATGGCTGAGGCTCCAAAGTCCCAGGTTAAGTCCCCTGTACCACCATAAGCCAGAGCTGAGCAGTGCTCTGGTAAAGGAAAGAAAAAAAATTATTTTAGGCTTTCAGTCCCTACCTGCAGGGGGAAGCTTTGCCAACAATGAAGCAGTGCTGCAGGTACCCTTCTTTCTTTCCTGTATTCACCCACAACCCCGTTTCTGTCTCCAGGGGCACCTGGAGTCCTTGATTTGTCATGCAGGCACTGAGTCCCAGTAATTACTCTCCTGGGAAATAATGATTTTTTATTTTTATCAGAACACTGTTCAGTTCTGTCTTATGGTGGTGCGGGGGATTGAACCTGGGATGTTGGAGCCTCAGGCATGAGAGCCTCTTTGCATAACCGTTATGCTCTCTACCCTCCACCCTTTCTAATTTTTTTAATATTTATTTATTCCCTTTTGTTTCCCTTGTTTTATTGTTGTAGTTATTATTGTTGTCATCATTGTTGGATAGGACAGAGCAAAATGGAGAGAGGAGGGGAAGACAGTGGGGGAGAGAAAGATAGACACCTGCAGACCTGCTTCACTGCCTGTGAAGCGACTCCCCTGCAGGTGGGGAGCCGGGGGCTCGAACCCGGATCCTTATGCCAGTCCTTGCGCTTTGCGCCACCTGTGCTTAATCAGCTGCGCTACCGCCCGACTACCAGGAAATAATGATCTATTAGACAGTTATCACATGAGTGGGTTTAGCAATCTTGGTAAATCCTTTGTTATGGCAAAAATCTGAAACTTGCTGAGTCTGTTAATAGGGCAATTGGATTTCAATATGGTGTCCACCTTTGTTACTCTTAGTAAGATTGCAGAGGGCATTAGGAAGGTACTGGTAGTTTGATAAAACACCCCCCCCCCCACAACATCCCAGATTAATGTTCCACACCTAAGAGATACTTTCTCTCTTTTCTTAAATTTTTTTCTTTTTTTTTAAATCTTATCACTGGATAGACAGAGAAATTGAGAGGGGCCAGGAAAGATAAGAGAAAGTGAGAGACACCTGTAGAACTGCTTCATCACTCATGAAGCTTCCCTCCTGCAGGTGGGGACCAGGGGCTTGAACTTGTGCACTTTAATGTGAGTGCTTAACTAGGTGCACCAGCTTCTGGCCCTCAGATACCTTCTCTTTTGTAGCTTGTTTGGTGCGGTTTCTTTCTTGGATAGGGCTTTTCTCTGTGTCTTACCACCAGGGTACTGGCCAATTCCCTATTCTGTGAGAGCTTGCTCATCTGAGATTCACATCTGTTTCCCCGCTGATGGTTTAGCTCTGCTGTTATCACAAGAGGAGGTATACACAGGTCCTCCCTATTCAGCCATCTGAGATGCACCCCCCTTTATTAATGTTTATCCCCTTCCCTACCACACAGTGTTATTGAAGGTATGCTGAATGAATGAGTGAATGTAGTTTCTGAGCACAGGATTTGAGTATATCGATGTTGGAGAACAGGTCACCGGATTCAGCAGGGTAGGCCTGGTGTCAGAAGTAAGCATCCTTTGTCAACTTCCTCCAGCTGCCCTTGGAACCCTGACACTCTACAGCTCTGTTCCTCTGGCAGCCAATGATTTGTGAGAGCTGTCTCCTGGGACCTCAGGCTCAGCTTGTCACCTCATGTGCTCATAAGGAAGAGGACAGACGGGGGAGCAGGCTCCCACAAGATAGATAAAGCTAGGCTGACAAGTCAGCTAGTGACTGGTAGCATTTTGTATTATTTACTTATTTATGTATTTATTTATTCATTCAGTGGAGGGAGCTGTTGAGTGTGAAGCTTAGGTTTGGCAAAATAGCTCTCACTTGCAGAGTTGTGCTTTGGCATGGCATGTGACCCAGGTTCGAGCCCGGCCCCCACCTCACTGAAGGAAGTTCTGGTTCTGTGGTCTCTTGCTTGTGCTTGCTCTCTCTTTCTCTCTCTGCCTCTGTGAGAGAAAGAAAAGAAGTAGAGTGAAGCTTAGCATTAACACCAGGACGGTCTGGATGAAGGAGGCACTCCAAATGTTCTCTGTCTTTCAGAACAGTCTATCATCAGGGAATATGAGAAGAACCTGCAATTTGATGAAAAGAATCTCAACATTATTCTTGCTGAGTGGGAAGCAAACCCCCTCATCTGCCCTGTGTGTACAAAGTAAGAGTTTTCCAACCTTTTCAGCTTTGCTGATTCCTACCCACTCCAAGACAAGTGTGTTTAACTCCCAACATGTATTGCCTGGAAATGCTTGAGGCTCTCAGTCTCCTGGCCATGATGCTCTGGGATCCCGATTCCATTTGCAGGTGCAACCTGAGAGTAGCAGATGGTGTGGTCAGCTGTCAGTGTGGCCTGCGCATTCCCTCTCATGTGAGTGTCCCAGACAGAAACTTTACACCTCCTCTGCCCACATACATCTATTTCCTTTTTCTTTATTTTTGTGTAATATTTTTTATCTATTATTGTGTAAGGCAGAAATTGAGAGGGGGGATGGGAGATAGAGAGGGAGCTGGGCAGTGGTGTACCAGGTTAAGCACACTAGTACGAACGAAGCACAAGGACCCGCGCAAGGGTCCCACTTCAAGCCCCCGGCTCCCCACCTGCAGGGGGGTCGCTTCATGAGTGGTAAAGCAGGTCTGCAGGTGTCTATCTTTCTCTCCTGCTATGTCTTCACCAGCTGCGAAGTGACTCCCCTACAGGTGGGGAACTGGGTGCTCGAACTGAGATCCTTATGCCGGTCCTTATGCTTTGCGAGCCAGGTGCATTTAACCAGCTCCACTACCACCTGACTCCCATAAAAAGACTTTTAGGGAGTCGGGCTGTAGCGCAGCGGGTTAAGCGCAGGTGGCGCAAAGCACAAGGACCGGCATAAGGATCCCGGTTCGAACCCCGGCTCCCCACCTGCAGGGGAGTCGCTTCACAGGCGGTGAAGCAGGTCTGCAGGTATCTATCTTTCTCTCCTCCTCTCTGTCTTGCCCTCCTCTCTCCATTTCTCTCTGTCCTATCCAACAACGACAACAACAATAAAAAAACAAGGGCAACAAAAGGGAATAAATAAATAAAATAAATATTTAAAAAAATAGACTTTTATACCTGAGACTGCAAGGCAATCCTTGGCACCCTAGACAAAGCAGAGCAATGCTCTGGTAAAATATAGAAATAAAAGATCTTTTAGAGAAGCATAATTTTACCCACCTGTTTTGTTAGTTTACATAATATGTAAGTAAAGTACAGTGGCGGGAGTGTCGGGTGCAAGGACCAGAGTAAGGATCCTGGTTCGAGCATCCGGCTCCCCACCTGCTATTATAATAGTTACACAAAAAGACTTTTGCACACAGAGACAGAAAATGCACTTTAGTACCAAAACTTCTCCCAGTGCTTTGGGTGTCAGGCCTCAGCCCGAGTCATGCCCATGGCAAAGCAGAGCCAGCAGTATTTTTTTTTTCCTTTTTATGTGATAGGACAGGGAAAACTTGAGGATCAGGAGAGAAACGTCTGTAGTACCATTCTGCCACTTGTGAGCGGAGACTTGAACCTGCCCTTACATGGTTATGCATGTGCTCAGCTGGGTACATCACTGTCCAGTCCCTGACTCAAGAGCATTCATTTTTTAAAGATGTTTTAATATATCTATTTATTACCTTGTTACCCTTGTTGTAACTATTATTGATGTCATCGTTGTTGGCTAGGACAGACAGAAATGGAGAGAGGAGGGGAAGACAGAGGGGAGGAGAGCATAGACACCTGCAGACCTGCTTCACCACCTGTGAAGCGACTCCCCTGCAGGTGGCTCGAACTGGAATTCCTTATGTCGGTCCTTGCGCTTTGCGCCACTTGCACTTAACCCACTGCTCTACCGCCCGACTCCAAGAGCATTTATAAAGGCTCAAAGAATTAAGCCATCACGAGATTAGACAGACTGTATTGGCTTAATAATTGGTGTGAGAAGTCAGGACTTTCAAACTATTGACTAGGAAATAGCCAAGTCTAGGTTGTAGATTAACTTTCTTACTTCTTAGTCTCCAGAGTTGACAGAGGAGAAACTTCGTGCCCGTTTAGAGGACAGTATGAATGAGCACAGTTTATACTGTCGTCACACACCTGAATTTTCAGTCACGGTAATGGCAGAAGAACACCCCAGTCTTTTCATGCGCTGTCTGGTGAGTTTCTCATGAGACCCAGTGGTAAAAGTGGGTCAGTGAAATGCTTCTGCTGCTACTTCCGTAGAAATAATAACTTCAAATAGGTTGTTTAAACTACAGCGGAAGAAGTTACATACATAGACAAATGAAAGTCAGGGTCAGGTAGTGAGGGCTCACCCAGTAGGGCATTTACATTGTCATGCACTAGGACCCTAGTTCAAGGCCCCAGGCCCACCGGCAGAAGTAGCTTCACAAGCAATGGGAGTGCTAAGTGTCTCTCGTTCTCTCTCTCTTTACCTGCCTCTCGGTTTCTTTCTCTCACGCTATCAAAAAGGGGGTGGGGCAGGCAGTGGTGCACTGGGTTAAGCACATGGTAATGCACTGTACTGGGTGTACCAGTGCTCAGGCCCTACAGTTGTTTTTAATGTCAAATAGTACTTACCTGATCAGTGAACATTTAACTAAGTTTCTTTTTAAAGTTACCTAATTCTGCTTAATTTTTTAAAAATTTATTCATGAGAAATGTAGGAGAAAGAGCCAGACATCACTCTGGTACATGTGCTGCCGGGGACTGAACTCAGGACCCCACACTTGAGAGTCCAGTGCTTTATCCACTGTGCCACCTTATTTTATTTTATTTTTTTAGAGAAGAAAGACTGGGGAGTTTCAAGATAGCTCATCTGAGAGGGCACCTGCTTTGTCATGTGCACGACCCATTTTTTTTGTTGCCTCCAGGGTTATTGCTGGAGCTCATGAATCCACTATTTTTTCCCCTTTGGTTGCCCTGATTGTTTTTTTTTTATTGTTACTGTGGTTATTATTGTTATTGTTGGATAGGACAGAGAGAAATGGAGAGAGGAGGGGAAGACGGGGAGAGAAAGACACTTGCAGACCTGCTTCACCGCCTGTGATGCGACCCCCCTGCAGGTGATTTTTTTTGCCTCCAGGGTTATTGCTGGGACTGGTGCCTGCACCATGAATCCTCCTGGAGGATTTTGGCTCCTGGAGGCTGTATTTTCCCATTTTTTGTTGCCTATGTCGTTATTGTTGCTATTGTTGGATAGGATAGAGAATCGAGAGAGGTTGGGGAAGGCACAGAGGGGGAAAGATAAGACACCAGCAGACCTGCTTCACTGCCTGAGAAGCAACCCCTCTGTAGGTGGGGAGCCGGGGCTCAAACCAGGATCCTTATGCCTGTCTTTGTGCTTCACACCATATGCGTTTAACCCACTGTGCTACCACCCGGCCCCATGAATTTACTTTTAAGATTACTTATGAGAGGGAATCAGAGTATGACTCTGGCACATGTAATGCTGGGGATTGAACCTGGAGTCTCCTGCTTTCAGTCTAATGCTCTATCTATCCACAGCACCACTTCCTAGGCCACACTGCTGGTGATTCTCAAGCCACAGGATATAGATCCAAGATCAGAATTCCAGAAGTAGTTTTCTAGGAGTGTAACTGATACTTCTTTCTTTTTAAACATAGGCCTGTGGTATTTGGACTATGATCCTGTAGAGCCAGTCCTGACGGCATCTGTCTACTGGGTTGGAAACAGCTGGTCTCATCTGAGGTGGGGCCTTGTAAATAATAACAACCTTTTATTTATTTTGTGTTAAAACTTTTCAAACATCTCTGCTTGTTTCATAATGGAGTAGAATACAAACAAAAGATCTTGGAGATAAGCCAATTTTATTGTCTGTCATGTTATACAAAAATCAAGAGGGTAACAAATAATTTAAATTTGAATTATTTTCCATGATAGGAGGATAAAAATTATACCAGTATACGTGTCTGACTTCAATGTCTATTTTGTTCACTGGCCAAAGCCTGCCATACAGTTACTGACTCTTAACAAAGCCTCTGAGGTCCTCAAGAAAAGAGATGTACTCCCGGTGCTCCAGGGCGGTGCTGAGTTCCACCAGCTCATCAGCAAAAGTGTTGTCCACCCCTCGGTCCTCAAGGAAATCCATTAGGTGATCATACAAAGCCTACAAGGAGAAATAATATTTACTAAATTATGGTAATTTAGTAAAAGAAACTTAGTGCCACGAAAGTGAGTTCAGTAGGGCCATCTGTGTGGGCCAGGTTTGCAACGCAGAACCACATGGAAGTGATGTAAGACTCTGCTCTATCTGAATCAAAGTCAACTGGTACCCATACTTAAGCAGCTCCAAAATCAAGTTCTATAATCTGCGGCACCCATGTAAAAACAATCCCATCTCAAGCATACTCACCCAGTCCAGAGGTTCTGTGTTGAGTGTATAATTTGTGTCTTTCCATTCAGACTCGCCAGTAAACTGGAAGCTCACTTCCCTGATAGAGAAAATGTCATTCTCTTCTTCATCTTGTCCAACCTGAGGGGAAAAAAATAGTATTTGAGGAAACTGAAGGGCTTTCCAAGAAAAGCCACACATGTCAAAGGGATGACTTCCAGTTTCAGTATTTTTTTGTCCTAGACATGCCAGTGGCATAAGGCTGAAAACCTACATACCTCATCTTCTGGATAGTAACAGTCTAGCACAAGGGCCTTCTTGCCATCATCCTTTATAACTTCAACCACAAAATTGGGAGTTGACGTCAATTCAGACTGGGAAGATAAGAAAAACAAGCCAGTGTAGGTATCACTGCTGACAGAGGATGGTTGTCTACTAGAGATTGTACTACTAGAGAACACAGTTCGGTCCAAGCAGGGATGCCACTCGCTGGCTCCTACAGTTCAGTCCTGAAGACCACTATGATCAGTATATTATTTTAAGCGCACGTGGCATAAAGCACAAGGACAGGTGTAAGGATCCCGGTTCGAGCTCCTGGCTCCCCACCTGCGGGGGAGGATGGTGGGGCCTCACAAGTGGTGAAGCAGGTCTGCAGGTGTCTGTCTTTCTCTCCCTGTCTTCCCATCCTCTCTCCATTTCTCTCTGTCCTATCTAACAATGATAATAACTACAACAACGAAAAACAGTAAGCGCAACTAAAGGGAAAGTAAGTAAAAAAAAAAAAAAAAAAAGACTTATTGTAGCCCTGAGGTAGCAGTGATAATCACTGGATTCTTCATTTTAAAGTCCCAGATTCAATCCCTGGGCACCACATGTGCCAGAGCAATGCTGATTCCTTTTCATAAGTAATCTTAAAAACAAAGGACTTTGTTACAATGTTCCCAATAAGGAAGCCAAAGTCTTTTCAGTATCAAAGTCATGAGCAGGTCATTCAGAAGACTGGGAATGAAAGAAAAAAACAAGTTGGAGGGCTGGGGAAGATAGTATAATGGTTGCACAAAAAAGACTTTCAGGGCAGGGATAGATAACATAATGGTTATGCAAACAGACTGTCATGCCTGAGTCCCAGGTTCAATCCCCTGCACCACCATAAACCAGAGATGATCAGTGCTCTGGTAAAAAAAAAAAAAAAAAAAAAAAAAAGGTAAGCGCACATGGGGCAAAGCGCAAGGACCAGCATAAAGATCCCAGTTCAAGCCCCCAGCTCCCCACCAGCAGGGGAGTCGCTTCACAGATGGTGAAGCAGGTCTCCAAGTGTCTTATCTTCTCTCCCCCTCTGTCTTCCCTTCCTCTCTCCATTTCTCTGTCCTATCCTACATCAATACCAACAATAATAACCACAACGATTAAAAAAACAAACAAACACAAAAACAGGGTAACGAAAAGGGGAAAAAATGGCCTGGGCACCAGAAGCCCTGGAATCATGGTGCAGGCACTGAGCCCCAGCAATAACCCTGGAGGCAAAAATAAATAAATCTTTAAAAACAAAAAGCTAGGGTGGGGTAAACAGCATAATGGTTATGCAAAGACACTCTCATGCCTGAGACTCCTAAGTCCTAGGTTCAAACCCCCCCACACACCCCGAACCACCTCCCGTACCACCATAAACCAGAGCTGAGCAGTGCTCTGGTGTTTCTTCCATGTCTTTCGTCTATCTCAAAATACATAAGTACTTAAAAAAAAAAACAAAAAAAAAAGCTTAGAAGAATATGAGTTCAGTAATGTCCCAAGGTTGCTAGAGTACCCTACTGGTTTCAAGAATGCTTGCAATTCTTAAAACTCGGCAATACCCAAGCCTAGTCAAAAGGACTAGCAACACATGCAAAGATCTCTCCTTGTCAAAACCTGCTGCTTAACATATCTTGGGGCTGGGAACATAGCATGTTCATGCAAATGGATCCCATGTTCGAGGCTGTGAGGGCCCAGGTTCAATCCTTAGGACAATCATAAAACCAGACCTCTGGTCTTCCTCTTTCATTAAAAAAATAAAAGGGGGCCAGGTGGTGGCACACCTGGCTGAGCACACATGACAACACAAATGGATCTAGGTTCAAGCCCTTAGCCCCCCCTGCAGGAGGAAAGCTTCACAAGTGGTGTTTCCTGGTCTCTCTCCCCCTTCCTCTCAATTTCTGGCTGGTTGTCTCTATCCAATAAATAAAAGTAACAGCAATAATAGAGTTAAAAAAAAAATCTTGCTACCTTGGTTGAATGGCTCAGGTGTTACTTGTCTTTCCTTGGGAAAAGAAAAAAAAAAAAACCCAAATAATAATCTCCAAACTCAAACCAGCACAACAGCATCAGATTCAGTTCCTTTCCATTCAGAAAGCCAAGTCTAAGCTCCCAGTAATTTAGTCCTGGAAAAGCCAGAGAATCTTAATGCTAAAGCTGGCCAGAAACTGCTGTTCTGTATATAGAGGCCCCAAGGATGGTTTCTCTCGTCTTCACTCTTGTAGCACTTGAGAAACTAAAAAACATGCATGAAGTCTGCTAACAGGCTGCTCACGGTTATAAGCTTACCTCTTGCTCTTCACCCTTCTGCTCTTGGGCGACGTCTTCCTCCCCATCAAACGTTGATGGAATGCTATTGTTAATGTTGAAAGTGACAGTGATCCTAGAAAGGGAAAAAATCTTAAAGTCTCAGGTTCAATCCCCTGCACCGCCATAAGCCAGAGCTGAGCAGTGCTTTGGTAAAAAAACCAACCAAGCAAAAAAATCTATTTTGTTTATTTATCTTATGGGCCACACCCACAGTGCTTACAACTGGTTTGTGGTGGTGCTAGGGACTGGACCTTAGAGCTTCAGGTATGCAAATCTTTTACATGACTTTATGCTATCTCTCCAGCCCTTTTGGTATGTTTTTTTTTTTTATCTTTATTTATTGAATAGAGACACCAGAAATCAAGAGGGAAGGGGGGGATAGAGGAAGAGAGACACGTGCTGCACTGTTTCATCACCCATGAAGCCAGTGGGGACTGGGGACTTGAACGTGAGTCCTTGCACATTGTAACATGCGCTCTACCAGGTGTGCCATCACCCAGCCCCTTTAGTTTGTTTTTAAACTATTAATCTGACTGGTCAGGTAAGTGACCACACAGTGAGTTTAACAATGAACTTCCAAGCATGAGGTCCCAGAGTTCAATCTGTAGGGTATATGTCAGAGTAATACTCTGGTTTTCTCTTGATACTAAGAATAAAATCTTTTTGTCCCAGCCAAATACAGTCACATGTTGGTTACTTCTATAATATAATATATATAATATAATATATAATACATATAATATATATGATATATATCATATATATTATAACATATTATAATACTTATATATTATAATTATTATATAATTATAATATATTATATATTATAATATAAAATAGAGAAACTGTGTTCCCGTGGTCTGAGAGGTGGCGCAGTGGATAAAGCATAGGACTCAAGCATGAATGAGGCCCTGAGTTCAATCCCTGGCAACAATGTACCAGAGTGATGTCTGGTTCTTTCTCTTTCTCACTAATAAAGTCTTATTAAAAAAAAAAAAAAAAGAAGAAGAAGCCCCAATATGCTGCAATAAAGGACTTGGGGAAAAGTTTTTTTTTTTTACCAGAGCACTGATCAGCTCTGGTTTACGGTGGTGCAGGGCACTGAACCTGGGACTTCGAATCCTCAGTCATGACAATCTCTTTGCATAACCATTATGCTATCTACCCCTGCCCAGGGGAAAGTGTTATGTAAGGACAACAAGGGTCCAAGACTTGAATAAAAATTCCCATAAGCAGAGCCCGGTGGTGGTGCACCTGACTGAGAGCACGTTACAATGAGCAACAACTCAGCTGAGCCCTGGTCCCCACCCGAAGGGGGAAAGATTTCTGAGTGGTGAAGCAGGGCTGCAGGTACGTTGTCTATCTATCTCCCCCTTCTCAATTTCTGGCCGCCTCTACTAGATAGAATCTCTTCTGCAGCACTGCTAAGCAACTGGACACAAGTGCACTTACACTCATCGGAACATTACTGGCAGGAGTGGGTCATCACGATGGCACATCAGGCTGAGCATGGTACCGTGCACAAGGACCTTGGTTCAAGTCCCCACCTGCAGGGGGGAAGCTTCACAAGTGATGAAGCAAATCTGCAAGTGTCTCTCTTCCCCTCACCTCTCAATTTGTTCTATCAAAAAAAAAAAAAAAAGCCACAGGAGCAGTGGATTTGTAGTGCAGGCACTGAGCCCGTGATAACTGATAACCTCTCTTCCTGTCTCCCCTTTGCCCCTCAATTTTCTCTGTCCTATCAAGTGTTTTTTGTTTTTGCCTCCAGGATTATTGCTGGGACTCAGTGCCTGCACTATAAATCCACTGCTCCCGGAGGCCATTTCCCCCCATTTTGCTGCCCTTATTATTACTGTTGGATAGGACAGAAAGGGAAAGACACCTGCAGACCTGCTTCACAGCCTGTGACGTGACACCCCCCCTGCAGGTGGGGAGTTGGGGCTTGAACTGAGATCTTTATGCCAGTTCTTGTGCTTAGTGCCATGTGTGCTTAACCCGCTGTGCTACTGCCTGGCCTCTTTCAAGTATTTTTTCAAAGATTACCTGTAATGGGTCCAGTACTGGCTGTCATTTGCCCTAAGATAATAGCTGAAGGGGGTGGAGGAGGGAAAAGAGTAGAAAAGGCATAGGTATCTCGTGCCTAAGAGTGAAGATGTGGGTGGGAGCCAGTATAATAGCTGTGCAAAGACTGTCATGCCAGAGGCACCAAAGGCCCCAGGTTCAACCTCCAGCACCACTCAAACCAGAGCTGAACAGTAATTACTCAAGACCCAAACAGCTGGGCTAGGCCCCAAACTTAATCTCAGAGAGTCCCCAACCCAGTACTTACTTTTCTCCAGCAACTTTCCGCACCAATTTAGCCTCTGTCCCATTCACTTCCAGTTCCCAACCTCCAGACATCTTGGGGAGGGACTTATGCTTCTGTATCTTCTTTTCCGCCAGAATTTCATCATTGAGGAACTCAACAAAAGCTTTGTCCCCTACAATGAAAACCCACATGATTTAGAAAAAGCGAAGCCCATCGGGGGTGGGATTAGACAGCATAATGGTTATGCAAAGGGACACTCCTGCTCGAGGCTCCACAGTCCCAGGTTCAATCCCCGCACCACCATAAGCCAGAGCTGACCAATGCTCTAGTTAAAAGGAAAAAAAAAAAAAAAAGGAAAGCCCATCATTCTAAGCCATCAAGTAGCGAGTTGTTCTGGGGATCTTAGCTCAGTTCACAACCAGCCGGGCCCTCACCTTCCGTGTGCAGCGCGCCGCAGCCGCAGCCACAGGGCCTCGGAGGGCGCAGGAGCTCGGGCTGGCGCACCGACCCCGCGCGCACACCCAACAGGCCGAAGGGCCGCGCGCACGGCAGGGATACGGGCTGCGGCAGCTGCTGGAGCGGCAGGGAGAGCGCGGCGGCTCGGAGCCCCGCGACCGCGGAGCCTAGGAGGCGGGGTGCAGAGCGCAGAAAAGAGAACATCTCGGCGGCTGCAGACACGTGCAGGGGGCGGAAAGGACAACCAGAACCGCGCGAACGGGCTCCCCACCGGAAGTCCGGCTCTCAAGAGAAGCGCGCCGCTCTTTGGCTTAACAGGCCGGAAGGCACGATGGAGTCAGCGCGCCCCCTACTGGAGGCCTCCAGGGCAGCCTCCCGAGGAGGCCCTGAAACCCAGGGAGTGAACTTGCTTTTTTTTTTGGTTATTGCTGAGCTCGGTGCCTGCACCATGAATCCACCGCTCCTGGAGGCCATTTTTTTTCCCCCTTTTGTTGCCCTTGTTGTAGCTTCGTTGTGGTCATTATTATTGCCCTTGTTGACGCAATTCGTTGTTGGATAGGACAGAGAGAAATGGAGAGAGGAGGGGAAGACAGAGAGGGGGAGAGAAAGATAGACACCTGTAGACCTGCTTCACTGCCTGTAAAGTGACCTCCCATGCAGGTGGGGATCTGGGGGCTCGAACCGGGATCCTTATGCCGGTCCCTGCGCTTTGCGCCACATGCACTTAACCCACTGCGCCACCGCCCAACCCCCTTGCTTTTTTTTTTTTTTTTACCGGAGCGCTCTCAGCTCTGGCTTTTGGCAGTGTAGGGGATTGAATCTGGGACTTGAGAGCCTCAGGCATGAAAGATCAAAGTCTCTTTGCATAACCATTATGCTATACCCCCACCCTTTTTATTTTTAATTATCTTTATTTCCGGAATAAAGACAGCCAGAAATCTTTTAAGTTACCTTTTCTTTTTAAAATTTATTTAAAAAAGGAGACATTACCAAAACCGAAGGATAGGAGGGGTACAGCTCCACACAATTCCCACCACCAGATCTCTGTATCCCATCCCCTCCCCTGATAGCTTTCCTATTCTTTATCCCTCTGGGAGTATGGCCCCAAGGTCATTGTGGGTTGCAGAAGGTGGAAGGTCTGGCTTCTGTAATTGCTTCTCAGCTGAACATGGGCGTTGACAGGTTGATCCATACTCCCAGCCTGCCTCTCTCTTTCCCTAGGAGTGTGGGGTTCTGGGGAAGCGGAGCTCCAGGACACATTGGTGGGGTTGTCTGTCCAGGGAAGTCTGGTCAGCATCATGCTGGCATCTGGAACCGGGTGGCTGAAGAGAGTTAACATACAAAGCCAAACAAACTGTTAAACAATTATGGACGTAAAGGCTGAAATAGTGCAGATGAAGTGTTGGGGGGTACTCGCGACAGACTAGTGTGTACTTTTGCTTTCAGGTATATATTTTGCCCTAGCTTATGGATACGTGTGAACATATGCTCTATCTCAGGGGACTTGGTCTATATCTAGGTTTTGGGACTTTGTTGCTAGGTAGTGGCGCACCTGGTTAAAGCACACCTTATGATGCACAAGGACCTGGGTTGAATCCCCAGGCTCCACCTGCAGCGCAGTGGGTGGGGGAAGATCTTCACACGTTATGAAGCAGGTATCTGTCTCTCTCCCTCTCTATCTACCCTTCTGGATGTACCTCTATCTCTATCAAATAAACAAATAAATAATAAACCATGTATCACTGAGGCTAGGATTTGGATGAAGCATAGAGCAAGACATAGCATCTGACCAGGTGAGCTAGTGCTACTCTAGTATCTCTCACAACACAATTTCAAATCGATGAACTTGGAGATAACATGGTAGATAAAGCACTTGCCCATGCCTTTTCTTTACGGAATTCTTGAACTTGACCTGCATCTTATTCTGATCAAGTTATTCTTACCATTACTGACTTTCTGAAAAGTTGTTCACAAACTTCTAAGCTCCGAGGTTCAACCCCCAGCACCATCACAAACCAGAGTATACAATATATATAAATAAATTACCAAGAAAGTAAATCTTCCTGAATTAATGGCAAAGAGAATACTAGTATTGAGTATATTCTGAACATCATTCTGTAGAGACAGGAATGCAGACCCAAAAAAGAAGCCACACACACCTTGCATAAGCTTTCTTTTGACAAGGTTTAATAGTCTTCTGCAAATCTGCGCATTACAAACACAGTATTTCTCTAGAACGTGTTTCAACAAGAAGAGACTCTCAAAATGTAAGAAACAACTGACCAAATTTGATGTTTTGTTTCTTTTCCTCCAAGTTAGGATATTTTGATTAAGTAATAAATGTATAAAATCCTTGCTTCCTACTGGCCCAACATTTCTTTATATGCTCAGTTACCAGTTCTTTTTTTAAAAAAATATTTATTACATTTTGTTGCCCTTGTTGTTTTATTGTAGTTATTACTGTTGTTGTTATTGATGTCGTTGTTGTTGGGTAGGACAGAGAGAACTGGAGAGCGGAGGGGAAGACACAGAGGGGGAGAGAAAGATAGACACCTGCAGACCTGCTTCACAGCTTGTGAAGCGACTCCCCTGCAGGTGGGGTAAACAGTTCTTAATTACCAGATTAAGTGAATTTGTACATCACACGTCAGTTTTATCTAGAGCAGAAACTTCTTTCCATCCTGGCATCTCTTCAGAGCTAGTGGAGATGCATCACACATGAAGGGTTTTTTTAACCCAATAATGAGTATTCACACTCCGTTCCTTTGTAATGTGGCCTGTTGCTGTGTATGTTTTCCACTAAGTGATTTCTCCGTGTAGAGGATCTGCTTGGATTTAATCCACTTACATGGAACTAACTGCTCATAGGAGCTACTGATTTGCCCAAACATGGATTTTTTACTGGTTGGGAAGGAGGTGTCACATTGATTTTACAATGTGAAAGAGTAGCTCAGAATTACATTGCAAAATTCACTGTGAAATATTGAACTTTCTGTGGTCTGGGAGGTGGCGCAGTGATAAAGCTTTGGACTCTCAAGCATGAGGTCTGGAGTTCGATCCCCGGCAGTACATGTGCCAGAGTGATGTCTGGTTCTTTCTCTCTCCTCCTATCTTTCTCATAAATAAATAAAATCTTAAAAAATAAATAAATAAGTGGGTGGGGGTATAGCATAATGGTTATGCAAAGAGACTTTCATGCCTGAGGCTCTCAAGTCCCAGCTTCAATCCCCCACACCGCCATAAGCCAGAGTTGAGCAGTGCTCTAGTAAAAAAAAGAAATATTGAACTTTCTTATGAAAGTTTAAAGTGCATTATTCCCTGCAGTTAATACAGATAACCCCTTCTATCTTTTTTTTTCTTTTGCCTCCAGAGCCTCATGCCTGCTCGATCTCTTTGTTCCTGGCAGATGCTACCCCCCCTTTAATTTCAGTTAGAAATGGGGTTGAGAGGAAGGTGACACAGCACAGCCTCACTCCACCACTCACAAAGCTTCCACATGGTGCTGTGCTCACATGTGGTTCAGGGTGTGTGGCAACGTATATGTTTTCCTAAAGAGGTGTGCTATCTCCTGGCCCTGTTTATTTCTTTGCAATAATATGTGGAATCAGAATAGATTTTCCAGTCTGATTAAATCCCTGAGCAGCTATGTCAAAAATTAACTTTTTAAAAAGCCCCCCCCCCCCACAAAACTACTCTACTAAAACTCTACCATAATCTTATAATGGTAAACATATTTCCGTACAGAAATTTTAAAGCTACTTAGAAGCTTTTTTTTTCACTTTATTTTTATTTATTTATTTATTTATTTTTATTTAAGAAAGGATAAATTAACAAAACCATAGGGTAGGAGGGGTACAACTCCACACAATTCCCACCACACAATCTCCATATCCCACCCCCTCCCCCGATAGCTTTCCCATTCTCCATCCCTCTGGGAGCATGGACCCAGGGTCATTGTGGGTTGCAGAAGGTGGAAGGTCTGGCTTCTGTAATTGCTTCCCCGCTGAACATGGGTGTTGACTGGTCGGTCCATAATCCCAGTCTGCCTCTCTCTTTCCCTAGTAGGGTGGGTCTTTGGGGAAGCGGAGCTCCAGGACACATTGGTGGGGTCCTCAGTCCAGGGAAGCCTGGCCAGCATCCTGATGACATCTGGAACCTGGTGACTGAAAAGAGAGTTAACATACGAAGCCAAACAAATTGTTGGGCAATCATGGACCCAAAGCTTGGAATAGTGGAGAGGAAGTGTTAGGGGGGTACTCACTGCAAACTCTAGTGTACTTCTGCTTTCAGGCATATATTTTGCAGTAGTTTATGAATACATGTGAACACATGCTGTCTCTCACAGAAACTGGTGTATATCTAGGTTTTGGGACTTTGTTAGAAAGTGAACCACCTGAGATGGAATTAGAGTATACTATGAAAGGAAAGGTCTCACCCGAGTAATGAAGCTGAAGGGTTGTCATTCCACACGTGAAGTCTCTGGACACAGTTTGAAGTGAAGCATGTTGAGGTGGCCATCATTGCGTTGATTAGGTTGTGATCAGCAGATGCAATATTATTTGATATGGATTGGGAGAGGCATAAGGGAAAGTGGGCCCTATCCAAGGGTTCCAGGACTAGGGGAAGTAGAGGCTCTATAGTGGAGATGTGAGGTTCCTGCTGTCTTAGGGTTCAAAAAGACAATCGATAGTTAATGTTATCATCACATTATTTGGTAATTGGGTTAACTTTGAAAAGTCCTTTTGTTAGGGTTTGCTATACAGTACCCAGTATCTTGTATATAGCTGTGCTATTGGTTGCTTCTGATCTACTTGGTCTAGGCTTTTGAGAAAGTCCGCCTATCAAATACACAGCCTATATATTAAAAAGATTCAGTCTGTGTTTTAAAAAACTTCAAGACATACAATTAATTTTCCCCCTCTCATATTAATTAACTAGTGATTTATATGACTACATTTTATTAGGAGTGTACATAAACACCATTCCCACCACCAAAAGACTGTGACCCATCCCTCCCACCCACTCCCACCCCCCATTGTCCCAGGAAGCTGCATGTCTACCCCTCACCACAATCAATGTACAAAAATCAGTGGCATTTCTTTATGCAAACACTAAATCTGAAGAAGAAGACATCCAGAAATCATTCCCCTTTACTGTTTCAGCAAAATCAATAAAATACCTAGGAATAAAGTTGACCAAAGAAGTGAAAGACTTGTATACTGAAAACTATGAGTCGCTACTCAAGGAAATAGAAACCGATACAAAGAAATGGAAAGGTATCCCATGCTCATGGGTTGAAAGAATAAATATCATCAAAATGAATATTCTCCCCAGAGCCATATACAAATTTAATGCAATACCCATCAAAGTTCCACCAAGCTTCTTTAAGAGAATAGAACAAACACTACAATCATTTATCTGGAACCTGAAAACACCTAGAATTGCCAAAACCATCTTGAGGAAAAGAAACAGAAATGGAGGCATCACACTCCCAGACCTTAAACTATATTATAAAGCCATCATCATCAAAACAGCATGGTACTGGAACAAAAATAGGCACACAGACCAGTGGAACAGAATTGAAAGCCCAGAAATAAATCCCCACACCTATGGACATCTAATCTTTGATAAGGGGGCCCAAAGGATTAAATGGAAGAAGGAAGCTTTTTTTTTAAATATATTTTTATATTTATTTATTCCCATTTGTTGCCCTTGTTGTTTTATTGATGTCGTTATTAGATAGGACAGAGAGCAATGGAGAAAGGAGGGGGAGAGAAAGACAGACACCTGCAGACATGCTTCACCACTTGTGAAGTGACTCCCCTGCAGGTAGGGAGCCGGGGGCTCGAACCGGGACCCTTGCGCTTTGCTTCATGTGCACTTAAACCACTGTGCTACTGCCCGACTCCCAGAAGGAAGAAATAAAAAATAAAAAAAAAAAAAGATTTTAGAAGCTATTTATCATTTATGCGTGTTCAGTGGGGAAGAAATATCAGAAGCCAGAGAGTCAACCTTCTGCATTCCACAATGATTTTGGGTCCATACTCCCAGAGGGTTAAAGAATAGGAAAGCTGGGAGGAAGGTAGATAGCATAATGTTTATGTGAACAGACTCTCATGCCGGAGGCTTTAAAGTCCCAGTTTCACCGCCCCCCCTACCCCCACATAAGCCAGTGCTGAGCAGTGCTCTGGTTAAAAAAAAAAAAGAATAGGAAAGCTATCAGTGGAGGGGATGGTATACAGAGGTCTGGTGGTGGGAATTGTGTGAAGCTGTACCCCTTTTATCCTATGGTTTTGTCAATGTTTCCTTTTCATAAATAAAATATTAAAAAATTAGCCCCCATACCTATGGACATCTAATTTTTGACAAAGCTACCCAGACTATTAAATGGGGAAAGCAGAGTCTCTTCAACAAATGGTGTTGGAAACACTGGGTTGAAACATGCAGAAGAATGAAACTGAACCACTGTATTTCACCAAATACAAAACTAAATTCCAAGTGGATCAAGGACTTGGATGTTAGACCACAAACTATCAGATTACTTAGAAGAAAATATAGGCAGAATTCTTCTCCGCATAAATTTTAAAGACATCTTCAATGAAACGAATCCAATTACAAAGAAGACTAAGGCAAGTATAAACCTATGCAACTACATCAAATTAAAAAACTTCTTCACAGCAAAAGAAACCACTACCCAAACCAAGAGACCCCTCACAGAATGGGAGAAGATCTTTACATGTCATACATCAGATAAGAGTTTAATAACCAACATATGGGAGTCGGGCGCTAGCGCAGCGGGTTAAGCGCACGTGGCGCAAAGTACAAGGACCGCCATAAGGATCCAGGTTCAAGCCCCGGCTCCCCACCTGCAGGGGAGTCGCTTCACAGGCGGTGAAGCAGGTCTGCAGGTGTCTGTCTTTCTCTCCCCCTCTCTGTCTTCCCCATCTCTCTCCATTTCTCTCTGTCCTATCCAACAACAATAACAGCAATAACAACAACAACGATAAACAACAAGGGCAACAAAAGGGAAAATAAATAAATAAATGTAAAAAAATTAAAATAAAAAATAAATATTAAAAAAAACCCAACATATATAAAGAGCTTGCCAGATTCAACAACAAGACAACAAATAACCCCATCCAAAAATGGGGGGGAGGACTTGGACAGAATATTCACCACAGAAGAGATCCAAAAGGCCGAGAAACACATGAAAAAATGCTCCAAGTCTCTGATTGTCAGAGAAATGCAAATCAAGACAACAATGAGATATCACTTCACTCCTGTGAGAATGTCATACCTCAGAAAAGGTAACAGCAGCAAATGCTGGAGAGGGTGTGGGGTCAAAGGAACCCTCCTGCACTGCTGGTGGGAATGTCAGTTGGTCCAACCTCTGTGGAGAACAGTCTGGAGAACTCTCAGAAGGCTGGAAATGGACCTACCCTATGACCCTGCAATTCCTCTTCTGGGGATATATCCTAAGGAACCCAACACATCCATCCAAAAAGATCTGTGTACACATATGTTCTTGGAAGCACAATTTGTAATAGCCAAAACCTAGAAGCAACCCAGGTGTCCAACAACAGATGAGTGGCTGAGCAAGCTGTGGTCTATATACACAATGGAATACTACTCAGCTGTAAAAAATGGAGACTTCACCGTTTTCAGCCGATCTTGGATAGACCTTGAAAAAATCATGTTGAGTGAAATAAGTCAGAAACAGAAGGCTGAATATGGGATGATCTCACTCTCAGGCAGAAGTTGAAAAACAAGATCAGAAAAGAAAACAGAAGTAGAACCTGAAATGGAATTGGCGTATCGCACCAAAGTAAAAGACTCTGGGGTGGGTGGGTGGGTGGGTGGGGAGAATACAGGTCCAGGAAGGATTCAGAGGACCTAGTGGGGGTTGTATTGTTATATGGGAAACTGGGGAATGCTATGCAAGTAAAAACTATTGTACTTACTGTTGAATGTAAAACATTAATTCCCCCCCAAAAAAAAGTGAAAGAAAAAAAAAGATGCAATACTTTCTTTTTTTTATTTATTACCTTTCATTGCCCTTTTTTATTGTTGTTATTGATGTCGCTGTTGTTGGATAGGACAGAGAGAAATGCAGAGAGGAGGGGAAGACAGAGAGAGGGGGAGAAAGACACCTGCTTCACCAATTGTGAACCGACTCCCCTACAGGTGGGGAGCTAGGGGCTCCAACTGGGATTCTTATGCAGGTCCTTGCACTGTGCACCACCTGCACTTAACCCGCTGCGCTACCACACAACTTCTGATGCAATACTTTCTTCTGTTAAGTCTGAATATCCCAGGCCTCCATTAAATAGACAGGAAAAGTACATTTAAAGTTACTGAATAACTTTGCCCCCCCCCAGAGTACTGCTCAGCTCTGGTTTGTGGTGGTACTGGGGACTGAACCTGGGAGCTTAGACGTTTCTGAACAACTTTTCAGGAAGTCAGCAATGGTAAGATTAACTTGATCAGAAGAAGATGCAGGTCAAGTTCAAGAATTCAATAAAAATATATAGCATCTGACAAATCCTATTTAGCCTAAATATAATTATTTCTTTTCTCTTAAAAATATCTCTATTTTTATTGATTAACAAGAGGAAACATTACTCGGGTATATATGTGAAACTAGGGATCAAACTCGAGACCCCGTGCTTGCAAGTGGGATGCTCTAGCTACTGTGCCTCCTCCCAGGCCGCTAATAGATCACAAGCGCCCATTCACCCAGGCAGGCTAAGAAAGTCTGGCTGCTCAGACCCACAGCTAGTGTTGGAGAACTTAAGCCATATTTTAAGAAACAGACTTATTGCTTTTATAAGAAAGAGAATGAGAACTAAAGTTAAAGTTCAGCAAACTTTGTATAACCATTAATTTTATTTAAGATTTACTTACTAGGGGAGTCAGGCAGTAGTGCAGATGGGTTAAGTGCATGTGGTGCAAAGCACAAGGACTGGCATAAGGATCCCGGTTCGAGCCCCTGGCACCCCACCTCCCCATCAGCAGCAGAGTCACTTCACAGGCGTTGAAGCAGGTCTGCAGGTGTTTATTTTTCTCTCCCCCTCTGTCTTCCCCTCCTCTCTCCATTTCTCTCTGTCCTACCCAACGACAACATCGATAACAATACATACAACAATAAAAAAAAAGATTTACTTATTAGAGAGGAGGAGAGAAATAGAGAGAGAGATTGAGAGAGTCCATTAGAGCATTGATCACTTTGTCATATGCAATGATCAAACTTGGGACCTCATGCTTGAGAATCCAATGCTTTATCCACTATGCCACCACCCAGATCACCCTTGAAGTCTCTGGGCACTTTGTCCCCCTTCCATTCTTCCTGCACAAATTGTATCCTTGATTTTTAAGTCATGACCAAAATACTGCACACATGTGTTTAATCAAATTAAGCACAATAAAAATCTTGGCTTCTAGAAAGAAAAAAAAAGATTTTTGATAATTAAATGGGCAAGGTTTTTATTCCCCCCTCCATTTCCTTTTCAAAATTTGAAGATAAGAAGAGACTATGGAGCTGCTCGTCCTCTCTGACAGAGGTGGAAAGTAAGGTGTGAAGAGAAGTGAGTGGCACAGGTAGGAAGTAGTAAACTCAGCTTGACCCTACGTTCCTCAGAAGAATAAAATACGATCAGAGAAAAGAAATACAAAACAAGAATACAACCACGGTGAGTGGATGAGTCCATGCTGTCTGGGTTTCACTGACAACCTTCTTCTCCCTACCATCTACTTCCACCAGCTGTCTGGCCAGTGCTTCTGGCCAGAAGGAGGTTAATGGAAGAAGTATAGCATGGAATCCATCCTTACGTTACAAAGAAAAATATGCTTGTTAGGTTCCTGAAAACACAGGTAGGTAAACGTGCTGCAGAGGCAGCAAGGGATGGAGACACAGCCCGATCACCTGAGAGTACTCCTTTATTGCTCTGTGCTTGGAAGCAGCAAAAAAATGTCCACATCCTGTGGACTGAGGTCCAGGAGGGGCAGCCAAGCCAGCCCATGAGGTAAGAGACAGCAGCACCTCCCTCCCAAAGCATACTCAAAGTTAATTTCTTATGTTTTCTGTTTAAAAAGTTCATACTGGTAAGCATTAAAATAGATACAAAGACAACCCCTGAGCTCTGTGACTTCCTATGATCTTTTTTTTTTTTTTTTTTTAAATACCCATCATTCACAAAAACTCAGGGCAACTTGCTATAGATATTCAATAGATACCACACAGACCGGCAACAGCATCAAGCAAAGTGCTGTGCAGCTCACTGTACCTTTATCACGGGCCAGAAGACCGAGCTGGGTGCTTTCTAGTAAGTTTCTCTACACTTTGTGACCCTAATCTTATAAAGTACTATTACCCCCATTTGTCATATGGAAAATGAGACTTGGAAGTTCATAATTAAGTCACCTAAACCATGTAGCAAAAACCAAAAGCCTAATTTTGAGTTTCTAAGATAGGAGTGATAGGTTAAGTCTATATGGTTTAGTCTTAGCAGTTCAAACAAAGAGTGCTTTCAAGCTCCTGGGACTCATGCATGTTCTACTGAAACTTGCTGCTTCTGTAGATGCCAACCTGGAAGTCTGCTATGAGGACAGAGGACAGCTGTGGTCCTAGTGTCCAGGCACTAGCATTTCGGCAGTGTCGTGGGATGGATCAGCTCCTGGAGGTCCTTAGCTTCCTCCTAAAGTACTCAGGGGCTGCCTCGTACAGCCAGTCGGCGTCCACGACGCAGAGGTCTCGCATGTAGCACTTGTTTGTGTGGAGCAGCTCCGTGTACACAAGGCAGGCAGGCTTGCAGTGGAAGAGGACAGACGAGGGGTGGATGGCCACTGGCTGGTGGGTGTCCGTGGTAGCGTAGGTGCCATCTGGCTGAAGCTCAGCAGTGCTCATGAAGAGGCTGTGAGCCAGGCAGCGGCGGATGTTCTCTGTGTCTCCTCGGGATGACATGATCGGCATGGACATCTGTTTCAGAAGGAAGTAAGAAAGCCAACGGGTCACAGGTCAGCATGGCTCAGCACTACACAGCACTTGGAGCAGAGCAGTGGGACCCACAATGCAGCTCATACTGAAACCTCCCCAAAAGTGAATGTTGGTATCTGAAAGCGGTTACTTCAAACACTTAAGAGATCAGCATGGATGGAGCAAGAAGCAGCTTGGATGCAAGGAAGCAACGGAAAATATGGAAAGAACAGTGGGGGCAAGTCAGGACTGAGAAGGAGACCACCACACCAGCTATCAGACCAGCAAACATGCTGGGAGGACTAATAAGCTATCCCCTCACCAAAATATCACCGCCTCAAGAAGGAAGCCCTTCTCCCCTCATCTTGACCTCATTCCTTTACCTCAATTCATCTCACACACTGCTGCCAAATAAACCTTCCTAAAGCATAACTTTCAGGAATCTATCATCAACTTTCATATCTCTACAGCAACCCCCATCCCCACCCCTGGCCAGGGAAAACAATGCAAGTTTCCTCTGGTGCAACTGTGACAGAGCCAGGAGAGAAAAACAGAGTGTCACTCAGGCACATGCGGTGCTTCAGGTACATGGGGCTTGAACCTGGGAAGCCCTATTTGAGAAGACAATACATTATCAACTGCGCCACCTCCTGGGATGCACTTCTATAGTCTTAAAATATCGTGAAAGCTGGGAGTTGGGTGGTGCTGCAGTGGGTTAAGCGCACGTGGTGCGAAGTGCAAGGACCTGCATAGGGATCTCGGTTCAAGCCCCTGGTTCCCCACCTGTAGGGGAGTCGCTTCACAGGCAGTGAAGCAGGTCTGCAGGTGTGTGTCTTTCTCTTCCCATCAATAACAACAACAATAATAACTACAGAAATAATAAAAAACAATAAGAGCAACAAAAGGGAAAATAAATATTAAAAAAATAGATAAAAAAATAAAGTAGAGGTAGAATTGTGGGTACTTTTTTCTCCCTCCCTTCCTTATTATTTATTTATTTATTTATTTTGCCTCAAGGGTTATTGCTGGGTCTGGTGCCTGCACCATGAATCCACTGCTCCTGGAGGCCATTTTTTCCCCTTTGTTACCCTGGTTGTTACCATTGTTGTGGTCATTATTACTGTTGCTACTGATGTCATTGTTGCTGGATAGGACAGAGAGAAATAGAAAGAGGAGGGGAAGACAGAGAGGGGGAGAGAAAGACAGACTCCTGCAGACCTGCTTCACCACCTGTGAAGTGACTCCCCTGCAGGTGGGGAGCCGGGGGCTCGAACTGGGATCCTTCCGCTTGTCCTTGTGCTTTGCACCACATGCACTCAGCCCACAGTGCTACTGTCTGATCCCCCCCTTATTTTTTGTTTCCCTTATTTTTTTTTTCCCTCCAGAGTTATTGCCGGGCTTGGTGCCTGCACCATGAATCCACCGCTCCTGGAGGCCATTCCCCCCCCCCCTTTGTTGCCCTTGTTGTTGTAGCCTCGTTGTGGTTATTATTGTTGACATTGCTGATGTTGTTCGTTGTTGGATAGCACAGAGAGAAACGGAGAGAGGAGGGGAAGACAGAGAGGGGGAGAGAAAGATAGACACCTGCAGACCTGCCTCACCACCTGTGAAGCGACTCCCCTGCAGGTGGGGAGCCGGGGGCTCGAACCGGAATCCTTATGCCGGTCCCTGCGCTTTGCACCACATGCGCTTAACCCACTGAGCCATCACCCAACCCCCATTCCCTTCCTTATTTTTAAACTTTTTCTTTTAATAAGCTTCTTTCGTCATCATAGCAATGAGCATTTACTCACCTGGAGTAAAAGGGACAGCTTAGACCCCAAAGTACTCTAGAATGGTGACCCGAGTGGTATCCTAGCAGACAAAGCACTGGACTTGTATGCATGAGGTCCTGAGTTCAATCCTCAGCATCACACAGGCAAAAGTGAGGCTCTTGCTTTGTCTCCTCTCTCTTTCTCTCCCTCTCCCTCTCTCAAATGTATGTTTATATCCTTGTTTGTTTGTTTTGCCACCAGGGCTATCACTGGGACTTGGTGCCTACATGATGACTTCACTGTTCCTCGTGGCCTTTCTTTCTTTCCCCAATAGACAGCAGTATAGAGAGGAGACATCTTCAGTACTACTCCATTGCTTGTAAAGCTTCTCCTGCTTCCCCTCTGCAGGTAAGGACAGGGGACTTGAATTCCTCAGGTTCTCATGCATAGTCATGTGTGTGTTCTACTAGGTGAACCACTGCCTGACCCCATAAATAAATACATAAATAAATAAATTGTATATATTTATTATTTATTTTCCCTTTTGTTGCCATTTTTTTATTATTGTCATAGTTATTATTGTTGTTATAGATGTCATCAATGTTGGATAGGACAGAGAGAAAATTGAGAGAGGAGAGGAAGACAGAGAGGGGAGAGAAAGATAGACACCTGCAGACCTGCTTCATTGCCTATGAAGCGACTCCCCTGAAGGTGGGGAGCCAGGAGCTTGAACCGGGATCTTTCCACTGGTCCTTGTGTTTGGCGC